>NC_142315.1:15632619-15943928 GCF_054855325.1 Carica papaya
TTTAAAACTTGACATAATTATTTTAAAAAATATATTTCGTTGCTATTCAGCTTTAACTTGAAAATCTACTTTTGTGAGAGCTTGGTTTGAATTTTATTCTTTTGAAGTACTTATAGTTTGTGAAAAAATGTTTATTTTGGAAGAATTTTTGTGAGTAAAACCCTTAAAAATCAAATTTTCATCGAGCCGAGTCTTGAAAACTCCTTTTATAGTTTATTAAGCTTCATCTTGTAATTTTTTTCTTTGTAAGAAGTAAAACTTAAATTTTTAATTTATATTCTTAAGAACATAAGAAAACGTGTGGAATCCTCTTTGTAGTTTTTGTTGAGAAAAAATTTGAGTGACGAAATCAGGTACCTTCAACAAATATTTGTACGTGGTGAAACTAGAATATTTTAAACAAGTATTTGTAAATGTTGAAGTTAGATATCTTAAACTAACACCTTGTGAGAAGTTAGAGTAGACACTCAAAAAAAAAAAAAAAAAAAAAACTTTAGTAAGAGTAGTATTTCAAATACCCAAGCAGTTGATTTGTAGAGAATGTAGATGCATGTTGGTGGTTAAATATCCATAAAAATTTAGTTTGAAATTTTTCTTCCCTTATTATTTAAGTCTATACATTACGTTTAATGTTACAAATTATGAAGTAACTGTTGCTTGTTGTTCAATGTACCCTTGTATATTTGCTTTAGTTATATAATGAATATACTTATTACTCCAGTTGTTTATTTCCTCGAATTCAGTGTCATAATATTTGTTGGAATATCAAATACAGTAGTAATTCTTGTATAGTCCGTATTCCATATTTATTAATTGATTAAACTTAAAGATTTTGGAAATCATCATATAAGTTTTAAGAACACATACTATTCAATCATTCCTTCTCTATTGTCTTAATTATTCAATAGTTGTCAAATTACATTAATTAAGTATCAATCTAATTTTATTTGTCACTCAAAATTAAAATTAGCCACGATTTTGGAAACCTAAATTCACCCTCCCTCTTGGGTTGCCGACTCTTTTTGGACCAACACTTAATATTTGTCTTAATCTCTAATTTCGTTTATCATATTTGTATAAAGCAAATATCATTTACAAAAACCTTACTAGGTGAAGGACAATCCTAAAAATAGACCAACATTTTCAATAAAAATCGCTATACCTCTTGAAAAATAAGAACAAGAATTTTCCTTGAAGCCACAAATAATCTTTTGAGCATGTCACACCGATGATGTGGAGCAAAACTTTGCAAAAATAGTATATTTAAAAATTTTGGAATCACTACCGATCGTATTGAAAGTAAAATCATACAATAAAAAATTCATTAATTTAATCCAATATTTTCTCCATTCATAATGATATTAGTAATAAGGTGTCACATACTCATTCCTGACATACTTTAATTAACTAGGATTAACATGCATATTTATTTTTATTTTATTTATTTATTCATTTATTTTATTTCATCATTATCCTATTTACTCTTATTCTCATATTAATGTGTGTGATATAATCCACTTATTCATTCTTAATTTATTACATAATTTACAAGTCAATCAGGAAATAGAAAATGTAACACCCTACCCATCACTATTCTAAAATAATTTGGAAACTCTATTTATTCGAGGCTTTGATCGCGTTAAACTTAATTAATTTACGTTACCTAATATTTATCGTAATTTGTAATTTTAGTTGATTTTTATTTATTTAATTTTTTAAAATTAATTTTATTTAAATTTTAAGTTTAACTCATTTAAATTAAATATGAAAATTAAGGAAAAATTGAAAAATGACGAATCGAGATGAAAATCCCGCAGGGAGTCAAGTTGCCTGGGCGGGTGCTGGGAATTGTGCATGTGCGCATGTGGGCACAGTAGCTGTGGGACATGCACATAACGCACATATCCCTTCCACACGCACGCACGAACAAGACGTGCGCACAGTGTGCATGTCCCCTCCGCACGCAAAGTGCACGTACGCAAGGGACGTGTGCACAGCACGCACGAACGCACGCACGGGACGTGCGCACAACGCGCAAGAACGCATGCACGGGAAGTGCGCACAGCCCGCATGCATGTAAGGGATGTGCACACAATGCGCAAGTCACTTCTGCGCGCACGACGTAGGGTCAGGACCTGCACGCGTCCTATAGCACGCTGGCAAGCCGTTTGCCTGTCACTTTGCGCGCGGACAGGCGCCACACACTGTGCATGCGCGCCGTCTATGCAGATAGGCTCTGTTCACCTAGGGCCTGCGTGCAGGCTAGCCCCTACGCATGCAACAGGAGTCTTGTGCGCTTGCAGGCTAGCCTACAATACGCCGGCAGGGGCACTGCCACCTCGGGAAGTGCGTTGTTGCTTCCTTGGGCTATGCATCGTCGCTACTTTGGGCAGAGGCGGCGCACCGCCACCACCGGTGGAAGAGGCCCTCCTCCCTTATTTTTCGTACCGAGCATCTTTTTCTCATCTCTCTTCACCGAATTTCGTCATTTGGTGCGAATCTGATAGTTACAAAACTCTATAAATTGCCCTCCCCCTTCCCTTCGCCTCCACATTTCCATTCTTCTATTTTTCAAAGGTTTAGAGAAAGAGATAGATAGATAGTAGTCTAGTGAGAGAATGAGAGAAAGAAAGGGGAACGGTGAAGGAGAAAACATCAAGGTTTTAGTTAGTAATCGAGTATTTCTTTCAATGTCTTAAGGAGTATTTTTAGATAAAATAAATTAATATGATTATTATTTTACCTGTTTTGTATGCCTTTATGTTGAAATAAGTTGAATTGTTCTTGTTTTCAATGATGCTATATGAATTGCAGACACTTGATGAATTTGCATGTAATAAATATAATATATAATCAGTAATAATAAAAAAAATAAAAGATAAAAAAAGATAAAACTGCAATGAAGCCTTTATGATATGAAGTATATATGTATTGACATGCAATTGCATCAAGTGTCTCATTAGAATTTTTATCTCTTAGAGGTATCTGTTTTCCTTGCCCTTCGGGCTATTTGTTTCTCCCTACCCTATCTGGTCTAAAAAGATGTAAGAGGACCGCTCCCAGGGGATGACGACGTACCCTCTGATGAGAGTGATATCGCACTATCTGTAGGGGTCACCTGTGGTTAAGTAATGTCATGACTGTAGATATTTGTTAGGGCCACTATGGCTGGTACGACTGTGGTCATACATCGTACCATGGTTTGACCAGCCGAAAATGATTCTGAGCAAATTACCGTATCGGTATCTGATCTAGTCATTCTACTTGGGTAGTTAAAAATCTGTATCTACCCTCAGAGATGGAAGTTGTAACGACTTCACGAAACATGACATAAAAATCTGAGCATTTCATGATTTAATTAATTTTCTCTATTATCTGGCATGATGTATGTTTGATTGTATTAATGTATCATTTTTTTAATAAGTAAATGGTTTCCATAATGTGAAATAAGTAAACGAGAAAGTTAAATGGTAAGATAAAATAATTAATTTTTAAAATCTTTTGATGTTAATTTAATACTATTTTTCTTACTGAACATATGGAACTTACCCTTTCTATTCTCCCTCTCGTTTAGATGAGAAAGAAAGTGAGAAATTGTAGGCTTACCTACCCTTGGAAGTCTATGAGGATCCCATGGATCCATAAGTTTGAGTGTATAGTTGTTCCCGCACTCTGATGAGTTTAATAGCATAGTGAAAGAAGTGAACCTTATGTTTTGTTTTGTATTTTGCAGTCACTTCTGTCTTTAGTATATGTAGGTATTGAAACTCATATGTATTTGTAAGGGATTTGTAATGATTTTATTCCGCTGCATAAATTTGATCATGCACTCGTTATTCTGAATTTGTATCTGACACCTATTTATCTTAATTAGCACTTGGGATGTCACAGATGGTATCAGAGCAGAATTTCTCGGATCAAATCCCATGCACTGAGGCCTTAGGTAGATGAACCCTTTAGAATACCTAGGAAAGAAATAATTCCTCTTTTCAAAATTAAACTTCTAACTCGTATCTTCCTTTTTTTTGTAGGAATGATGCGAGGAGGACGATTCGTATAGTGTACTAAGTGACTGAAAGCCCCTGATCATCCGACTAGGGCTGAATTTGTAGAATTTTTTCAAGCCATCCAATGATTAACTGCAGCTGTAGGACAGAACCAGGCCAACCCTTATCTACCCACTACCCCTGAATTCTAAAATACAGATCGGTTTATCTATCATAATATAGAAAAGTTTAGGAAACTTAAATCCCCACACTTTGAAGGTGACCCTGATCCTTTAGTAACCAAAGTTTAGATCCTACAAATAGAGAAGCTCTTCTCTATCCTAGACCTGATTGAAGAGTAAAAAGTCCCTCTTGCAGCTTTCATGTTAAATAGTGAAGTCGAACATTGGTGGCGACTTAAGAAAGAGTCCTGCCTACCCCTACTACCTGGGACGTTTTCATGTATGATTTTTTTGATAACTTCTTCCCTGTCTGTGTTCGCAAAAAGAAATAGGAGGAATTTCAGGACCTCCGCTAAGTAAGTTTTTCTATAGCCTAATATATAGTCCGTTTTGTTCAACTGTCTAGGTTTTTCCTTTTGATGGTCACCCCTGAAAGCTAAAAAGGTAGGAAGTTTCTCAAGGGCCTTCGTGCTAACATTTATGACCAGGTCGCAATGTTGAGACTTAGCTCATATGCAGAGGTGCTCGAATATGCCCTGTTGGTCGAATATCTTATATTGGCCAAGTACCAACGCATTGTCCGAATCCGTACCCAACAGCTTAGAAGAAGATTGCATGACCCAGTAAGTAACCCTCCAGACAAATGAACCAAAGTTGTCCTTCCTCCTATCTTGCCCCCACCTATAGCTCCAACTGCCCAAGCTAACCAACCCTGTAAGCATTATGGTCGCTCGCATGGTGACCTGCCTTATCAGCATATCAATAATACCTGCTATCAGTGCAGAAGCACTCAACACCTTATAAAAGACTGCCCTCAGTGACCAAAGGATTTAGCCCGACCCGTAGCATAAGGTCGAGTGTACCACTTAGATGAGTTTGATGCCCTTCTTGCTCCTGTCCTCATCCAGGGTATGCTTTCTATTCATAATACTTCTGATAAGGCTTTGATTGATACGGGTGCAACTCACTCTTTTATTTCCTATATATTTGCTTGTAATCTAAAATTTAGACAATAAGCTTTAGGAAAAATGCTAGTGGTGGAAACTCACTCTAAATGATTACTAGAGGCTCATTGTGTATATAAGGACTGTAGGATAAAAACTTCAGGGATAGAGGTATGTGTAGACCTGATACTATTAAATTTTGTAGAATTTGATGTAATATTAGAAATGGACTGGTTAGAAAAGTATAAAGCTATAATAGACTGTGAAAGTAAAATTGTAACCTTACGATCATCGAAAAAGAAATAAAAGTTATTGTTATCATTTTTCTAACAATTGAATGAACAAGAATATGGGCGTTGATCCTATTATATGTTCCATACAAATTGTTTGTAATTTTCTAGATGTTTTTCCCATCAAACTTCCTAGTCTACCTCCCCCACGGTAGGTAGAGTTCTTGATTGAATTATTTTCTAAAACCCAGTCGATCTCAAAACCCGCGTATCATATGAGTCGCCTAGAGCTAACAGAGCTAGAAATCTAGCTTTCTGACCTTGTCACACATAAATTCATTCGCCCTAGCCATTCCCCTTGGGGAGCTCCAGTGTTGTTCGTAAAGAAAAAGGATGGTTCCCTCTGACTCTATGTGAACTACAAGAAACTCAACCAATTGACCATTAAAAGTAAATATCCCTTACCCCGGATCGACGATCTCTTCGATCAATTGTAAGGAGTCATGGTCTTCTCTAAGATTGATCTCAAGATCGGGTATCACCAGTTGAGAGTTAAAGAAGAAGATATTCCAAAAACTGCCTTCTGGTGCAGGTACTATTTGTACGAGGTAAGGGTGATGTCATTCGAATTGACCAATGCCCCAGCAGCCTTGATGGATCTAATGAACTAAGTTTTTTGACACACACAAGATCAGTACGTCATCGTTTTTATTGATGACATTTTAGTGTATTCCAAAAGCCATGAGGAACACATTCTATATTTGGCTGAAGTGTTGGAAACTCTCTGCCAAAACCAACTACATACGAAACTAAACAAGTGCTCATTTTAGTTGGATCGAGTTTCTATAGACCCCTCCAAGGTGGAATCGGTGGTCAATTGGAGTATGCCCACTAATGTGGCCGAGGTATGTAGTTTCTTTGGCTTAGCAGGTTACTACCGACGATTCAACGATGAATTTTTCAAGATTGGTGCCCTTATGACCCGACTCACCCGAAAGGGATTACCCTTCGTATGGAATTATGAGTGCATTGAAAGCTTCATGGAACTAAAGCATCGTCTCACCTCCGCTCCCGTGTTAATCCTCCCTAATGATGTTGGGAGATTCCAAGTTTACTACGATGCAACTCATATTGGTTTGGGGTGTGTCCTGATGCAGCATGGCAGAGTAGTTGCCTTTGGATCCCGACAGTCAGAGTTCATGAGTAGAACAACCCTACCCACGACCTAGAGTTGGCAGCCATTATCTTTACCCTGAAGATATGGTGGCATTACCTGTATGGTTAGACTTTTGAAATCTACATTGACCATAAGAATCTTAAGTACATCTTTTCTCAACGAGAGTTAAACATAAGGCAAAAGTACTGGATGGATCTTCTGAAGGATTATGATTGCTAAATCCTTTATCACCTCAGGAGAGGGAATATAGTCGTTAATGCCCTAAGTCGAAAGGAGCCTGCTGTGCTGGCTCAAACCATGGCCTCCAGTTAGAAGATGATGGATACTATACAATTGTTTCACCTTAGCTACTACAAAAATGACACTTATCTTACCTAGATCCGAGCCATACCAGATCTCTTTATGAAGATCTGGGAAGCACAGGCCACGGACCTAGAACTTACTAAGAATCTAGGGTAATTCACTTATGAAAAATTACCTACTTTTAGGATCTCAGATGATGGATTGTTTAGATTCTGGAATCGAATTTTGGTCCCCATTATTGTACAAATGAATATACTCAAGACCGCCCATGCTTCCAAGTTATCCATTCATCCCGAGAGTACCAAAATATACTGAGACTTGAAACGACAATATTTGTGGCCAAGAATGAAGAATGATATAGTTGACTACGTCTCATGATGCCTCACTTGTCAACGGATAAAATCAGAACATCAAAAACCTGGTGGCTTACTACACGGTCTTTTGATTCCTGAATGTAAATATAAGCATGTGACTATAGACTTTGTCACTGGATTGCCCAAGACCTGTTCTGGTCAAAATGCCATCTGGATCATCATGGATAGGCTGACCAAGACTGCCCATTTCCTGCCTATTCGAACCACAGACTCCACCAGTAAGTTAGCCCACCTCTATGTTGATGAGAATGTTCAACTTCATAGAGTTTCATCATCCATTGTGTCTGATTACAATCCCGGTTCACTTCTCACTTTTGGGACAGCTTTCAAGAAGCTCTGGGGTCTGGTTATACTTCAGCACTGTTTATCATCCCCAAACTGATGGTCAGTCAAAACGTACGATCCAGACATTAGAAGACATATTATGTGTTTGCGTTCTCGACTTTGATGATAACTGATATGAGTATCTTCCTATTTTGAATTTACTTATATAACAGTTATCATTTCAGAATCGGTATGGCCCCGTATGAAATTTTGTATGGAATGCCATGTCGTTCTCCTACTTGCTAGAGTGAAGTCAGGAACTAGCGCTATTTAGGACCAAACTTCATTCAGGAGACCATTGAGAAGGTCCCAATTATTCGCAAGAATTTGACAACTGCCTAGAGCTACTAAAAGAGTTACACCGATAATCGTAGGTGACCCTTGGAGTTTGTCGTGGGAGATCAAGTTTTTCTAAAATTCTACCCCTACAAAGGCAAGATGCGGTTTGGGAAGAGAGGGAAATTGAGCCCTCGTTATATGGGATCTTTTTCGATCATCGAATGCATTGGACCCGTGGCATACCGCCTCACTCTATCCTGAGAGTTTGCGAGTCTGCATGATATCTTTCATATCTCGATGCTTAAGAGGTACCATCCTGATCCTTCTCATATTATTCATCGTGATGAGGTGCAGGTACAGGCTGATATGACTTACGAGGAGATTCTTGGGTGAGCCGAGATAAGGTCTTGCATAATAAGACGATTCCCATGGTGAAGGTACGATAGCAATATTCTACCTCGAAAGAAGCGACATGGGAGTTGAAGGACGAAATGAGGAAAAAGTATATGGACTTATTCGAGAAAAATTTGGGAACTAAATTTTTTTTAAGGTAGGGGGATCTAACACTCCCCCTCCCTCACCGTGCTAAAATAATTTGGAAATCCTATTTATTCGGCCCTTTGGCTATGTTAAATTTAATTAATTATGTTGTTTAATATTTATCATAATTCGTAATTTTGGTTCATTTTTATTTATTTAATTTTTATTTAATTTTATTTAAATTTTAAGTCTAATTCATTTAAATTAAATATGAAAATTGAGAAAAAAATCGAAAAATGACGAATCAGGAAAAAAATTCTGCAGAGAGTCAGGTTATCTGCGCAAGTGCTGAGCATTGTATGCACACGCATGCGGACACAGTAGTCGCGGGACGTGCGCACATCCCATCCGCGCGCACGGCATGGGGTTAGGACCTACGCGCGTCCTGTCGTGCATTGGCAAGCCGACCGCGCGTCAACTCACGCGCGGATAGGCACCATACACTGTGCGCGGGTGACATCGCATGCGGACAGGCACCACACATGTACGTGCGCCATCCGCTCAACAGGCTTACACGGATAGCCCCTATGCACTTGGGGCCCGGGCTAAGTAGGCCTGCACGCACGGCGCCCAGCGCACCAAGGCCTTGCGCGTGCGTAGGCTAGCCCCTACACGTCAAGGCCCTGCATGCGCGGGCTAGGGCACTGCCTCCTCGGGCATTGCGCCACTGCTACCTTGGGCGGTGTGCCGCCACCATCGGTGGAGAAGGCCCTCCTCCCTCGTTTTTCATACTGAACATCTTTTTCTCCTTTCTTTTCACCAGATTTCATCACTTTGCGTGAATCCAACAGTTCTAAAACTCTATAAATTGCACTCCCCTTTCCCTTCCTCTCCACACTTCTATTCTTCTATTTTTCAAAAGTCTAAAGAGAGAGAGATATATATAGTAGTCTAGTGAAAGAAGAAAAGAAAGAAAGGGGAACAGTGAAGGAGAAAACATTAAGGTTTCGGTAAGAAATCTAATATTTGTTTCGACATCTTAAAAAGTATTTTTAGATAAAATAAATTAATATGATTGTTATTTTGCATGTTTTGTATGTCTTTGTGTTCAAATAAGTCGAATTGTTCTTACTTTCAAGCATGCTATGTGAATTGCAGACACTTGATGAATTTACATGTAATAAATATAATATGTAATCGGTAACGATAAAAAATATAAAAGGAAAAAAAAAAGAAAAAAGTGGAATAAAGCCTATATGGTCGGAAGTGTATCTGTATTGACATGCATATTACATCAAGTGTCTCATTAGGCTTTTTCTCTCTAAGGGGTATCTGTTCCCCTTGCCCTTCGGGACATCTGTTTTTTCGTCCCCTATCTGGTTTGTAAAGACATAAGAGGACTGCTCCTAGTGGATGACGGTGTACCCTCTGACGAGAATGGTATCGCACTATCTGTAGGGGTCACTTGTGGCTAAGTAATGTCATGACTGTAGATATCTATTAGGGCCACTATTCCTGGTACGGCCGTGGTCATAGATTGTACCATGGTTTGGCCAGTCGAAAATGGGCCTGAGTAAATTAGAGTATTTGTATTTGATCTGGTTATTCCATTCGGACAGTTAAAAATCTGTGTCTACCCTCAAAAATGGAAGTTGTTACGACTTTGTGAAGCATGACATGAAAATTTGAGCACTTCATGATTTAATTGATTTTCTCTATTATCTGGCATGATGTATGTTTGATTGTTGGTATTAACGTATTATTTTCTTAACAATTAAATGGTTTCCATAATGTGAGATAGGTAAATGAGGAAGTTAAATGGTAAGATAAAATAATTAACTTTTAAAATTTTACAATGTTAATTTAATATTATTTTTCTTACTGAGTATATGAAACTCACTCTTTCCATGCACCCCCCCAGATGAGGAAGAAAGTGATGAATCGTAGGCTGACTTACCCTTAGAAGTCTATAAGGATCCCATGGATCCACAAATCTGAGTGTATAACTGTTCCCGCACTCTGATGAGTCCAATAACATAATGAAAGAAGTGACTCTTATATTTTGTTTTTTATTTTGCAGCCACTTTTGGCCTTAGTATATGTAAGTATTGGAAGTTATATGTATTTGTAAGGGATTTATAAGGGATTTGTAATGATTTTGTTCCGCTGCATTAATTTTATCATGACTTAGGATGTCACAGAAAATGTAAAAGACACCAAAATATAAAAGTAAGCTAAAACCTAAAAGAAAAGAAAGGCAATTACAATGTAATCAATTAAGGTCTTCAATAAGTTCTTTCCTTCAAAAAATCTCCACAAGAAATAAATAATCTAATTATGTCATCTTCATGAGGAATATCTAATGTTTAAAAATGAACTTGCAAAAAACAAAATAAATAATCTTAAATTCTGACTAAAGTAAATTAAATAAATCTCCTAATAATTTCCTCACTACTTAGGAGCGCGATCCTGGGTATTTTGATATGAAAAATATAAAAGATGAATATAGTAAGTTGACGCGCTCAATAAGTGAGTAAGTACTACAAATAATAGAGTAACACATCTAAGTTAATAGAAAACATAAAACTACCAACAGGGAGAGTTTGAAAACACTTCTCTTTTTATTTTTCAAAAACACGTGATAACTACACTATAATTCGTTAATCAAACATATTAAATCAATTTATTCATATATCTAAGCAATAAACAGTTCTGTAAATATTAGAATTCAGTATTCTAATGAAATAATTTAAGACAAATAATTCAATAAATACCAATTCAGTATTTCAGTATCATAAATTTCACATGACTTTACATTTGTTCCTATCATCCAACATCTTATTAAAACTAGTTTTATCGTGCAATGTCATTTTTATCGGCATCATCAAGGGCAGTAAGTATCCCCCTTATCATGTGGATACATCACAGTTCACAATTCTATATTATTTAACACTTATTCACATCTAACTAACGTCATATCTACGGGTAAGGATCACCACAGTCACAATCCAAGTGGTTACACACACATACACCATTTGCTGCTACTAATTAAATGAGTTTTCTTGTCCTTTAATATTTTTTTCTTTATTTTAACTCACTTATAAATTTTCTAATTTTGTGATTTAATTATTCTTATACCTATAATACATATACTATACTGACTCATCAAACTAGTATCTTCTATGTATCCTTAATATCCTCAGTTCATACCATAGCAACTAATACATATAAAAATTCAGTTATAAAATAGAGCATAGCAAATCGTCAGTAATTTCAATAATAAATATAAAAAAGAACAAAAAAATTAATAATAAAATCCTGTTAGAATCTTGTACCAATTTATAATTTAAAAAATAAAATTATTAATTATTAAACACCATAATTTTAATATTATAAATATATTAAACTACATTTGTAAGCATTTACCCACTTACTTAATTTTCACCTAAATCTCTTTCATGAAATTATTTTCGAGATACAAAATCAACATGTTGCAGTAATTTCATCTCGGGTTAATAGTGAACGGTACATCTCCAAATTTTAAACACCAATCATAAAACTTATCCCTAATTCTAATCATAACTTAAATCCTAAAAAAGAAAACATGTCAAGATTCTTAAACTCAGCTACCTGAACTGGGTTTCAAGACTCACCACTCTCCACTACCGAAAAAGCGAGCACCTCCGCACACACTATTGCCGGACTACCATGAGCCACTATCATAACCATTGTTTGCCATTGCAAAATGACTAGAATATGCCGCAGAACGCACTACACACAGATATGGTGAAGTTGTGCCACAAACTGCCACAAATCCATGAAATTGCATGGTCGGCCACCGTGCTCCAATGTTCTTCTTTAGCTCTCACCACCACACAAAAGTCCTCTTCCTTCCTAACTTTCTTATTCTTCCTCTTCAGTTGCCCAGGTCCACACACTAGTAATGGAATTGGTCGCATGTGCAATTGTCTTTTTTCTTCTCCATCTCTTTTATTTCTTTCCCTACTAGATTTTTCTCTCCCCCCCCTCATTCCTCTTCTTTTTGTAGGTGGCAGCAGATAGAATTTCGCATGCCTCTATTTCCCCCTTGGTTGGTTTCTATGTCGATCCCTTCTTCTTCTTTTTTTTCTTTCTTTTATTACTATTATTTTTTTTCTAGGTCATTGCAACTTTTACTAATGATAATGGTAATAATAATAATAATAGTAATAATAATAATAAATAATATTTATTGCAATTAATTGACTAACTCAATTTCTCTAATTATCGCATTTTCAATTTTTTTTATGAATTTTATTATTTTCATTGGATAAGATTGGAGTATGATAGAACGTCATTGTAAAGGAACTACAAATTCCTTCTAGGAGAGTAGGAGATCAAGTACTAGTTAAATTAAAAAGATGATTAGGATGCAATAATAAAAAATAATTAGTCCAATTAATTGCTAATACACTTACCTTAAGGAAAGTAGTCTTTTAAAATCAATGTGATCTTTTACTTGAGTTGTCTAAATCACTTTCTTTGACATGTTTAATGTTAATAAAGATATTTTGACTTAAAAGTTACATAATTTATGATATGATATGAGGAAAACACATTTCTTGCCACACCTAACATTAAAGTTTCTTCTCTTTGTGTTATAAAGAGTATTTTACTGAATCACCTCTCATGATACACTAACTACTTAAGATTGTTTCTTGTATATTTAGGGAAGGGATTCTTAAGATCACATCTACTGATGCATAAATTAAATTTTTTAAATAAATTTATTTTCTTTAAAAAAATTTCATATATAAATCCATTTTAAAAATAATATATAAATTAGTTTTAAAAAAAGTTACCTCATTAAATTTGTTCAATAGTTCTTAAAGCTTTTTTTCACACTCAATTTAGACTGAGAAACAAATAATGCAATCTCACTATTTTCTTTCTTGATTTCTCTTCCTCGTAACACGTCAAGAAATTAACTCATTCACAACCTGAATCTAGTCTAGGGAATTATCGATAGTTTTCATATGGCTAAACTCATAAGGTAAATGTTCAAGGAATGTTGAAAAACAAACTTATCAAGAAGAGGAGTTTCATTATTCTTAAGTAAGGTTTGTAAGTTGACCATTTTAAGGATAAAACCTCTCACTTCCTCCATAAGGTTTTATTTATATATATTACCTCAACTAAATGGTTATATGTTCCAATCTTCTCAAATACACAATATTGTTTGTCCACAACAACAAAAAATTCTTTAGTATTGATTACTGCAAGCAAACTACTTTTCAAATACTTTAGCAATATATTTCTTCATTGCAATCAAACGAAGGGGATTGGATATATCTCATTTGCATACTATTCTTTTTCTTTAATAAAACTTCCAGTAGTGGGTTTATAAGTTCATCTCTCATATAACTAAATCAATATCCACATTTCTGGATAAATTTCATCTCTTTCATTTATTTAAAGTTATTCATATTCGACACCTCAAATGTATTTTTAAAAAAGAATTAGAATTAAACATAAAATAACATACCCACTCAACGGTGGTTAGCTTTTTACTTAATATCCATAAAAATATTTATTCTCTAACATTGAGTATGATAGGGTAAATAGCCATATCAACCTCTTAGCTTACTATATATATTGTACTAAAGATATTCATAAGTGATGATAAAGTACCTTTCCTAAGTTCAAACTATTTGCAATGTCATTGAAAGTTACTAATCTCCAAGAAACAATAAGGAGGGAATGATATCTTTTTAAGAAATCAACTAGCTCCACTGTGATGGTTATGTGGCTTTATGGATCAAGATAACAATTTACTTTTGTGCATTATGGTTATATAAATTAGATTTTCTTTTTTTCTAATCTCATGCTTGTAAATTATTTTTCCTTTAACGATTTATATAATAACTCAAATATAAATCGTTAATAAAGTATTTTTGTTATTTTTTTAATGAAAAAAATATTATAGAATTAAATATTTTCATTACATTTTTTAAGGAGAAAAACATTACATAATTAAGTATTTCCATCATGGTTTTAATGAGAAAAACGTTACAAAATTGAATTTTTCATTAATTATGCATTAGTGACATTTTGATGGAAAAATGAATATAAATAGAAGCAATGTTTGTTGGGTCCCTAAGCACAAAAATTTCCTTCAGTACATTGTTCCATCGTGTGTAGTCCTTGAGTGTTTAAAAGAATCCAACATAGAGAGGAAAAACTAGCCCACTATTCAAACTAAGCAATGGCGGGAGGTATTTATCAATCCTTTACATCCACTAATCTTCATTTATTTTTTTATTTAAATATGCTAAACATTTTATGTTACTAACATTTGGTATCAAAGAAATTTACAATCTTTGTCTTGTTTGTGGTTGAACGTTTACAAATGTTCTTGTAAAACTTCATTTAAAATGAAGTTATTGTTATTCATTGAGGCTAAAAACATGTTGTTTTTCATGGGGATGAGGAAAAGTACACATTATTTTTATCGTGCAAGGGATCTAAAGTCAACATTCAAATGACATGTTGTTTTGGCTTAAGGCTATTCCAAACAACATTTCGTATTTGATAGCCAAAATTGTTATAAAAAAGAAGCAATTTTGGAAACACATTTAGCATTATTTGTTGGTATTTCTTAAATTTAACCTTTTATGAAAATTTCACAAATTTTGTTATCTTGTGTAAATTTTCATTAGAGTATGATCTTAAATTTAAGAAATTTTAATTTTGTTAACATTTAAGGTCATGTGCTTAAATTTTTTATTTGTCATATGTATTTATTGTTCTATGCATACAATGTTAGAAAAAATATTTAAGTGCATAAAAGTAAATAATTTAATTCATGATGTTGTATAATGTATTTAACAAATGATTTTAAATAAAATTCATAAATAATGAACAATATAATTATTGTCTACTTAGGGATTAAATATAGTACATTTAATTAGATAAAATTATATTATGTCTGATGTCACATAAAGAAGTTATAAATTGCATTACGAATTAACAATTAAATTTTGATTTAATGTCTAATGATCCATATAATTGTGTTTAATTGGAGAGTAGCTACAACATCTTTAATTAAATAAAATTATATATCATGTTTAGGATCACATAAGATAATCATAGACATTATTGTGATTAATTATGCTCAATATAATAAATTTAACCCACAAAAAATTAATTATATTTTGTATAATTGATTAGGATAGAGTATTAGATAATTTTTCATAATCTATCCACATGAATTATTGAGCAGAATTTAATAGTTTTATCATAAGAAATGGATAGAATATCAAATTATTTATAAGAAATTGACATGAAAGAAAAAATTTAGCCCACATACAATTTTTATGTCATTAAATTCATTATTTATATGATTTGCATTGATAAATCATAATTTTTGTTAATTAGTCTTAACTAACTATAAATATGTATTTTTTACAGTTATACAACCTAAAATTTTCTTTGATATTAAAATTAATATTTATGAATTAAATGGTGAAAACTATAAGGTTTGGAAGCAAAAAATTCTCCTTCACTTAGGGTGCATGGACATCGACTATGCTATTGGGAAAGACAAACCAATGATTTCTAAAACCATCACTCTAGTTGAAATTGCTCTTCATGAGTAGTGGGAGCAGTCTAACCGCTTCATTGTGATGCACAATAAGATACATTTCTATTAGTATTCATGGTTTTATCAAATAATATATCGATGTCAAGGCATTATTGAAAGCAATTGATGAACAATTTGAAACTTCAAATAAAACACTTGCTAGCACCCTAGTTATAAAGTTTTCATCCCTAAGGCTCACTAGTGTTAAAGGTGTGTGTGAGCACATCATACTAACGAGGGACATTGCTACTCAACTAAAGAAACTTCAAGTTGAGATATATGATACTTTCCTTGTGCACTATATTTTAAACACTCTTCCACAGCACTATACACCCTTCAAAATCTCATACAACACACATAAGGATGTGATCAATTAATGAACTTTTGACCATGTATGTTCAAGAAGAAGGGAGGTTGATAATAAAATGAGGAGAAAGTGTTTTTATGGAAACACAAGGAAAACAGAAGAATTAAGCCAATAATAAGGGAAAAAATAAAATTTCTCCCAATACTGATAATAAAGAAAGAATACAAGGGTTTCTTCTATAAAAAGAAGTGGCAAATGAATAATGATTATACTAAATCTCATAATTGACTTAAAAAGAAAGGTAATCATATCTCATTAGTTTGTTACGAGTCTAATATGATTGATGTTGGTCATAACACATGGTGGATTGATTCTGGTTCTACAATCCATATTTCAAATTCTTTGCAAGGTTTGCAAAACCTAAGGAAACTAGTGTCAAGTGAGCAATGTACCTATTCATGCAACAAGATACGTTCACATGTGAAGGCATAAGAATATCCAATTTGGTTTTAAGTAGTGGTTTTATTTTGATGTTGGAGAAAATATTTTATATTCTAAGTTTCTTTAGAAATTTGATTTCAAATTCAAGACTTGTACCTTTTGGATATTCCTTTGATTTTTTATAAATTCGTCTTGATTTATTTCATAAATCTAAACTTGTTGGGAATGGTCCATTTTCTATTGGTCTTTTCTCTCTTAGTTTATAAAATAAAATTATTAATGATGTTATGAATGTTCAAGTTGGTACTAAATGATGTGTTATGGATGAAGACTCCTCTATTTTGTAGCATCGAAGATTAAGACACATTTTCGTTGATCGAATTAAAATATTAGTAAAAGATGAAGTATTTCAAACTTTGGATTTTTCTAATTTTGGCACTTATGTGGACTATAAGGGCAATCAGATCAATAAGTCAAAGAAAGGTACCAAGAGGAGCTCAAATATATTAAAAATCATATATTCAGATATTTGTTTTCTAAACATGAACGCATATAGTCAGAAGCTTTTAAGATTGTGGTGTATATATTAAATCGAGTTCCAACCAAAACTGTCTCAAAGACACCAAGTTTGCAACGTATACATGTGTGGGGATATCCGTCTAAAGTAAGAATTTACAATCCCAAAGAAAAGAAACTAGACCTGAAGATAATTAGTGGGTATTTTATTGGATATGTTGCAATGTCCAAATAATATAGATTCTATTTTCTATCCACAACACTAGGATTGTGAGGTCAAGGAATGCAAAGTTTCTTGAGAATGATTTAATTAGTGGGAGTAATCAATTTTAACGCATAGTTTCTATGAGAGATCAACCTTTTACTTTAAGAGATAGATTTATTATCATACACACTACCCCTGAAGAAAAAACGAGACTTGACCAACCAATCGTTGAAGTTCCACAAAATGCTAACAATATTCCAGTAGATCAAATTATTCAAGAGATAGTAGAAAACCCTAAACAACCATTTGAACAATAATAGAATCCTCAGACTTTTTTTGTTACAATATTAAAGAGATCTACTAGAGAGAGAAAGTCAGCAATTTCTAGTGATTACTTTGTGTATCTACAAGAGTCTGACTATAATATTGGAGCAAAAAATTATCTTAAGTCCTTTTCACAGGCCATGAGTTGTAGAGAGTCAAAATTATGATTTAGTGCCATGAAAGATGAAATAGATTCCACTAAGAGTAATAAGGTATGGGATCTTGTTGAGTTGTTTGATGGTGCAAAAGTCATTGGCTGTAAATGGATCTTTAAAATAAAGAAAGACTCATTAGACAACATTAAGAGATATAGTATACGTCTCGTTGTAAAGGGATTCACTTAAAAGAAAGGAATTCACTATTCAAAGATTCTTTTCCCTGTATCTAAGAAAGATTTGTTACAAATTATGTTGGTATTGGTAGCTTTTTTGGCCTAAAGCTACAACAAATAGATGTGAAAACGGTGTTCCTTAATGGTGATCTAGAGGAAAAGGTTTACTGAAACAACTAGAAGGATTCTCCTCTAGTGATGGTGAGCACTTAGTGTGCAAGTTGAAGAAATCCATATATGGATTGAAACAAACCTCCCATCAATGGTATTTAAAATTTAATGGTGTTATTTCTTCATTTGGTTTTGTAGAGAACATTGTGAAGTAGTGTATATACCAAAAGATCAGTGGGAGTAAATTTTATTTCCTTAATCTTATATGTGGATAATATTCTACTTACAAATAATGATAAGAGAATGTTGTATGAGGTGAAATAATTTCTCTCTAAAAATTTTGATAGAAAGATATGGGTGATGCGTCTTATGTTATAAGCATTAAGATTCATATAGACAGAAATTGATGTATTCTAGGTTTGTCTCAAGAAACCTATATTAACAAAATTTTGAAGAGGTTTCGAATAAAATATTATTCACCAAGTATAGCTCCCATTATGAAGAGTGACAAGTTTAATTTCAATCAATTCCTAAAAACTTATTTAGAGAGGAAACAAATGAAGAACATTCTATATGCTTTTGTTGTTGGAAGCTTAATGTATGTTCATATTTGCACAAGACCATACATTGAATTTATTGTCAGAATATTAGGAAGATATCATAGTAATCTAGATATTAACCGTTAAAGAGTTGCAAATAAAGTTTTGATATATCTTCCAGGAATAAAAAATTACATACTTATGTATAGACGAACTAATAACTTGGAGGTGATTGACTACTCTTATTCAAACTTTTCTAACTACGTTGATTCATAAAAATCAACATTAAGATACTTTTTTATGTTTACCAGTGGAGTTATACCCTGACTACTACTTCCATTATGGAGGCTGAGTTTATTTCGTGTTTTGAGACTACCTCACACGAAGTATAGTTAAAGAGTTTCATTTATGGGCTTAGAATCATTGATTTAATTTATAGGCCACTGAGGTTATATTGTGATAATTCAACTGCTATCTTCATTAAGTACTTAGCCATAAGAGTACGTGTTAAAGATAAGAAAGTGGTCATAGAACACATTAAAACTGAATTGATGATAGCTAATCATTTGACTAAACACATGCTACCATTGAAGTTTAAGGATCAAGTGATCAAGATGGGACTTGGTTCCACTATGTAAATTTCATTATAAGAACGAATGTTAATGAAACTCTATTTGTTTGTGATATTTCTCATTGTTGGTATTCTTATGTATATATTTATTTGTTTATTTTGAGAAACATTGTTAAAGTTTAGACCTAGAATACACATAAGGTTTATTCATTAAGTAATAATGGACAAAATTAAAGAAGTAAAATGTATGGTGATACGTGAGAGATAATACTCAATTTTTAGAGGACTTATCACCATGATTTATGTATTTCCTTTCTTTTTTTACAAGAAAGAATTCATAAAATTTGAGTATTATTGATGAGATATGCCGACCAAGTGGGAGAATGTAAGTTATTTTTTCTTCAATAGTTCGTGTAATAACTTAAATATAAATCATTCATAGAGTATTTCCATTATGTTTTTTAATAAAAAAAGTTATAGAATTAAGTACCTCTTTTACATTTTTTAATGAGAAAAATATCACAGAATTGAGTATTTTCAGTACTTTTTTAATGAAAAAAATTGTTACAAAATTAAGTACTTCCATACAGTTTTAATGAAGAATATATTACAAAATTGAATTTCCCATTAATTATGTATTAGTGATGTTTTGATGGAAAAACGTACATAAATAGAAGTAGCATTTATTGGGTCCTAAGCACAAAAATCTCCTTCGGTACATTGCTCAATCATGTGAGATTCATGAGTATATAGAAAAATCTAACACAAAGAGAAAAAACAAGCCAACTACTCAAACTAAACAATGATGGAAGGTATTTATCGATCTTTTGATTCCGCTAATCTTTATCTATTTTGACATTTAAATATATTAAATGTTTTATATGACTAACAATAATTTAATCTCTTATGTCCACATACATTTTATGAATACTTGTTTTCTCTGGCTAAATACATCTTCAATATGGATACTTTTGGAGCTTTGTGCAAAAGTGGTTCTTTTTTTTTATCGTTAACCATTTTACACATTAATGTAATTAATAAATGAAAGTTTGGTAAATATATTCTTATGCTAGAAAGTTTATGTTTAGTTTTCTTAAGCATAAAGGAAAGGAAAAGATAGGTATGCAATTTGTTAAAGTAAGATGTGAGTCTAACAATAGGTAAGATGCATTAGCTTACGCATGATGTCGGTCTGCAAAAGGACTGACTATGTGAAAAATAAGAAGCACAAAGAATGAAGGATTATGGTGCTCTAGTTTTAAGAAGAAAAGAGTGATAAAGGCTTTATCATTTAGTGGTTTTCAAGAAAGTGAAGGTTAACAACTATAAAGGAATAAAGAAAAAAGTAGAGAGTTGTCTATAATTAGAAAGGAAAAAAAAATGTAGCTCAACTTATAACTAGAAAAGATAAATAGTGTATTTGTTTTAAGGCAAACCCTTGCGTATATAAATAAGGGTAAACTTCAAGTTTGACCTCTCTATGGTTTGACATTTTTTTAAATTAAGACCTTATAATATACTTTTTGGTAATCAATTACCTCGTGTTTCAAATATAAATCAAATTCATTAACATTGTTAATGATAAAAATAAAAAACCATATGATCACTTCCAGTCGTGAACGTGAATAAGTGAAAGAGGAAAACGTTTTAAAAAATTGAGCATTTAATTGACAATCAAACTTAAATGTAATGATCTAATTAAAACAGTAATTTTATTACATTAAAACAAAATAATCACACTTGAAAAACCCTTGCCATTCTTCGAATCTTTAGCTTCATGATTCAAATGAAGGGGAACGTATACACAAACCACCATTGTCATTCTCTAATGCCCCTTGCTTAAATATGCGACAATGAACATAGGATAATCTAGATAAAAGTAAGATATGGGACATGTTAATCCCACCATCAATTTAGAAGAAACTAAATGGAGAAACTATAACACCCCAAAATGTTCGCACTTAATTGTAGTGTAAAATTTCTATTTATTTGGGCCTAAGGCCATTGAGTACATAAATTATATTTTTAATTTCCCTATAATTTGGAATTTTTATTTATTTATTTATTTTATTTTAAAATTATTGTTCTATTTATTTTATTACAAGAATTTTAATTTCAAGAAAGATGGAGGAAAAAGGGCAAAAAAATCTAGTGAAAAAGGCCACGGGAAATTTTTCCCTGTTCGCGCGGGCCCACGTGCCACGTACGCAGCCAGCTGGATATGTACCTGCATGCATGTCCCATCCGCGCGGGGCGCGAGGCATGCAGTCTACGACACACATTGCACGCAGACAATGTGCGGCTCTACGCACCTGTGTAAGGGCCTACGCATCCAGGCACCTCAACTAGCGAGCACGGCAAGCGCCACTTGTGTGCAGTAGGCCTTGGGCGGTGCACGCTACCCCTTGAAGGGCGTGTGTTGCCATTCGGCCAGTACACTACCACCGTTTGGGAGGCATATGTTGTCCTTCAACTAGGATGCCTTTGGTCTTCATGCTACCGTCACGTCACCATTGTCTTGTCGACCGTCCATCAATCACAACCGTTAGTTATCACATCATGTCAGTCTACGTTGTCCCACTCTCACAATCTCTCTCTCTCTCTCTCTCACTCTTCATGGATTTATGCTACTTGGAAAAAAACCAATGGTTCCTTTTTTCTATAAATAGGGACCCCCCCCCCCACCACTCATTCATCTTCATTTTTCATTCACTAAAGCAATTCTAGAGAGAGAGTGTGAGCTAAAGGGAGAGAGAGAAAAGTAAAGAAAGGAAGAAGAATGAGCCTAGGAAAAACTTTAAGTTTTCGGTAAGGAAACTTGGAATTTGTTCGTACATTTTAAGGAATATTTTTAGATTAATAAAAGAAATATAGCATGAATAAGAGACGGCTTGTTACATGTTTAAATTATTGCTATGACTTTAATATATTTACACACATATTCCATTATATTGCATGTTTTATATCGTACTAACACTTATAAGTAAATAAGTAAATAAAATGAACATGATAGTATGATTAGAGATAATGTAAGAATCATAATGTTATTTGACAAACATGTGAAAATGAATATTAACATTTGCATGCTTGGTATTTAAATTAAATCTATTAGGCTTTTTATCTCTGAGGGATTCTATTTCTCCCTCATTTGGTCTGAAAAGACATGAGATAACTACTCCATGTAGATGGCAGTGTACCCTCTGACGAGAGTGGTTACGTGATATGATGGTAGGGGTCACATTGGCAACGTATGACCATGACTATTATTTACATGTAGGACCACTGTGGTTGGGGTCATGGTCGTAAAACGTGTCATGGTTTGACAAACAATAAATTTGTTGCGGTTTAGCAAGTCATAAATGCGCTGAAAAATGAATTGAACCTTGTCTTTCCACAGTGGTAGTCGACAATCTATATTGCTCTTAGTATATAGAGGTCGGAACGGGTTCGCGCGAAGAATAAGTAAAAAGTGACAAAAAAAAGTATGATACGATATGATTAATTTGATTTTCTCTATTTTATAAATGATGTGATTATATGTTTGACGTGATTGACTTGGCATTGATTTTTTAAAATAAAATAAAATATTTTCTTTATTATTGGAATGGACCCACATGTATGATCTTCGACGGTAAGCGAATAAGATATAATTTCTAAGTTTAATTACTTTTAAAATTATAATAATATTGATTAAATACTAATTTTATTACTGAGAATATAGAACTCACTCATTTCCATGCCCCCTCCCCCAGATGAGGACGATAGTGAGAAACTACTCGTTAACTTACCCATTAAAGCCTTCAAGGATCCCATGGATCTATGAACTGTTATGAGGGCATGTTTTGTTTCGCACTCTGATGAGTCTACTTTTAAAGAGACTTATATTTATTTTGTTGCCCCAATATTGTAAGATTTGGAACTCCAACTTATTTTGTAAGGAATTTTTATATATTTTATTTCGCTGTATATAATTATTTTAAATACACTCATATTTGTTTCTATATCTTGCACCATTATACTTTAATTAGTATTTGAGATGTCACAAATGGTATTAGAGCCGTTACACAGAATAATCCCTTATGTTGAGCCTGTAGCCTAGAAAAACCACTCTAGATACTTAGGTTATTTCCTTTAGTAAAAACTAGTCCACCAACACATTGCCTCCCATTTTTTTTTGTATGACCCAATGACTTGAAGGAGACCTTCTGTAGAAAGAACTGAGAGACTTGAGGCCCAAGATCTACTGACCAGGGCTGAGTTTATCGAGCTTTTTTTAGCCATTCAGGGTCTAACCGTAGTAGTAGATCAAAATAAAGCCAATCATCATCAGTATCCCCCAGGCCCCGACTATCGCCAAGCTGAACAATCCATTTCCTATAACATTACTGAGTTTAGAAGACTGAGCCCACCCCACATTGAAGGAGGCTCTAACCCCTTAGCTGCAGAAGGCTGGATCTTGTAGATAGAAAATCTTTTCTCTGTCTTAGATTTAACTGAAGAAAAAAAAAGTTTCCCTCATAGCCTTTATGCTAATTGGAGAAGTCGAGCACTAGTAGCAGTTGAAAAAAGATATCTTGCCCTCCCCTACCACCTGGAAGTTTTCATGGATACTTTCTTTGAAAATATTTTTTTTCTTGTCTATGTTCGAGAGAAGAAAAGAAGAGTAATTTCAGGACCTCCGCCAGGGGAATGTGATAGTTACCTAGTATGCAGCTCGATTTACCTAGTTGTTTACGTTTACTCCTTTGATGGTTATCCCGGAGAGTCGCAAGGCTAGAATGGTCTTCATGTAGATATCTACTACTAAGTAGCGATGTTAAGACCTAGCTCTTATGTTGAGGTACTTGAATAAGCCTAGTTGAGCAAAGACCTTATCTCAACCCGTGTAATATCTCATATGCTAATTAAGGAAAATAGGTGTCAGATACATATTCAAAATAATGAGTGCATGATAAAATTTTATGTAGCAGAACAATTAATACAAATTCTTTACAAATATATATATATATATATATGAGTTCCAATTACATACATATAACTGAGGCCTGAAGTGGCCACAAAATACAAAAGAAGACCAGTTCTTTTACTATGCTATTGGACTCATCATAGTGGGGAAACAATCATGCACTCAAATTTTGTGGATCTACGGGATCCTAATAAACTTCCAAGGGTAGGTCAACCTGCAGTTCCTCATTTTCTTCCTCATCTGGGGGGTTGGAAAGAGTGAGTTCCACATACTCAGTAAGAAAAGCAGTATTAAATTAACATCGTTAGGTTTTAAAGGTGAATAAATTTAACTTAAAAGCTTACCATTTGCCCACCTCGTAGACCGATTTTATATAATGAAAACAATTTATTTATTAAGAAAACAGTACATTAATATGAACAAATCAAGCATACATCATGCCAGATAGTAGAGAAATCAAATAAATCATGAAATGCTCATATTTTCATGTCATGCTTCGCGAAGTCATTACAATTTTCATTGCTGAAGGCATATACAGATTTTTAACTACCCAAGTGGAATGACCAGATCAGATACAGATAAGACAATTTGCTCAAACTCATTTCTGGCTGGTCAAACCATGGTATGATCTACGATCACGGCTGTACCAACCCTATCAGATATCTACAGTCATGACAGTACTTAGCTAACGGTGACCCCTATTAGATATTCGCGTTACCACTCTTGTCAGATGGTACGTTTTCATCTACTAGGAGTGGTCCTCTTATGTCTTTCCTGACCAGATGAGGCAGAGAGAAATAGATACCCAAAAGGGCTAGGGGAACAAATACTCCTTAGAGATAAAAAGTTTAACGAGACACTTGATGCAATATGCATGTCAATACATATATATATTTCAGACCATTCAGGCTTCATACTACTTTTCTCTTTTCCTTTCTTTTTATTCTTTATTTTTACCAAGCAATAATTCGAATTTCATAATATATTTTATTACATGCAAATTATCAAGAATCTATAATTCACATAACATGCTTGAAAATAAGAACAATATGACTTATCTGAACTATAAACACAAAGGTATACAAGCAAGTAAAATCACAATCGTCATGTTTAATAATTTTATTTTATTTAAAAATATTCCTTAAAACATCAAAAGAAATACTAAATTCCTTACGAAAACCTTGACGTTTTCTCCTTCACTGTTCCTCTTTTCTTTCCCTCCTTCTCTCACTAGATTACTCTTTCTCTCATTTTCTCTCTCTAAATCTAAAAAATGGAAGAATGGACATGTGGGGAAGAATGGGGTAGGAAGATCTATTTATAAACTTTTAGAACTGTCGGATTCACGCCAAGTGGTCAATTCTAGTGAAGAAAGAGGAGAAAAAGATGTTCGATACGAAAACTGAGAGATAAGGGCCTTCTTCAACACCGAGGGCAATGCACCACCCGAGGCCACAGTGGTGCACTACTCGAGGCAGTAGTGCCCCGGCTAGCGCACTGCAAGTTAGCTTGCAGGTGCACAGGCCTCCCACCACACGCGCAGGCCCCAAGCGCGAAGCCATCCGGACAGGTCCCGCGGCTGTTCTGCTTACGTGCGAGTGCGCACAGTGCGCGACATCCGTGCGAGCAACTCTGTTTCCCCACGGGATTTATTCCCGTTTTGCCTTTTTTTTATTTTTTTCCTAATTTTCTAAAATTTATTTAAATAAGTTAAATACAAAAATTAAATAATAAAAATTAAGATTAAATAAAATTAAATAAAAGAAAAAACAATTAAAAATTAACCAGATTTATGAATTACGGTAAATAATTCGCAGTGTAATTTAAATGAGTTTAATGTGGCCATAGGCCTGAACAATTAGGGTTTTCCAAATTAATTAATTGCAACGATAGGCAGAGTGTTACATCTCCCCCACCTTTAAAACATTTGGTCCACAAATTTGTCTCAAACAGGTCCGGATACTTCTCCCTCATCTTGCTCTCCAACTCCCACGTGGCTTCCTCTAAGGTATGATGCTACCATCATACCTTCACCATGGAAATCATCTTATTATGCAAGATCTTATTGGTCCACCCAAGAATCTCCATGGGAACCTCCTCATAAGTCATGTCGGCTTGTACCTGTACCTCATCGCGAGAAAAAATATGAGAAAGATCTGGGTGGTACCTCTTAAGCATCGAGAAATGAAAGACGTCATATAGACCCATAAACTCTCAGGATAGAGTGAGGCGGTATGCCACGGGTCCAATGCACTCGATGATCCAAAATGGTCCATTATAACGAGGGCTACACTTCTCTCTCTTTCCAAGCCACATCTTTCTCTTATAGGGGAAAACCTTGAGGAATACCTAATCTCCCACGACAAACTCCAAGAGTCATCTACGATTGTCGGCGTAACTCTTCTGACGGCTCTGGGCAATAGCCAATTTTTTGCAGATGATGGCGACCTTCTCAATGGTCTTCTGAATGAATTCTAGTCCTAAATAACGCTAATTTCTGACTTCATTCCAACAAGTAAGAGAACGACAAGACCTTCTATACAATGCTTCATACAGGGGCATGTCGATGCTGGAATTGTACCTGTTATTATGAGCAAATTCACAAAGGAGAAGATACTAGGAAGATACTCATACCAGTTATCACCGAAGTCGAGGGTGCAAGCACGCAACATGTCTTTCAATGTTTGGATCGTACGTTCGACTGACTGTTCGTTTGGGGATGATAAACAGTACTGTAATATAACCCAACCCCAGAGGTTCCCAGAAGCTGTACCATAAGTCGGAGATAAACCGAGGATCGTAGTTTGACACAATGGATGAGGGAACACCATGAAGTCGGGCAATCTCATCACCATATAGATGGGCTAACTTGCTGGTGGAGTCAGTAATTCTGATGGGCAGAAAATGGGCAGTCTTGGTCAGTCTGTCCACGATTACCCAGATAGTATTTCAACCAAAACAAGTTATGGGTAATCCTGTAACAAAATTCATGGTTACATGTTCCCATTTCCATTCAGGAATCATAAGACCTTATAACAAACCATTGGGTCTCTGATGTTCTACCTTAATCTGCTGACAAGTAAGGCATTGGGAGGTGTAGTTAACTATATCCCTCTTCATTCCTGACCACCAATACAGATGCTTCAAGTCTCGTTACATTTTGGTACTTTCGATATGGATGGATAGCTTGAAAGCGTCGGTGGTCTTGAGAACATCCGCCCTTACAGCAACAGAAACCCAAATTCGGTTCCAAAATTTGAACAGTCCATCATCTGAAATCCTAAAATCGGGAGATTCATCAAAAGTGAACTTATCTAGATTCTTGATGAGTTTTGGGTCCGTTAATTAAGCTTCTCAAATTTTTATAAAGAGATTCGGCAGGGCTCGGATCTGGGTAAGATAGATGTCTTTACCATAATAACTAAGGCAAAGAGACTACATAGCATCCATCAATTTCTAATTATAGGCTATTGTTTGAGCCAACACAGCATACTCCTTTCAACTCAATGTATCAGTGACCATATTTTCTCTCCTAGGGTGATAAATGATCTTGCAGTCATAGAGTCCTTCAGAAGATTCATCCAGCGTCTCTGTCTTATGTTTAACTCCTTCTGTGAAAAGATGTACTTTAAACTTTTATGATAAGTATAAATCTCAAAAGTCTGACCATATAGGTAATGACGCCATATCTTCAAGGTAAAGATAATGGCTGCAAGCTCTAGGTCATGGGTATGGTAGTTTTGTTTATGAGGTTTCAATTGTTGAGACCCATAGGCAACTACTCTACCATATTGCATCAAGACACACCCCAAGCCAATATGAAATGCATCGCAGTAGACCTAAAATATTCCTGTATTATAGAGGAAGATAGACACAGGAACATATGTGAGATGATGCTTCAATTCAATGAAGCTTTCACTACACTTATAACTCCATATGAAAGGTACCCCTTTTCGAGTCAATGGGGTGGCAATCTTAGCGAATCCATCAATAAACTGGTCGGTAATAACCTGCCAAGTTAAGAAAACTATGTACCTCGAGCACATTAGTGGGTGAATTTGAGTTGATTACCATTTCTACCATGGACAGGTCTACGAAAACTCCTTCACTCGAAATTACATGTCTAAGAAAGGAAACTCGATCCAACCAGAAAGAGCATTTGCTCAGTTTAGCGTACAGTTGGTTCCAGTGAAGAATCTCCAACACTTCAGTTAAATACACTGCATGTCCTTCAAGGCCCTTAAAATACACTAGGATGTCATCAATAAAAATGATGACATATTGATCTAGTGCGTGAGAAAAAACTCTATTCATTAGGTCTATGAACGTTGCAAGGGCATTGGTTAATCTAAACGACATTACCCTGAACTTGTATAAATCGTACTTACACCAGAAGGTGGTCTTTCGAATATCTTCTTCTTTGACTCTCAACTAGTGGTATTCCGTCCTGAGATCGATTATAGAGAAGACTGTGACTCTTTGCAGTTGATCGAAGAGGTCATCGATCTGAGATAAGGGGTGTTTGCTTTTAATGGTCACTCGGTTGAGTTCCTGATAGTCTACACAGATTCTGAGGGAACCATCCTTTTTCTTCACAAATAACACCGGAGTGCCCCAAGGAGAATGGCTAGGCCAAATAAACTTTCAGGTAATAAGGTCATAAAGTTAATGTTCTAGCTCTGTT
This sequence comes from Carica papaya, assembly GCF_054855325.1. NCBI lineage: Eukaryota > Viridiplantae > Streptophyta > Magnoliopsida > Brassicales > Caricaceae > Carica > Carica papaya. The sequence continues at coordinate 15,661,515 of NC_142315.1, forward strand.
AGCTCAATACAACTCATACGATAGGCAGGCTTTGAGATTGGCTGGGTCATGGGCAGCAATTCAATTAAGAACTTTATTTCTCACGGGGGAGGTAGACCAGGAAGTTTGATAAGAAAGACATCTGAAAAGTTACAAATAATTAGCATGGTACACACGGCAGGATCAGCACCCATATTCCTGTTCATTCATTAGTTAGGAAAATAATAACAAAAATTTTATTCTATTTTTGGAGACCTTAAGGTTACAGTTTTACTTTCATAATCGATTATTTTTTTATACTTTTTTAACCAGTCCATTCCTAATATCACATTAAATCCTACAAAATCTAACAGTATCAGATTTACAAATACCTCTATTCTTGAAGCTTTTATCCTACAGTCTTTATATACATAATGAGCCTCTAACAGTCCCCTAGAGGGAATTTGTACCGTTAATGTTTTTGTCAGAGGTTCTGATCTAAAATCAAGATTACAAATAAATGTATGAAAAATAAAAGAGTGAGTAGCACCTGTATCGATCAAAGCATTGGTAGAAGTGTCATGAATAGAAAGCATACCTTGAACAAGAAAATGAGTAAGAAGAGCATCGGGTTCATCCAAGTGGTACATACGACCTCGTGCTACAGGTTGAACGGTGTCCTTTAGTCACTGGGGCAGTCCTTTATAAGGTATTGGGTTCTTCCGCAGTGAGAATAGGTATTATTGATACATTAAAAGGGTAGGCCACCATGCAAGCAACCACAATGCTGACATGGTTGGTTAGGTCGAGTAAATTGAACTGTAGGTGCAGGCAAAGTAGGAGGAAGGGCAACTCTAGTTCGTTTATCAGGGTGGCTACTTACTGGGTCAGGTAATCTCCTCCTAAATTGCTGAAGTTGTTGTTGGGTACGAATTTGGGCAGTGCATTGGTGCTTGGCCGAGATGACATATTCGACCAACTGGGCATATTCGAGCACCTCCGCAAACGAGCTGGATGTAACACTTCGTTCATCACTGTGCTTAAATGATTTGAAAACCCTATTTATTCGAGCTTTTAGCCACGTTAAAATTAATTTACTCTGCTCATAAATCTGGTTAATTTTTATTTAATTTTTTATTTAAATTTATTTTATTTTATTTTATTTTAAATTTTAATATTTAATTTTTATTTAGCTTATTTAAATTAATTATTAAAAAATTGAGAAAAATTGAGAAAACAGTAAATCGGGAAGAAAATCCTGCGGGGAGGCAAGTTGCCTGCGAGGGAGCTAAGCACTGTGAGCATGCGCATACGCGCACAGTAACTACGAGATGTGCGCACAACGCCCACAATAGCTACGAAACGTGTGCAAAATGCACACGTCCTGTCCGCACACATGCACGCATGAGACGTGCGTACAATGGGCACGTCCCGTCCGCACACACGCACGCACGGGACGTGCGCAACGTGCACGTCCCTTTTACGCGCACGACGTGGGGTCAAGCCTGGGCGTGCAGGTAGGCCATTCACGTGTCACCTTCTACACGGACAAGCATCGTACACTGTGAGTGCGCCATCTGCACAGCGGGCTGGTGGAGGAGGTCCTCCTCCCTCGTTTTTCATATCAAGCATCTTTTTCTCCTCTCTCTTCACCAGATTTTGCCACTTGGCGCAAATTCGACAGTTCCAAAACTTTATAAACAGTCCTTCCCCTTCCTTTCCTCTCCACACTTTCATTCTTCTATTTTTCAAGATTTAGAGAGAGAGATAATAGTTTAGTGAGAGAAGAAGAGAAAAAAATGAGAACAGTGAAGGAGAAAACATCAAGGTTTCGGTAAGGAATCTAATATTTCTTTTGAGGTCTTAAGGAGTATTTTTAGATAAACTAATTTAATATAATTGTTATTTAAACTAATTTAATATAATTATTATTTTACCTGTTTTGTATGCTTCTGTGTTCAGATGAGTCGAATTATTCTTGTATTTAAGCATGTTATGTGAATTGCAGATACTTTATTGATTTACATGTAATAAATATAATATGTAATCAGTAAAAATAAAAATTATAAAAGAAAAGAAAAATAGAAAAGTGGAATGAAGCTTGTATGGTCTGAAGTGTATCTGTATTGACATGTATATTGTATTAAGTATCTTATTAAGCTTTTTATCTTTGAGGTATATCTGTTATCCTTGCCCTTCGGGGTATATATTTTTTTCCTCCCATATTTGGTCTGAAAAGACGTAAGAAGACCGCTCCTAGTAGATAACAGCATAACCTCTTACGAGAGTGGTATTGCACTATCTGTAGGGGTCACCTATGGCTAAGTAATGTCGTGACTATAGATATCTGTTAGGGTCACTATGGTTGGTACGGTCGTGGTCATAGATCGTAAAATAGTTTGACCAGCCGGAAATGGACTTGAGTAAATTTTCACATCTAAATCTGATCTGGTCATTCTACTTGGGTAATTGAAAATCTGTATATGCCCTCAAAGATGGAAGTTGTAATGATTTTGTGAAGCATGACACAAAAATCTAAACATTTCATGATTTATTTGATTTTCTCTATTATATGGCATGATGTATGTTTGGTTGTCTATATTTACGTACCGTTTTCTTAACAAATAAATAGTTTTCATAATGTGAGATAGGTAAACGAGGAGGTTAAAATGGCAAGATCTTAAGTTAAAATAATTACCTTTTGAAATCTTATGATGTTAATTTAATATTATTTTCCTTACTGAGCATATTGAACTCACTCTTTCCATGCCTCCCTAGATGAGGAAGAAAGTGAGGAACCGTAGACTGACCTACCTTTGAAAGTCTATGAGGATCCCGTGCATCCACAAGTCTGAGTGTATGATTATTCCGGCACTCTGATGAGTCCAATAATATAATGAAAGAAGTGGCCCTTATGTTTTGTTTTTGAATTTTGCAGTCACTTCTGGTCTCAGTACATGTATGTATTGGAACTCATATGTATTTATAAGGGATTTGCAATAATTTTATTCTGCTGCATAAATCTTATCATGCACTTGTTATTCTGAATTTATATCGGACACTCATTTACCTTAATTGTACTTGGGATGTCACACTGGGTCACAACATCGTGATACAGTCATAGATGTCGGCACAAAGGGCCTTGAGAAACTTTTTGACTTTTCAGCTTTCGAGGGTGACCATCAAAAGGGCAAACCTAGACGGTTGAATAAAACGGGCTACATACTGGGCAACTGTCAGGCTCCCTTGGCGGAGGTCCTGAAATTCATCCTCCTTCTTTTTCCGGACATAGGCAGGGAAGAAGTTATCAAAGAATGAATTCATGAAAACTTCTCAAGTGGTGGGGGTAGGTAGGACTTCCTTTTTAAGTCACCATGAATGTTTTGCTTCATCGTTTAGCATGAAGACTGCAAGGGAAACTTTCTATCGGTCAAGTCTAGGACAGAGAAGAGCTTCTCTATTTGTAGGATTCAAACTTCTCTATCAAGGCCACCTTCAAAGTGTAGGGGGTTAAATTTCCTAAACTCTGCTATATTGTAGGAAATAGGTCTTTCGGTGTTTTAAAATTCGGGGGCAGGAGGTAGATAAGGGTTTATTTGATTTTGTCCTACGGCTGTAGTTAATCCTTGGATAGCTCGAAAGAGTTCGGCAAATTCAACCTTGGTTGAGTGATCTAGGGCTTTAAGTTGCTTAGTACGCTCTACGAATGGTCTTCCTTGCATCATTCCTAAAAAAAAGTAAGATATGAGTTGGTGGTCTAGCTTTGAAAAGATGACTTATTTTTTCCTACTCCAAAGGGCTTTTTCTACCTAAAGCCTCAGTGTAAGGGATTTAATTTGCAATTATTCTGCTCTGATACCATCTATGACATCCCATATGCTAATTAAGACAAATTGGTATCAGTTGTAGATTCAAAAACAAGTGCATGATAAAATTTTATGCAGCAGAATAATTAATACAAATTCCTTACAAATATATATATGAGTTCCAATTACATACATATAACTGAGGCCTGAAAAGGACACAAAATACAAAAGAAACAAAACACAAAAGAAGGTCACTTCTTTCACTATGTTATTGGACTTATCAGAGTGCAAAAATAATCATGCTCTCAAATTTTATCGATCCATGGGATCCTTATAGATTTCCAAGGGTAGGCCAGCCTGTACTTCCTCATTTTTTTCCTCATGTGGGAGGGATGAAAAGAGTGATTTCATATGCTCAATAAGCAAAACAGTATTAAATTAACATCGTACGGTTTTAAAGGTGAATTATTTTGACTTAAAAGCTTACAATTTGACCACCTTGTAGACTAGTCTTACATTATGAAAACAATAAATTTATTAAGAAAATAGTACATTAACATGAACAAATCAAGCATACATCATGCCAGATAATAGAGAAAATCAAATAAATCATGAAATGCTTAAATTTTTATGTCATGCTTTACGAAATGGTTACGATTTTCATCTCTAAAGGCATATACAGATTTTCAACTACCCAAGTGGAATGACTAGATCAGATACAGATACGACAATTTACTCAGGTCTATTTCCAGCTAGCCAAATCATAGTACGGTCTATGGCCATAGCCGTACCAATCATAGTGGCTCTATCAGATATATTCACGTTACCACTCTCATCAGATGGTACGCCTTCATCCACCCTGATCCTAACCTGGCCCTATCAGATATATAGGTATGCTGGGCGCCGCACGCGCAGGCCTACTACGCGGACAATGTATGCACAGTGTGCGGCACTTATCTACTCGTGAGGTGACGTGCGCAGGACCTGTCCCCATGTTGTGCGCGCGGATGGGATGTGCGTGTTGTGCTCACGTCCCGTGTGTGCGTGCGTACAAATGGGACATGTGTTTTGTACGCACGTCTCGTGGCTATTGTGCGTGTGTACGGATGGGACGTGTGCGACATACGCGTGAGCTGCTCTGTTCCCCACGGGATTTCTTCTTGTTTCGCCGTTTTTTCGATTTTTTCCCAATTTTCTAAAATTCATTTAAATAAGTTAAATGCAAAAATTAAATAATAAAAATTAAAATTAAATAAAAGTAAAAATAATTAAAAATCAACCAGATTTATGAATTACGATAAATAATATGTAGTGTAATTTAAATGAGTTTAATGCGGCAAAAGGTCCGAATAATTAGGATTTTCCAAATTAATTAAGCACAACGATGGGCGAGGTGTTACAGCCTGACACCAATGCATCGGCTGAATCCACACTCATCAGCAGCAGTACCAACCCCAACAGCAAAGAAGAAAGTTTTTAGGCCCTAGTAATGACCATCTTGACAAAAAACCCCAACTTGCCCCTCTTCCTGCCTTACCACCACCCATGGGACATCTTGCTTAACTTGTCCAGTCATGCCAACATTGTGGACGCTTCTATGGTGATCAGCCATGCCAGTGTCTAAACAACTCCTACTATAACTGCAGGAGCACTCAACATTTTGTGAGAGATTGCCCTTAGAGGCCAAAAAACATGGCCAAACCTATAGTCTAGGGACGTGTCTATCATCTCGATGAGCCTAATGTCCTTACCACTCCTGTTGTTATTCAGAGCATGCTTTCTATCTATGATACCACTACCCGAGCTTTGATTGATATAAGTGTTACCCACTCTTTCATATCTTATTTTTCTACTTGTAATTTAGATATCAAGCTTAGACAACTGAGTAAACATTAGTAGTAGAGACACCTTTTAGAGGACTTCTAGGAACTCACTGTGTGTATGAAAACTGTAAGATAAAAGCCTCAAGAACCAAACTGCTAGTAGATCTCATACTTTTAGATTTCTCAAGATTTGATATTATTTTAGGTATGGATTGGTTGGAGAAGTATAGGGTAATTATTAACTGTGAGAACAAAATTATAACCCTTTACTCACTTAATATGAAATAAAGAATTGTCTGGTAAAATGTTAACTTAGGAAAAATCTTATATGCATGAATTTTATTATTATTCTAACCTTTAAGTAAACAGAAACATGGATACTAATCCTGCAGTTTTTACAATATCTATGGTTTGTGACTTTTCAAACGTTTTTTAGAGGAGTTGTTAGGTCTACCTCCCCTTCAAGAGAAAGAATTTTCATCAACCTACTCCTAGGAACTCAACCAATTTCAAAATCTACTTACCGTATGAGCCGCACCGAACTTACTGAATTTGAGCACCAGCTCTCTGAGCTTCTTAGGTAAAGGTTCATTTACCCCAACCATTCTCCTTAGGGTACCCAGTGTTGTTTGTAAAGAAGAAAGATGGTTCTCTTTAGCTATACATCAACTATAGAGAGCCCATCCGGGTGACATAAAGAATAAATATCCCTTACTCTGTATTGAAAATCTCTTTGATTAGTTATAAGGTGCTATAGTTTTTAAAAAAATTGACCTCATATTGGAGTACTATTAGTTGAGGGTGAAGGAAGATGATATTCCTAAAACAGCCTTTCAATACCGGTACAGTTAGTTCCTATTCGAGGTTATGTCGTTCGGATTGACTAATGTCTCTGCTGCTTTCATGGATCTTATTAGCAGGGTCTTCTAATATACACTGGATCAGTATGTCATTTTTTTATTGATAACATCCTAATGTACTCGAAGAATCGCGAAGGACATGCAAACCATTTATCCAGAGTATTGGAGACCCTTCGTCGGAATCACTTGTATGCAAAATTCAGTAAGTGTTCATTTTGGTTAGACCGAGTTTCTTTCCCCAATCATGTGATTTCTAGTAGAGGAGTCTCTGTTGATCCTTCCAAAGTTGAAGTTATAATCAATTAGAGCCGACTAACCAATGTTGCTAAGGTACTCAGTTTCTTGAGTTTGGCCAACTACTACTAGTGATTCATTGATGGATTTTCCAAGATTGCAACTCCTTTGACCTGCCTTACCAGGATGAGTGTAGCCTTTGTCTGGGGTGATGAATGTGAAAATAGTTTTATTAAATTGAAATATTGCCTCACCTTTACTTCATTATTGATCCTCTCTGATGGTATTGGATGATTTTAGGTATTCTGTGATGCATCTCATGTAGGTTTGGAATGTGTTCTCATGCAACAAGATTGGGTAGTCACTTATGGCTCTAAATAGCTGAAACCTCATGAGTATAACTGCCTCATGAATGTAACTACCCCATGCACGACTTGGAATTGGTTGCCATTGTCTTTGTCCTGAAAATATGGTGCAACTATATGTATTGCAGATGTTTGAGATCTATATTGACCATAAAAGCTTGAAATATTTATTTCTTAACGAGAATTGAACATGAAGTAGAGGCATTGGATGGACCTCCTAAAGAAATACGATTACAAGATCCTCTACTAGCCTGATAAGGGTAATATAGTCGTTGATGCCTTAAGTCAGAAAGAAACTGCTTTGTTGATCCGAATGATGGCTTCTAGTTGGAAACTAGTTGATGCAATATAGGCGCTCTACCTTAATCATTATGGTAATGGTGCTTACTTCGCCCAAATTCGGGCCTTACCTGATCTTTTCATGAAGATTTAAGAAGTTTAATCCACCGATTCTGAGATAACTTAGAACCTTGGTAAGTTTACTCCTGATGACTTTCCTAATTTCAAGCTCAAAGATGACGGTTTGTGCCGATTCCGAGATCGTATTCAAGTTCCTCCTACAATCAGGACAGATATTCTTAAGGCTCCTCATGCATTCAAGTTATCCATTCACCCCAAAAGTACCAAGATGTATCGAGACTTAAGACGTCAATATTGGTAGCCTGAAATGAAAAAAGATATTGTTGATTATGTCTTCTGATGTCTTACTTGTCAACGAGTTAAGGCCAAGCATTAGAGACCTGGTGTTTTATTGCAAGGCCTCTCTATTCTGGAATGGAAGTGGGAGTATGAGACTATAAACTTTGTCACTAGTTTGCCTAGAACCAACTCTGATCGTAATGCAATATGAGTCATTGTAGATAAACTGACCAAGACTGCCTATTTCCTGCCTATTAGAGTTAACTCGCCTTTACATCAAGGAGACTGTGTGACTCCACGACATTCTCTCGTCTATCGTTTCAAATAGAGAACCCCAGTTCGCCTCCCATTTCTGGTATAGTCTTCAGGAAGTCCTTAGTTCGGGATTGTACTTCAGTACTACTTATCACCCCTAAACTAATTGTCAGTCTAAACGCACCATCCAGACACTAGAGGATATGTTGTGTGCGTATGTTTTCGATTTTGGTGACAATTGGTATGAGTATCTTCCTTTATGCGAATTTACTTATAATAACAGTTATTATTCCAGCATCTACATGGCTTTACATGAAACCATGTATGGTAAGCCTTATTGTTCCCCAACTTGCTGAAACGAAGTTCAAAACTAGCATCACTTAGGACCAAACTAAATTCAGGAAACCATTGAAAAAGTCATCATTATTTGTAAGAACCTCACCATTACTCAGAGTCATTAGAAGAACTATGCTAACAACCGTACGAGACCACTAGAGTTTGTTGTTGGCGATCACGTTTTCCTCAAGATCTTTTCTTGTAAAGGTAAAATACAGTTTGGTAAGAAGAGAAAGCTGAGCCCTCGATTTATGGGACCTTTTAGGATCGTGGAGCATATCGGACTTGTGGCGTACCACTTTGCTCTACTTCTAGAGTTTGTAGGTTTGTATGATGTTTTCCATGTCTCCATTCTTAAAAGGCACCACCCTGACCCTTCTCACATTATTTTACACCATAACTTACGAAGAGTTTTCAACTACAATCCTTGATTGGACTGATAAAGTCTTATGCAACAAGAGGATCCTGGTGGTGAAAGTGGAGTGGTAGCACCACACTCCAAAAGAGGCGACGTGGGAATTAAAGAAAGAAATACTAGAGAAATTTTCACATTTATTTGTAACAAATTTAGAGGATCAAATTTTTTAAAGGTCCGAATGTAACACCCCGAAACCTTCGTACTTAATTGTTGTATAAAACCTTTATTTATTCGAGCCTAAGGCCATTGACAACTTAAATTATGTTTTTAATTTCCATATAATTTGGGATTTTTATTTATTTATTTATTTTATTTAAAATTATTATTCTATTTATTTTATCATAAGAATTTTAATTTCATGAAAAATGGACGAAAAATGGAAAAGAATTCTCGTGGAAAGGCCACAAAAACGTTTCCCCACCCATGCAAGCCCACATGTCGTGCACACGTGCGCACGTCCTATCCGCATGGGGTACGAGGTGCACAATCTACGCATGCGTCACATCACTCACAGATATTGCAAGCTTCGCGCATCTGTGCGTGTGCTTGCACGCGAATGGGACATGCGTTGCCTTTCAACCGACATGCCATTGCTATTTGCGAAGCACACATCGTCCATCAGTCGACATGTCTCTGGTCTTCGTGCTGCCATTGCGTCACCATCATCTCGTCGACTGTCAATTTGTCACATCCGTCAGTCACCACGTCATGTCAGTCTACTTTTTCCCTCTCTCTCTTTCCTTATGGATTTTTGCCACTTAATAAAAATCTAACGATTTCCTTTTTCTATAAAGAGGGACCCTCCCCACCACTCCTTCATCAATATTCATCTTTATTTTTCATTCACTAAAGCAATTTTAGAGAAAGAGAGTGAGCTAAAGGAAGAGAGAAAGAAGGAAATAAAGGAAGAAGAAGGAGCGTAGGAAAGACTTCAAGTTTTTGGTAAGGAAATTTGGCATTTAATCGTATGTTTTAATGACTATTTTTAAATTAATAAAAGGAATATTGCATGAATAAGAGATGGCTTGTTACATGTTTAAATTATTGCTATGACTTTAATATATTTACACACATATTCCATTATATTGCATGTTTTATATTGTACTAACATTTGTAAGTAAATAAGTAAATAAAATTAACATGATGGTATGATAAGGGATGATGCAAGAAGCATAATGTTATTTGAGAAACATGCGAAAATGAATATTAACATTTGCATTCCTAGTATTTAAATTAAATCTGTTAGGCTTTTTATTTCTGAGAGATTTTATTTCTCCCCTATCTGGTCTGAAAAGACATGAGATGACTGCTTCTTGTGGATAACGGCGTATCCTTTAATGAGAGCAGTTATGCGATATGATGGTAAGGGTCACCTTGGCGACGTATAGCCGTGACTATAGTTTATATGTATGACCACTGTGGCTGACACGGCCGAGGTCATAAAATGTGTTATAATTTGACAAATCGTAAATGTGTTGTCATTTAACAAGCCGTAAATGTGCTAAAAAAATAAAATAAACCTTATCTTTTCATAATGGTAATCGAAAATCCGTATTGCCCTCAATAGACAAGGGTTGAAACGGTTTCGCGCGAAGAATAATAAAATGTGAAAAAAAAGCATGATATGATATGATTTGTTTAATTTTCTCTATTTTATACATGACATGATTATGTGTTTGATGAGATTGACTTGATGTTTATTTTTTTAAAATAAAATAAAATATTTTTTATTATTGAAATATACTTACATGTACGATTTTCGACGGTAAATGAATAAGATATAATTTTTAAATTTAATTACTTTTAAAATCTTAATAATGATAATTAAATACTAATTTTCTTACTGAGTATATGGAACTCACCATTTGTCATGCCTCTCTAGATGAGGATGATAGTGAGGAACTGTAACACCTGGGCCCAAAAATTTGGCACGCAATGATTTTTTTCAATTTATAAAAAATATATATAAATAATTAAATTTCTATTTTAATTTAAATTTCGTTAAATTTTTTTTAAAAATGAATTAGAGACGAAATTAAAAAAATTATGAGAAAAAGTGGTGAAAGTGTGAATAATGGGAGTTTTTTGAAAGAAAATTTGAAAACAGTGATAAAATTATAAAAAGAAAAAGTTTTACTATGTAGACGGCCTGGTCAGCAGCCACGACGAGTAAGATCGCGCTGCGTGATAGTCAGAAGGCGCAGTGGAAAGTATAGTATTTCAGACACCAATCCGGAATAAGAATCTCTCACTATTTTTCCTGTTATTTGAAGCTTAATAATTGATAATACTGTGTTTTTTGAAAATTAGAAAACCCTAAAAATAATTACATGTCACTAGTGGAGTCGAAACCGGTCAGTGTATATTTGTCTTAGTTTACTGTTTTTTTTTTGTAGTACTTAAAATGCTTACTATTATATTTTGTGCATTAAATTGCTAGTTTTAATTGTTTTCTCAGTTATTTAGTTTACCTAACTGCATAGCCCTCATTTGTTAATTTGTTTTGCAATAAATGTCTCAATCATATTTCTTAATGTACGTATCACCTATTTGCATGACTTACCGTTGATCTGTAAATATAAGATATTGGTATGTAACTAGTAATTAGTTAATGGTGTAAATATATGTATGAAAAACTTACTAAGTACTTTGAAAAATGATTGACGGACCTGGTACGTATGAAACCCTAATGTGGACATTATCTCAGTCAAACAAGACTAAGAAGTCTTATACCAGAAGAGTTTAGGAGATATGGTTCACTCTCATACTGGACAAGGTATCGAGGCGACGGTATGTTTGGCGTCCATTATCGGATAAGGTATGGGGATAGCCGATTAATTGACAAATTTAGATATTAGGTTCACACATAGCGGGACATTCCTATGGACTCCCAGAGGTACCAGTAAGCAGGTAAAAAAGAAAGTTATTGTTCTTATTCACATGCATATGCAATTATAATGTTATTTGGGTTATTGTCCTTAAAGGTTGATTTTAAAAACTCGTAACGGTAAGTATGGAATAAATAGTTTTATGTTAAATAAATTTACCTAAATCAATGGCTCTATTAATTGTTTTATGATTTTCTTACCAACTTTCAGTTTTTGTATTAGTGATTAGTGTGATATTCTTACTACACTAGTGTAGCTCACCATCCTATTAACCATTTTATATCAAGAAGACCAATATCCAGATCCTAAGCAATCGGAGAGTTGTGAGTAAGATTACCTCCCGGACCCCATCAAAGTTGCTAGTGGAGGTTAACCCCATAAGATATTTATTTCTTTATTTCCAACTATTTATTTTATTTTTTTTATAAACTGCTCTAAAAGGGATATCCACATAGTGCTACTGGGCACTCTAGTTGCTATGTAAGAAATGTAAACTCTAATATTATTATTTGCTTTTACCATTACAATATAAATCTTTTCCCTTAAGGTTTCGAGCCTTTACAAGAACAGCTCGTTGATTTACCTATTGAAGTCTTTAACGATCCCATAAATTGATGAACCGTTACGAGTGCATGTTTTGTTATCCACTCTGATGTGTCCATTTTAGAGAGGCTTGTATTTATTTTGTTACTTCAGTATTGTAAGATTTTGAACTTCAACTTATTTTGTAAACGATTGTAATATATGTTATGTCGCTGCATATAATTACTTTAAATGCACTCATATATATTTTTATATTTAGTATCCTTATGCTTTAATTAGTATTTGGAATATCACGTAAGTCATTAATGTAGAGAAACCAAATGAAAGCCATCAATACAAGAGAGGCCATAAGAGACCATCAAAATCAAATACGAGATGTTATTAGTCCCATTATCGCTTGTCCTTTTTTTTTTTTTTTTTTATTACACTCTCAATTCCTCCCTTTCTTTTCCCTTACCTTTTCTTATTCCTTATTTTCCCTTATTTTGTTCCCTCCCTCTTTGCTCTGTCTTTTTCTTTTGCTCTCCCTATCCTTCTCTTTTTTTCTTTCTATTATATCGTTTTTTCTTCTAAATCACTCAACTTCTAGCTTTTATTTTCTTTTGCTTCACATCATTGCCTTTACTTGCTCGTCACAGTGACATACTCTCTCTCTCTCTCTCACTTGCCTTGCTTTGTCTCTGCGTCTCTTTTGTTTCTCTCCCCAACTTTCATTTCTATTAGTGCACTTTTAAAGAAGGAAATATGTATTTTTTTAATTTTTTGTTATTGCACCTCTTGATATGGTAGCTCATAAATATGTATTTTCTATACTTAAATGTGGTTCTTTGTGATCTCTCTTTTTACAGCACAGTCTTCCTACATACTTGAATGAAGTTCTTCAATTTTCACTCAAAAAAATATTTAGGTTTGATTTTTAGTTACGTGCCTAATTTCTTTTATTTCTTCTTTTTTCATTTATTCACGTGTCTAGTTAGGGAGGGCCAGGTAGCTTTTTTATTTTTATTGTTAGCAGAGTCAGTGAATTTAAATAATATATGAAGTACAAGGTAGTAAATTTTCAAAAAATAAAGGATTAGGATCTTAATTTAAAGAAAGTGAAATCACAAAGTTAAACTAAAATTTGCTATTATAATTAATTTATTTGATAATAATGTTGTGAATTTTTAATTTTAGTTGACTTGAATTTTAATCAAATTGATGGAAATAAAAATAAAAAAGTTGGATTTTTAACTTTAAAATTAACTTAGAAACTAAAATCTAATTACGTAAAAATTTAAAATATATTGTAATGCATTTGCAATTAAGCCAAAGAAATTCCTTGAAAGAAAAAGAGCCAAATAAGAAAACTCGAGGGTACTGCTGGCTCCAAGTCAAATGTTGAACCCGCGGTTTGCTTTTTCTGTTTCACTTCCCATTTCTCACATGGCTCCTCCTAGAATTCTACTCTCTGGTGACGTTCTAGGCCGCCTAAACCCACTATTCAAACGAGTTCAATCGGTCTCTCTCTCTCTCTCTCTGTCTCTCTCTCTCTCTCTCGTTCTTCATATGCAAATCATTATGTGCTGGGGCTTAATTTGTTGCAGAGTTCACTCACCAATCGAGTTAACTCACTACAGGTTAACAAATCAGCTGGTCCTTTCGATGCTCTCTTCTGTGTTGGCCAGTTCTTCCCGGACTCAACGGAGCTGCTCGATGAGTTCATGGACTATATTGACGGCCTCTCTCCCGTTCCTCTCCCTACATACTTCACCGGTGACTACGGCTTTGGTGCTCCCAAAGTCCTATCCGTTGCTTCCAAGAACTCTGCCAATCAAGGCTTCAAGATGGACGGCATCAAGATTTGCGATAACTTATTCTGGTTGAGAGGCAGCGGCAAGTTCGAATTCCACGGTGTGACTTTAAAACAATATGATATGTTTCTCTGTTGGTTGAATGGAAATTACTAGAATTTCTCTCCAACATTGCCTTAATTTACGTGATGTTTGGATTAGGTTTACGGATTAAATTAGATTTTTTTTTTGTTACATTTAGGTCCGTAATTGGTAGACACTTTCATCTCAGCCAAAAACTTAAGTCCTAAATTAGTTGATAGCTTCGTTAGGCGGTGGCTTGACTAGTGGTCCATGGTTTTAGGCAATTTTCCATCTTAGCTGATGTTTGTGCTCATATTTAGGTTTATCTGTTGCTTACTTATCTGGTAGACAATCGTCAGATGGTGGACAGTTTGGAATGTATAGTCAAAATGATGTGGATGCATTGCGAGCATTGGCTGAGGAACCTGGAATAGTTGACTTGTTCTTAACATATCCTTTGCTTACGTATCAAATTTCAAAATTCTTTATTCATCTTCGTAGTACCCCATTCATTTTGTTACTCTTATTGGTTGTTTCCTTAAAAAGTTAAAACTAATGAATGGCCAAGTGGGGTCACGGGCGGAGCTGCTTCATCTGATATTCCTCCAGCACTATCTGATTCATCTGGTAGTGATTCCATGATTTCTGAGTTGGTAGCAGAGATTAAACCACGGTATGTGCTGGATGGGGACAAAAAGGACTCTATGTATGACTATAATAAAGGCTAACTGGACTTATTGCTTCTTCTCGGATTGTTAATGCTTAGAGTGTGCTGAATTCTTTTCACTCTTTAAATGATATTGTCTTTCTGTATTTGCAGAATTTCTGTTGGAAAACATTTGTTATCTCAGGTTTTTCAGAAAAGATTCTGATTATTTTTATTACCACTTAGCTCTTTGCTTTTGTGATACAGCCATGGACTTGTAATTAGCTCATGTTTTAGCCTCTCAGAGGTCATGGCATTAACAATGTCCTTTTACCTTCTGGTTTAATAGGAATTAGTTACACTTTCGCTTGCAAATAACTTATGGATCAATCTTTCCTTTTCTGATTAGAGTTTATCCTCTATGGTAGTTATCACATTGCAGGTTCAAGGGGAGTATTTTATGCCCGCGAACCTTACTCTAATGTTGATGCTGTGCATGTGACCCGATTCTTGGGTCTTGCATCTGTTGGAAATAAAGATAAACAGGTTTGGTTGTTTTACTTATGTTTCATTGTTTTATTATCTTAGGAGGTTCTTATTGATGTATATTTCCATATTCATCATTTTTAGTTGAGAACTTTAGCAATCAACATGTACTTATTCAGTATTTATAGCTTGACAGAAAGAAGGCTTAAGCTGTGATGTTACAAGTCAACTACTTACATGGCTGTGTTTAGGCTGAAGCAGTAGATCTGACTCCTAAGAAATAAAAGTTCACAACAGATTTATTGTCAGTATACAAGTACAACATAAACTTCATGCAAAATGCCCATGCACATCTTGGCTATTGCTTCGTTCCCTATGGATTTGGAGGCTACAGTTTTTTATCCTCGCTACTTTTTAAGTAGTGGTTTGTGAATTGTGATTATGTTCTTCTCGTAGGATTAGTTTCTTCATTGATGCTTCTTAAATGCAAGCTTGCTCCTAGAATCTACTGTCAGCTTGTGCACTCCTCTTACGCTGCCCCCCCCAACCCAACATACTGTAATTTATTTCAGCCTTGTACATTTTATAACTCTTGTGTCATTCATATGCTTCACAGAAATTCATTCATGCAATTTCTCCAACACCGACATCAACCATGTCTGCTGCTGATCTTAGTGCAAAACCACCTAACACTACCATATCTCCATACATGTTAGCTGGGCAAACAAATGTTCCTAAAGAAGCCACAAAGAGAAGTATTGAAGATGCTTCCGATTCACAGTATTGGAGATATGATGTCTCAAAAAAACGACAAAAGCATGGAGCTGGAGATGTTGATAAGCTTTGTTTCAAATTTATATCATCTGGTTCTTGTCCCAGAGGCGAAAGATGCTATTTCCAACATGACGTGGATGCAAGGGAACAATATTTGAGAGGTGTTTGTCTTGATTTTATTATAAAAGGAAACTGTGAAAAGGGTCCATATTGCAACTTTAAGCACAAGTTACAGGATAAAGACGACAGCCATTCCCTCAGGAGACCTAGATCTGAAAGTGTAAACCGGTTGGTGTTCTATGGACGGTCTCCTTTATATATTCTCTAGTAGAAAGAGAGTTTCATACTGAGCTAATTTTGACATTATATGTTTCTGCAAATGATTATCTAGTACGGGTATTTATTTTATAAATTCTCCTTAGTTTTATGGCGCTATAGTTTTTTATAGACTTCAATGCTGATGATGAGTTTTTGTTCTTTTCAGGTCAAAAGAATGCTGGTTTTGTTTATCAAGTCCTAACGTGGAGTCACATCTAATAATTAGCATTGGAGAAAATTTTTATTGTGCTCTGCCTAAAGGCCCACTTGTTCAAGATCATGGATTGATAATTCCTATTGAACATTTGCCTAATACATTTTCTGTACCAACAGAATGTGATACTGAGCTGTGTAGATTCCAGAATAGTCTGAAGATGTATTATAAGAGGCAGGGGAAGGAAGCTGTTTTCTTTGAGTGGGTTTCTAAACGTAGTACTCATGCTAACCTCCAGGTAAAATAAATTTCTGTTGCAAATGTCTTACAATCAAACCTTGAACTGCTTCTAATCCAAGGCCATGCTGTCTTGTTGTTGTTTGTGCAGAATGGGTGTGACTGTTGTTTCTTTGTTACCAAATTCCTTTTTCTTTTTTTGAAATGAAAAAAAATGTATATGTATACATATTTGCAAGCACCAAGGAGGTACAACTCGTATGCAAAATTTACATATTAAGTAAAAATCTATAAGATCTGTAAGATCCTTCCAAAAATAAAGAAAATGACCCTTAATCAAAAAATCTAGGTTCTGGAGGTAGGTATCTTAAAATTTGTCAAAATTCGACTTATTCCAAAAACTCTCCTATTATTTCCTTCCAAATAGCACAAAAGTAGTCAAGGGAATAGACTTGACCTCTTATCCCTATTGGCCCCTTTTACACGCCCTAATCTCGTCCCTTATTAAACCAACTATCATCCAATCGATACCCAACAGACCACAAACTGAAGTCCACAAACAATAGACAAAAGGACTCCATGATAAGAAATGGTTATACAATTCTAGATACTCTTGCACAGGTGACAATCATTAACCAATATCCTTCTTTCCCTGATCAACTTATCCCGTGTAAGGATACATTCTCTAGATGCCTCCCAACCTAAAAAGCCACCTGAGGATGCCTTAACCTTCTAGATCAGTCTTGTAGGTAGCTCCATATTAGTTTCATTCTTCTTGGTCAAATGTGTATAGGAGATCTTCACAATAAAAATTCCCTTTTGAGTTGAGCATCCAGATGGATGATCCTTATCCTGATTAGGGATACAATTGGAAATAAACACCAGAAGAGATTTATACTCATTGACCTCTCAATCACTGAGTTTCTAGAAACCTCCACAACCCACGAGCTGTTTCCCCCATAACCTCGAAAGCGTCATGGACATTGGCCTCATTATGTTAAAATGCACTAGATTCTTAAAGCATCTGCAATTTGTTTGTACTGCATTTGTGGACATTGGCCTCCATGTGCATGGTTTGAGAGGTTTGCAAAGGGGATGATTACAGGTGAAGGCAGAAAAAATCAGTGTGATAAAACCCTATTTATCGAACATTTTTATGCAGGGAAAGTACTGAACTACTTGGTTATGTGGACAACACTATTGAGACTGTAAATCATGTTAAGGAACCGGAAAGGTTGAAGTTGTGTATGGGGAAGGAATTTGAAATAAAGGAACTTAGAAGGCTAAACTATTTCCTAGAAATTGAGGTGGCTTGGTCCAGTTGAGGAATATTTGTCTCACAACTAAAATACATTATTGATTTACTATATGAAATGGGAAAAATGGGATGCAGGCCAGCTAACACGAATTAAAGGCTTGGAGAAGTGAGTGAAGATAAGGCTGTCGGTAAGGAAATGTATTAGAGGTTAGTTGGCATACTAATTTATCTTTCATAGACTCTACCATAGGTATGCAATGAGCATGGTAAGTTCATGCGCAATCTGTAGAAGGTTCATTTACAACCAATTTGCAAAGTTCTCTGCTATTTAAGAGCCAGACCAGTGAAAGGAATATTGTTCCGGAATGGGACAAAGTTAACATTAGAAGTGTATTTTGATTTTGATTATGTAGGTTCCATCGTTGACAGGAGATCAACATCGTGATACTGCACTTTTGTTGGTGGCAATCTGGTAACTTAGAGAAGTAAGAAATAGATTGTCTTAGCAAGATCAAATTCCAATTGTTATAGCGCAAGATCATCCCATAAAACTCAAGGATCAAGCGGCAAAGACCAATGAGGTTGTACTGCGGTAGCAAGTTGGCTACTGACGTTGCTCATAATCTTGTAAAACACGATAAAATCAAACATGTGGAGGTGGATAGGCACTTCATAAAGAATTTAGATAGCGGGCTGGTATGTACTCCACATGTATCTTCAAGAAGCGAACTAGTAGATCTTCTAACAAAAGGATTGGCCAATGCCTCATTCCAAATTGAGGTTGAGGTATGTCAAGCTCTGTGGCTAAAGAGATTTGGATGTGCATTGGCATCTTGGAAGCAACCAGTATAAGAAAAACTCATCTCCTTTATCCCCCTAGCTACCATGTAGTTCATTTGGAAGGAAATAGAAGGACTTTTGGGAGCGAAGCTTTTCAATTTAATTGAGTTAGGAATTCTTGGTTCCAGCCCTAGGCACACTAGGTTTTTTTTTTTTTTTCTTTAAGAGTCATCCTCTCATTTCTGACGAGCATTTGAGGTACCAAATTGATATTTAGATTGCTTTGTAAAGAACTTGCACATGAGTGACATCTTTTTTATGCCCTCTTTATATATAGCTTATCCTTTTTCTTCTAATGTTTTTTTTTTTTCTTCATAAATGCATAGTTACATATATAAACATGTTTCAGTATGTTTGTCTGAAAATTAAAGTAATATATAGCTTATCCTATTTTTTCTTGTATTTACATTAAGTTCTCCTTTCTTTAGGTTGTTCCTATTCCATCTACCAAGGCCTGTGGTCTTGAAAAATTATTTACTTTGGCTTCTGAAAAGTTGGGTTTTAAGTTTGTGGCCGGGAAAGGTACGCTTTATTATTCTAATTCTCATGTAAAGGTATTCCTTTTTGACTTTCTTATCTTTTGTTCGGAAAAGATAAAGAATATGTAAAGAATTTTAGAAATTGTGAATTGATTCACTTCAATGATGCATTAAAGTGAATTAATACATATTCAAATAGATAGAATTCTATATAATATATAGAACGGTAAGTTAAATATGGTTTTTCCAATTCCTGCATGAGATTCCAGATTCTTTTCTTGAAATCTGGCATTTAAGTGTAAATTTTAATCTTTTGCTAGAACCAGTAGCCCATCAATTGGACTTAATAAATTTTAATCTCAACCTAGTATCCTCTGTCACAATTCTACTGTTAAGTCTATTGTTTCTGTTGCTATATCTTCATTCTAATGTTTCTCCTACAGTTGGTAGTGGTTCCGATGGGAGAAAATTCTTGAGGACAGAGTTCGATAAGAATTTTAGCTTCTTTTATGTGGAACTTCCTGATGGTACAATATTGTTCCATATGCTTGAAGAGAACAAGAAATTCCCATCCCAATTTGGACGTGAGGTGATCTTTAAAATTCTTTCTTCTGCTATGCTGCATATGATTCATTTCTCATTTATTCCTAATGAATTCCTAATTCTAGCTTTAATATCAGTCTTTATGCATAATGAGAACAAATCTCTTCTGTTATGAGTTACCACTGCTCTGCTTTAAGTTGTATGATGGAGGAAATTCAATTCCCAACTTAAAACATGAGGATTGAATTTCCATTGTTAAAAAATTCAAAGTGTGCTTGTGGGTCGTTTTTAATTATTCATATTTAGAACATGAGAATTAAAACTAGGATTTGATTAGAAGAATAAAAAATACCAAACCAACCATATTGTTATATAATGGGAAATCTAAATTGCCTAAACTGCGAACTGCAAAAAATATCTGCAAGTTTTCTGTTGGTTGGTATTGATTCCTTGCAAGTACAGAGGAATGGCAAATGGTTTGTTTTGTTTTTCAATTTATATTTTAGTTTCTGCTTGTGGTAAATTTAAATTTGATTTCTTAAATATTCCTTTCATGTAATTATTAACAAACGATCTCTTACATTGATAATCTTTTCTATTTTGAGAATTTCGTAAATCAGAGGTTTAACAACACTATCCTTCTATTTAGTTAAATTCTTCTTCCATTTCTATCTAATTCCCATTTAATTTTCTTTTCGTATTAGTCTTGATTAGTCACAACATGATTTTTATATTTAAGCTGTCTCCACCTTTGAATTCTTTTGGATTGGATTTCAGTCATTTTCATGAGAAATTAGAATGTCACCCTCAAGGAATCAATGTGGTACGAATTGAGTTTTAACATTTTTTATTTGAAATTGAAAGAAAGTCAATTAATTATTTATTCTATATTTAAAATAATTTGTTGTAATTTCGGAATTAATTATTTATTTTACATTTAGGATGATTGGTTGTAATTTTAGGATATAGGAATATTCTATAATATCTTGTAAATTTTCTATATTTAGAATGATTAAATTAGGATAGCAGAATCCCATTAATTAGGTCTGTATATTTCTCTTACTCGGCTATATAATGTCGTTGTACATTATTCTCTTTTCAAGTGCGAAGATTATTCAAATCAGTATAATATAGATATAAGGTTTTTTTTTCTGCTAGTCTCTTTTATGGTATCATAGTAAGGAAAAAAAAAAGGAACTAGTAAGTTGAGATAACCATGTCAGGGATAAGAGGAATGATTCGGAGGCTCAATCTAGAGCTTCTCAATCTGTTTCCACAATTGTTCCTATTGTTATTATAGAAAATATTTCTTATAACTTACAGATCACCACTCAAAAATTAAATGAGAAGAATTTCTTAGAATGGTCTCATTTGGCAGCTTTGGTGATTAGGGAAAAAGGCAAAATAGCCTTCATAGACGGTTCCTCTCCTTGTCCGGATGTTGATGATCCCTTGTATGTATTATGGGACACTAACAATTCCTTAGTCATGGTGTGGTTAATTCATTTTGTGGAGGATGAGATAGTTGAAACCTATCTTTTTCATTACACGGTAAAAGAGATCTGGGATGCCATTACTGAGTCTATTCTAATTTGAAAAATTCATCACAATGTTTTGAATTACGAACTCGCTCACGCAACCTTCGTCAGTGTGATATGGATGTAACTCTATTATAGCAGCTTGCGAAAATTGTGGCAAGAGGTTGGCATGTTTCATTCAGCCCCTGGAAAGATCCTATCGATGCTTACCTTTTCAATAAACTAATCCAAAAAGATCATATATATAATTTTTTGACTGGTTTAAATAAAGAGTTAGATGATATACGCAGCTATCTCCTAGATGTGCAACCTTTACCATCCATAGAGAAAATCTTTGCAAAGGTTCGTTATGAAGATCATCGTCATTGAGTTATGCTTGGTGACACCATGGCTGTCCAAGTGGATACCTCTGCTCTTGCTGTGAGCTGTTCTCCTTCTAATTGATCACAAAATTCTGTAAAAAAACATGACTGGCGTAATTACTACAACAAGGCATATCACACAAGGAAGACTTGTTGATTGATTCATAGAAAGTTTGCGAATTTTGTACCAAATCGATTAAAAAAGAAAGGGGTCGCACCACCAACTAACAAATCAGGAATTGTTAATTTCACCTAACAAATCTAGAATTGTTAATTTCACAAAAGCACAAGTTGAACACTTGTGTAGCCTTCTTTCCAATTCTTCTAACTCAGTCACAAGTAGTTCTGTTACAAGTACTTTTCTCATGGCAAGGCAAGGTATTTTGGAACCCTCTGTTGCAAGTATGCTAAATTTAGGTGAGCAACGGATTGTTGATTCCAGAGTTACCGATCACATGACCGGTAATTCCCATTTTTTTTTGTCTTATTCACCTAGTTCAGGACAACAAAAGGTTCAATTGGCAAAGGGAACTTTTTTTACAGTGGCTGGCAAAGGAACAATTTGCCTATCACCTACAATATTTTTACAGGATGTTCTTCATATTCCAAAATTAATCTATAATTTAGTTTCTGTTTGTAAGCTAACTACCGACCTGCTATGTAGTGTTAATTTTTCAAAAAATGCTTGTGTTTTTCAAGATTTGAAGACGGGGAGGAGAATTGGTAGTGTTAGGGTCTCTGACAGCCTTTATTATCTTTCAGTTTCTTCTTCACTAATGAACAATGTTGGCTCATATTCCAAAATTATTTTTACAAGATGTTCTTCATATTCCAAAATTAATCTATAATTTAGTTTCTGTTTGTAAGCTAACTACCGACCTGCTATGTAGTGTTAATTTTTCAAAAAATGCTTGTGTTTTTCAAGATTTGAAGACGGGGAGGAGAATTGGTAGTGTTAGGGTCTCTGACAGCCTTTATTATCTTTCAGTTTCTTCTTCACTAATGAACAATGTTGGCTCTTCTATGTATCTATCTATCATTTCTGTTGAAAAACAAATAATGTTATTACATTTTCGATTAGGTTATCCAAGTTTTACCTATATCAAACATTTATTTTCAAATAAAAGTCTAATGTTTCAATATGATATATGTCAACTAGCAGAACACACTCGCACATTCTTACCCACTCAAAATTATCATCTATCTACACTTTTTGCCCTCATACATAGTGATATTTAGGGTTATTCGCGTGTTCCTACACTTTTCTCTCAAATGTGGTTCACATTTATTGATAATCATACCCGAGTATTTTGGGTTTATGTTCTCAAAGACAAATTAGATGTCTCATTTGCTCATGTTGCAAAAATCAATACGGTACGTGTACTTTTATCTCTTGCTGCTAACTTAGATTGACCCTTACAACAACTAGATGTAAAGAATGTCTTTTTAAACGAAGAACTTGAGGAGGATGTCTTTATGGATCTATTACCGGAATTTAATAATGCAGTCATGGTAAGGTAGTCAAATTGCGGAAAAGTTTGTATGGCTTTAAGCAGTTTCCACGTGCTTGGTTTGACAGATTCATGAAAGCAATAAAAGGATAAGGTTATATGCAGGTAGATCACATACTATTCTTCAAGCACAAAGAGGGTAAAGTGACTATCTTAATAGTTTACGTTGACGATATTATTATAACAAGAGATGATATTGAAGAAATTAATTTAAGAGGGTAAAGTGACTATCTTAATAGTTTACGTTGACGATATTATTATAACAAGAGATGATATTGAAGAAATTAATTGAGTCAAAAAATGTCTTACTTTAGAATTTAAAATGAAAGATTTGGGTAAACTTCAATACTTTCTTGGTATGGAGATAGTTCGAAGTTGAGAGGGAATTTCAGTGTCTCAAAGAAAGTATGTCTTTGATTTATTAAAAGAAACTGGTATCTTGGGTTGCAAACCTGCAGACACTCCTATCGATCCTAATATGAAATTGGGCAGTTTAAAAACAAGCAAACTAGTTGACAAATGAAGGTTTCAAAGATTAGTTGACAAACTAATCTACCTTTCACATACTAGACCTAACATTAGTTTTGTTGTAAGTTATAGCAAGCAGTTTACGTATACACCCACAGAGGAACACATGGTTGTAGTTATACGAGTTTTAAGATATTTAAAAAAATCTCCAGGGAAATTTTATTCTTCAAGAAAATCTCAAATTGGGGTATTGAAACATTTATCGATGCAGATTGGGTAGGATTGATCACAGATAGGAAATCAACTTTAGGGTGTTGTTCATTTGTCTGGGAAAACTTAGCCACTTGAAGAAGTAAAAAACAAACTGTAGTTGCAACAAGCAGTGCAGAAGCTGAGTTGAGATCCTTGGCTTATGGTGCTTGTGAGATGATATGGGCTGAGAAATTTTACTGGGAGAATTAAAACAACAAGCAAGTGAACCACTAAAGATATGATGTGTAATAAAGCTGCTATCAGTATCATTTACAACCTAATTTATTATGATAGAACCAAACACGTTGGAATAGACCAATATTTCATTAAAGAGAAGATAGAAGATGGAATGATGTCTATCATTTATGTTCTAATTTTGAGTCAAACAGCTGATATTTTCACTAAGAGTCTCTGGAGATACGATTTTGGAAGATTAGTTGACAAGATTGGACTCCACAACGTCTACAACCAAGCTTGGGAGGGAGTGAAGAAAAGTCAATTAATTATTTATTCTATATTTAAGATGATCTGCTGTAATTTCATAATTAATTATTTATTTCACATTTAAAATAATTGATTGTAATTTTAGGATGTAGAAATATTCTGTAGTATCTTATAAATCTTTTATATTTAAAATGATTAAATTAGAATAGCAGAATCTCATTAATTAGAAACTGTATATTTCTCTTACTCGGCTATATAATGTCGCTTTACATTATTTTTTTTTTGTGTAAAAATTATTCAAATCAGTACAGTGTAGACTTTTTCCTGCTAGTCTCTTTTAGAAATAATAAATTGAGCTTAAAAATAAAATTTGTTTTTCTACTTTTAGGTGTCAAGATTAATCTGAAGTACAAATTACCCAGAAATATAATGGGAATTGAACTGAACAAGTTCTCATTGCCTTTTGAGGTCTTGATTAGCAGTTATGGATGAACTCTTTTGCAGGTTCTGGCTGGTTTGCTGAACATAGCAGACAGAGCTGATTGGAGGAATTGTACAGTTGGCAAAGAGGATGAAACGAAGATGGCTGAAGATTTTAAGAAGCGGTTTGAAGTCTTTGATCCCAATAAATGAATGTTGGGAGCAGAAGCTTTGATAAACAGGTTATGATTATCTGTTTGTTACACCATGTACATCATTGTTATGACCTAATTGATCAGCAAGGATCCTAACCTTAAAACAACCGGTATTCACAGTTTTAACTTATATCACTGCTTAGGTGGACGCCAAGAGCCCTGGTAAAAGTTGCATATTCTCGTACATAATCAGTTAAAAATCAGGAGCATGTGCACTGCTCATAGGGTCCTATTCCAAGTTTACCTTCTTACTTGAGGAACCTTTCTTTAACCAGTATGTTTCACTGATTGTATTTGTCTAAAGAATTAGGACCGGCAATTGCCTTGCCTAACATGCAGAATGTATCATTCAGTTGGTTGTTTTTGTAGAGCTGAGTCATAATTGTTCACACTTTGCAGCAGAGAGTATTTATTATTCCTTATCTATCGTTAGAAGATGGAAAATGATTTTGTTATTTTATTAGTACTGTATAATAGCTTGGTACTTGATTTGTTTGTCGGAATGATTTAAAACTAAAATATTATCAGCATTTGTGTTGATTTTCAGTGGTCCCGGTTAAGCAAATACGAAGCCTCTGCATTGCCAATATCCCAGCAAATTCAATGGGGCCTAAAGGGTGAGCTTTGGGTCCAGAAATAAAAATCTATGAGCCCTCACGGTTCCTTTAGAGTTAGGTTTTGTTGGAGATGTGCAAGGCTACCGTGGGGAATATTCATCCCAAGCACTTTTGTCGAGCTCTTTTCAGCCTTACACAAAGCCATCACCAACAAAATAATTGTTCTTCTAATTGCACATGGTTTGTAACAGTACATGAAACCTTTTATGGGTTATGACGTTTATCTGCACCTAAATAGTTAGATGGGGATTATTGAAGAAGCTTTCTGAGTAAAAAGTTAGAAAGAAACGGAAGTTTAAAGGAGGGGGTTACAAGAAAACTATATGGGCCAGCGTTCGTGGCCCATCTTAGGCTCTATATATTTGGTAGACAAAATTTTCTTGTTGGTATTTCAAATATATAGATCCAAATTGCTGATAATAAACACATATATGGAGACAAAACATATTATGCCAACCTACCCTTTAATTCCGACAGGTCCACCATAGACCCTAACTAGGAGTTGGCTTGTCTGTACTTGGTTTCCAGATTATGATCCTTTGGTGAGATCAGATGGTTGATAGACCTGTTTTTGCCTCTAATTGTCAGGACCCTTAGTTAATTAAACCCGGGTTTTCTTTTTTCTTTGCAAATTTTAGGAAATCATATCCTCTGGCGAGACCCTTTGGATTTTGTACTGTAATTTTCTATTTTTCATTGGTTGATGGTATTCTTGAAATCCACCAGTAAATTTGTCATGTGAAGCTAAAGTAGAAGTATAGGGGTGTAGAAAGAACAAGGGAGAAGATTCTTTTGAATAAAAAATGTTTCTTGTGTTTGCGTGTTCAATCTCCATCAACATTTATTTTTCTATTTATTTATTTTGATTAAAATAAAGAGCATGTGATGCAAAAAATATATATATTTTTTGTAATGTAAAGGGCTTTCTATTTTTTAGCCATTTAGTATTTCTCAAGGTACTATAAGTAAATAAGTAATTAAATTATGATAATTTGTCAACTTGCAACGTCCAAGTTTCGGCATCCTTTTGTTTATGTATATTTATATATATATTTTGATATCGAATCCTTTTGTTTTATATTTTGTTCATTTCTTCTTGTTTTGCTGGTTTTGTTTGTAGTCTTTCAGACGAAATGTATAAAGGATAGGTGTATTTATATACAACATAAATGCAGAAACTACATTTACACAGTGACCAAACGTGGAAAAAGATCAAAATTGATAGTTAGAACTTGTAACGTAAGTTCAACGTTACGGTTTTATTGGGTTTTTTAATTGGATTAGTAAACACAAAACTTAATTAAAAATAAATCTGTATTGTTTTTTGTTTTAATGAAGAAAAATTAAACAGAAACTTAATAAATTAAGAATGAAAACGACGTAGTTTGAAGTATCCAGTGTAGAAAGAATAAAAGAAAAGGAAAATGGTGATTTGCCACATCCCAACACCACCTTTCACTCTCATCACTATCTGTTACTGCCCAACAGGATCAACTGAAAATCTGAGACCAAAGTCAAGCAAACCCATTAAACTAATCAACCCCCCAGTAAAAGAAAATTTTTTGCTTTCGCTTCAATTCCCATTTAACCCATTTGAAAATTATTATTAACAAAGAATCTCTGGGCTGATTTGCTACTCTCTCTCTCTCTCTCTTTTTTTCTGTTTTTTTCTCTTGAACTTGTAAGTTATTTGAAGAAACGTCTTTAATGGACTCTAGGAATCCTAAAACCTCTGCAAATTTTCGAAAGCGATTGCCTGGGTTCTTTTCCCCAAACCAATTTCTCGCCTATTCATTGCTTCTTTTGTACTGTTTGTTTGTGGGTCTATGTTAATCTAACCTCTTTGTTCTTGCTTCAAGTTACCTGCCTCTCTCTCACTTTAGTTTACTAATTTATTCATTCCTTAATTATTTTAACTTAAGCTCTTCATTACCGTTCCGGAGAGGTTGGTTTAGTAAGACTTTCAGATTTGGTGTTTTATGGCGGTGGCATTCATTCTCCAACTCCTGAAACTCTGCATCATTACCTTCACTATATCTGTTGCAGGATTTTCAGGTATGGTTCCAATAAATTATTTACTTAAATTGGACTGGACCCAACTTTTCTAGCTAAAAGATTAATGGGTTTTACGTTTAATCAAACGTTTGCCATTCTGGGTTGTTTAGCGTCTTTTTCTTTAGTGTACGCCCTTTTCTGGGATGTCACGTGAAGAAGCTGAAGACGAATGCTCCGTTTGGTTGTCAAATTTTCTAACTGCTACATGTATGCATGTATGAGGAGATGTATGGATAGAGTTGAGATCAGGTTTCTCCACAATCGCATCTTCTCCGATCTATTGAGGCTTTGGGAACTGCCTTAAATAAACACTTAAACTTGATCTTGATGCTTGTGGATTAAACTTCAATCTTAATGTTTCAGTTGCTAATTTTGTACTAATCAGGTTTCTTATTATCCAGCTTAAATCAGAAATATTAATAGTTTTCCAAATTTGTCATAGCTCCGGCTTTGTCTGTGGAATAATTTTGGATTTAGGCTTCATATGAGGAAACATGTTTCATCATGTATCCGCATGTGGTATTTTTTGGTTGCCTTGTGAATTCTGGTTGAGATGCAGAATTTACACAGTCAAGACACATTCTGTCAAGTCGGATTTTTTCTTCCCTTCCCTTTTGAATTAGCATTTCTGAGGGGTTGACACATTTCTGTCTTCCTTGGGTTCCGCTGTCTTCGAGCTTTATTACTTTCTTTTAGAGTTGAGGATTGAAATGCATTTGATCCTTTTTTCCCTTTTCCAAAAGTCAGATCTTGAAAGCTTATATCTTTTTAATAATATATCAAGTCTTTTATTCAGTGGTGGTGGTGAAAACAAACCATTACCAGGAATGAAACAAACATAGTGATAAGTAAGCATCTTGTTGTTATCTATCAAAAATGTAAAAATTGGTTGTATTATGACCAATTATATGGAGCCTACTTAAAAAAATTCCTTCATGATGGTAAAATGTTGATTATTTCATTAAATTAAAACAAAAATCTTTGGTTTCAGAGTATGGCATACCCCCATTTTCAGCAAATTTCCATGCTATTCCTCCTACAGAAGGGACAATTGGTCCTGTCCATCTCAGCAATGTACCTATCTCAGCACCTGAATCTGAAGGTAAATCCCATTAGCTGGCATTATAAATCGTTTCGTTGAACTCAAGACTGATGAATTCTCTGGTCCGACATTACAGGGTCAGGTCTACATGCACCCCCTGCGTCACCACCTCTTAACTCTGCTCCTGTGCCTGAGATGGTGAACGGGCTTTTACCATTCTTTCCACCAAGTATTCCAGGAGAGTCGCCACAATTGAGCTTAGCTTCTCCTCCTATAATTACCACTGAAGGGCGTTTACCATCTTTAGCACCAGCTACTCAGGTAGCACCTTCACCAGTCCATACAGTTCCTCCACCTTTTAGTGTTCAAGGAGATGCGCCATCTATCTCACCAACGGCTTCTCGTGAAAAGGCTTCAGTTAGTGAGTCTTCTATGCAGTTCCTCGTGCTCCATGCCTGATTATTTGGGGTTTTATCTTTTTCTTACTGAATCGAGAAAGTTGATTTAGATTCTGATGGAGCTGCATTTATCCTAATTTACTGCAGATAGAACTTCATGGAACTCGCCATTATCTACACCAGCCATCCACCCAAGTATACCAAATGCTTCACATGCTCATTCTGATCCAAGGAATGCACCAAATAAGGCTCCCTCTACGGAGGCAGTTGCTCCTGGTACTCAGTTAATGCATCCAATATAAGTGCACTTTATGCTCTGCCATGTAAACTTTAAATTTTTTTTTTTTTTTCTAATCTAGGTATATTTGTTCTCATGCTGCAGTTCCATCTGAAGCACCTATGAATTCACTGAAGAATTCATCTGCCATCCAGCCAAAGATACCAAGTATAGCACCCTATGCCAGTCCAAGTAACTCGTCAAATAATACCTCTCCTAAGCCTTTTCTTAGTGCTCCAGGTATTTTCTAACTGTTTCTAGATTTTCAATTATCAATCTTTAGACCCATACTTTGTTATTACTATTTTCTGATACATGGTATCAGTTGCATCTCCACCAAGGGAACTGGAACAAGCCCCATCAGAGGTCCAGCCAATCGTGCCAAGATTAGCACCATTTTTGTTGCCGAGTATGCCCAAGTACATTTTATGTTTCTGAATTTCTAGTTTGATATATGTATGTGAAATTCCTATCTTCTTGACTACTTGGAATAGACTTAACTTCCTTTGTATTTATAATGCAGATCCCACTACCTCACCTACAAGATCTCCTCAAATTTCACCTGCTATCCACCCAATTGTGCATTGGGAATCTCCATCTACATTAGCAGGTGCCACTTAGGGGATATAGTTATTTCTTGCTAGAAAGCTTGGACAAGTTAATGGTTCATACGTTTTCATTGAGTTTGATTATAAGCTCACTGAACCATTATCTTCCATGCAAAGAGAAGCCTTCACTGGCAGGATTATGCTTTTAACAAAATTAGATCTGAATTTGTACCGTATAATCCTAAAACAAGATATCAATTGTGCATTGAAAATAATTTGATTATGATGCAACTTTACTTTTTATTTTTCACTGCTCATCCAGTTATAGCTATCTTGCTTTTTGGAGTCAGCAGACTCTTTTGCTAAAGAAGAATTCATCTCCAATGTCTTGAAACCTCCCTTGTCCATTCCTTCTTTGCTCCCTCATTTCTTTCTTTATACTTTGTCATTGATTTAGACTGCCATAGGACTATTTAACTTTTGTCTTTCAGTCTGTACACTTTTCTGATCACTTTAGATCTATTGTCCGGTACATTATGAGTTCTGATAGAAAAGTATAATCCTAAATTGATTCTGCTCATCAAATGTGATCTTTGATTGATTCCATATAAGTTTGCAGGTTGCCCTCTCTCTCCTATAACAAATTCACCCCCAGGCATCAACCGGAAAAGAGACAGAATACCAGCTGCTGTACCATCAAATGAAACACCAATGCCTTTGCCACCTGTAACACATTCTCCAAAACAAGGTACATATTATAATCTGAATTTCTTGGAGAAACTACTTATAATAAGTATCATTATCAAGGCGATGAAACTCCAGTGTACTTTGTTGCAGGTTCTTCTGCCATAGCTCCTTCTCACAAAATCAAGAGTCATTCCAATGATGCTCCTGTTCCATCTCTTTCAGCTCCTGAATCACCTCCTAATGGAGGAGATCATTCTCCTGCATTGTCTCCTTACAGCTCATTTCATAAGCATCCGCTAGCAAGGAACATAATCACAAGTCCTGCTCCAGCATCATATCTAATATCTCCTTCCCCTTCAGGACTTCAAGGTTTGATACACATAGCTGATAAATGCCTAACCCTATAGGATTGCTGATTGATATTTCCTTTCGACATTCTTTATAGGGCCAATCATTCCTCCATCACATCTTCCTATGGTCAGGAGAGAACGCTATGCTCCTTCACCCCTTATTCGTGGTAGCATGATAGTAAATACATAGTTATCATTTTCTCAGTGTCTGAAGTCTGAGCAATAAGTTTATGTTAATTGCGACTTCAAACCATTGTTCTTATTGTGCAGGTTCTTCAGTTTCCCTTTCTCCTCTGAACTTGCCAGTTCCTTCATCAGTAACCAATGCTTCATCTGCTTCTTCACCAGCTCCAACAGCTGCATCTGGCCAGACCCATAGTTAAGATAACTTCATTTTACTCCATTTTCTATCAAATACTATGGCAATATTTCGCCTTGTATTTATTGAATGGTTTACTCTGTACACACTGCAGTGCCCCTAATTTCCCCTACAGTTTCTCCCTCTGGGTCTCCATCAAGGAGACCAAAGGCACCGGCCTTGCCACCAATTCGAACATTGCCTCCTCCACCTCCTAATGAAGGTACATCATATGTTCATTTCAGGTTTAAGCTTTCTGGTACTTTTTTGCTTTCCTCATCCTTGTGGTTTCATTTTCCTAACTAGAATATAACAAATAGGTTAATTGTATCTGTAGATTGTTCTACAACAATTTGCACGGAGCCATACACAAATACTCCTCCTGGGTCACCATGTGGCTGTGTCTGGCCCATGCAGGTTGGGCTGCGCCTGAGTGTGGCACTGTATACCTTCTTCCCATTGGTTTCTGAGCTCGCTGAAGAAATTGCTGCAGGAGTTTTTATGAAACAAAGTCAAGTTCGGATCATGGGAGCAAATGCTGCTAGTGAGCAACTGGATAAAACTATTATCCTCATTGACTTGGTACCTCTTGGAGAAAAATTTGATAATACAACAGGCTTTCTGACTTTTCAGAGATTTTGGCATAAACAAGTACCTATAAAAGATTCATTTTTCGGTGATTATGAAGTACTTTATGTGCATTATCCAGGTATTAAATTGCTCTCTTAATTTGTTATTACTTTTGAAATTTAGTAAGAGAATGTTTCATGGCTTTCTGAACTTGTAGGCCTACCTCCATCTCCACCTTCTGCCCCTTCAAACATTACCATATTAGATGGCGGGCCATATTCTGGGCATGACAATAATGGAAGGACAATAAAGCCCCTAGGTGTTGATGTCCAGAAGAAACGGCGTAACAATGATCTTAGCAGTGGCATGATTGCTGTTGTTGTTCTGTCTGGCTCAGTAGCTTTGCTTTTGTGCTCTGCTGTTGCTTGGGTTTTGCTAGTGAAAAACAGGGATCGTCCTTGTCAACCGGTACCAACTCAACAGCCCATGCTACTTTCCCTTGCAAAACCATCAGGTAATATTAATATATGAAGCCAGGTACAACCATTCAATCTGGCTTGTTAAATTGGTGCTGCTATATAATCTTTTACTGAATTAACTTCTCAACAGGATGCTATTCTAGAATTTTAAACACATGCCAATTTGTTCCTTAGTACCTAGCAAGATCGAGGGTGTCTGACTTAAAACTTATTTGTAACTCAATAAGAGTGTATATGCTCTCTAACGGTGTTTTAAGCATTTGGTAAACAACCAAGAGCTTATGAGTCAAACAACTTAAGCTCTTACACAAGCGTTCTTAAAAGCTGTCAGCTCTCAACTTATAAATTCTCTAAAAATATGTCATTGGCCAAACAAATTAACAAAAGACTGAATTACTGAAACAATTTATAAAATTCTGACATATATTTCTTACAAATCAGAATGTTTTCTTATCTGTTTTTGTTTGATCTTTCACTTCTCTTTGTAGACTACATTAACTAATAATTTTGTAATTTTATTTTGTCAAATAATAATATTTCTCAAATTGAACAGTTTAAGTATTAATATAAAATAAATAATAAAAATTGATTTGAAGATTAATGTTTGATTTTTACTTTGTATAATTTGTCTAGAAAGTATAGATAATTGAATTTATGACAAGAACTACATTTTGGTGGTTGTATTTATTAAAAGAAATCTTATTATCTTTTTATGTTATTTTGCTAAAACTGACAACTTATAAGTTATTTATTTACCAAACAGTTAAATAAACTAATACAACTTATAAGTTTATGTTGTTCAAATATTTCAGGAGCTGATTTTTTAAAATTGTATTAGTTTATACGCTATAAAGAACTTATAAGTTTAACAGTTTATAAGCTCCCACAAACTACAGTGACTCAAATACTCTCTCAACATGTCTAATCACTTTGAATTACTTATCAATCTTTTGAGCAATTCTTATGATTTTGAAGGCTTAATATTCATGAAAGATTTTTTTGTTAGAAAAAGATCTTATAATATCGAAGGTTTAATTATTCATGAAAGATTTTTTTTTTTAGAAAAAGATCTTCATCACACTGTTTTAAATTTTAAAAAAGTTCATTACTGTTATTAGTGATAGTGCAGAAGGTAAGGTTGATTTGGAAATTCCTTCTTTCGGATATAAAATGCTAGAAATAAACTTGACAGGTTCAGGTGGTTCAGCAATAGGAAGTGGTCTCACTTCGGCCTCATTATCATTTGGGTCAAGTATTGCACCTTATACAGGATCTGCTAAGACCTTCAGTGCAATTGACATAGAGAGAGCCACTGATAATTTTGATACAACAAGAATACTTGGGGAAGGTGGCTTTGGCCGTGTTTATAGCGGTCTTCTTGAGGATGGAACTAAAGTAGCAGTTAAAGTTTTAAAGAGAGATGATCAACAAGGTGGCCGAGAATTCTTGGCTGAAGTTGAAATGCTTAGCCGCCTTCATCACAGAAATTTGGTGAAGTTGATTGGAATATGTACAGAGGAGCGTTTTCGCTGCTTGGTTTATGAACTCATTCCAAATGGCAGTGTTGAATCTCATTTACATGGTGATTATACTAGTCTGTTTGGTGATTTGTTTTGGGATTATGAACATGTTTTAGTGATTTTAAGTGTTTAATTTTCCAAATAATAGTTAACAATGTATTTGGATTGTTCTTCTCCAGGAATTAACAAGGAATCTACTCCACTTGATTGGGATGCCAGGATAAAAATAGCACTTGGGGCTGCTCGTGGTCTAGCCTATCTGCACGAAGACTCCAGCCCTCGTGTTATACACCGGGACTTTAAATCAAGCAACATCTTGTTGGAACAAGATTTCACACCCAAAGTGTCTGATTTTGGTTTGGCTCGAACTGCCATGGATGAGGAGAGCAGACACATATCGACACGTGTCATGGGAACTTTCGGGTATGGATTTGTTTCCTTCTATTTTGTCAACTGACCATAATGGAAGGAAGTTTATGTGTATACCCATATTAGCTAGAGTTGATAATTCAATTCGTTATATCAATGATTTATATATGTTTTCAATCAAAAGAAAAACATGCTTGTGGCATTATGAGGAATTGCTTGCTTCCTATTATATGAAAGAATTGAGTACTCTGGAAGCCAATTATTGAGTTTTATGTATCATGGACTTTCAACTTACTCGAATCGTTTGTATATGATTTGTTATTTGAAGATACATGCAGGCATGAAATATAGAAATCTGTTACTGATGCATCCACTCTAGGAGAAAACGTTGTTAACATGGCATTTTTGTAACACATCCCGGTCTAATTTTGTAATTGCAGCTTTAGCTAATCTATCCCAATGACTAGACTACCCTTGTTCACCTTTTGCATGAATACTTGTGTCACCTGTCTTATCGAATATCTATGCTTTTAATTCTCCAATGTGCTTCTGCTGGTTGAGCCATAACTCAACACGTGG
The DNA here is from genome assembly GCF_054855325.1 of Carica papaya. Taxonomy (NCBI): domain Eukaryota; kingdom Viridiplantae; phylum Streptophyta; class Magnoliopsida; order Brassicales; family Caricaceae; genus Carica; species Carica papaya. Next base: position 15,696,290 of record NC_142315.1, read on the forward strand.
TCCTTGTTTCAAGTATTGGTACCAGAAGTATGTAATGCTGTTTAATTTCAAATGACTTATATATAGAAGCAGGTAGGTTGGCAAGGACAATAAACATCAGGGCTCTTATCGGTCATGGTTTTTCCAAGTATTTTGATGTAGATTTTCAGTCTTCAGTCTAGAGGTTAGAAGTCATGAGAAGAGTCCAAAATATTCATTCTACTGCTATAGTAACTAATATGTTATTTATCTTTCAGATAAGTTAAAAAAAAACCAAGGAAACAACAGGAGGTCATATCACGAAAATATTTTTTTCTGATCAGTATTGTGTGTAAAACAATCCTAGGCTGATACATAGCAATCTTTTGATCATATTTAGTTATTTGGTAAAGCGGACAAAGAAATTGACATCTAATTTCCTGACAAATAACTTATAGGTACGTGGCTCCGGAGTATGCAATGACAGGGCATCTTCTGGTGAAGAGTGATGTATACAGCTATGGTGTTGTCCTTCTTGAGCTCCTTACTGGAAGAAAACCAGTGGATATGTCACAGCCACCAGGTCAAGAGAATCTAGTTGCATGGGCCCGACCGCTCCTCACTAGTAAAGAAGGACTTGAATCAATTGTGGATCCATCTCTTGGAGCAAATGTGCCTTTTGATAGTGTGGCGAAAGTAGCAGCAATTGCTTCGATGTGCGTTCAACCAGAGGTATCAAACCGTCCTTTTATGGGCGAGGTTGTTCAGGCCTTAAAACTTGTATGCAACGAGTGTGATGAGGCAAAAGAAATGGATTCAAGAAGGTCTAGCCATGACGACTTGTCCATAGATATGTGTGCTAGAGTAAGTGTTGGCTCGGGACAGTTGCCGGATCCTTCGCAAGACCATTATGCAGTTGCAAACAATGATTCCGAACCTGATATTGAGATAGGACTGTCCGCATCAGATTTATTCAATGCATCTGCAGGATTTGAGAGGCAGGTCTCTGGATCTTTTAGGAGACACTCTAGTTCAGGTCCCTTGAGAACAGGAAGAAGCCAACAGTTTTGGCAAACAATTAGGAGATTTTCTGGAGGAAGTGTGAGTGACCATGGAGTTATGTTGAAGCCAAGATCCGGATCACGTTGACGGTATCTATGCTTGCATATATTCATTTCTTTCATTTTTAAAGGCTATGTTCAAGGCAAATCCACAAATCCTATAGAATTACTTTGCAAATTCACACTTATTTTAATTGAAAGAAATGCATAATTCCATCAATAGATGATAAAAACACTCCTAACGGAATTCTTTATGAAATTAGGACAATACTTTCCAAATTTAATCTGATTTAGTGGAATTTGGAATGCATTATTCTAGTTTCCTATAAAATTCCTTATGGTGTCATTTTTGTACTTTTATTTATTTTCTAATTGAAGTAAGTGTGGATTTACGAATAAATTTTTAGATAAATTTTGGATTTGTTGTGAATATAGCCTAAATCTAAAATTCATTATCACAAGCAGCCTTGGGTTCTCCATGGATACAATGGTAGGTTGTCCAAAATAAGAAAGTTCTTTGTTGAAAGGGAAAAATTGCAAATATGAGTTATAGAATCTGGGCTTAGAGAATTTCTTCCGGAGTTTTTATCTTTCAAATTATAACATTAGGGGTTAGTTTCCTTAAAATGTATACTATATTTTGTTTTATCTAATGACTACATTTCGATCCATAACTTGTGTCTGCATCCTTTTTATCAAGACAAACATTTGATATTCAACTATTTTCTTTAATAGTTTAGAATAAGTTAGCGTATAAATTTTTAAGTTTCCTCAAACTTTTCTTAAAAGAAGATACTTATTTTTTTGATGTAATTTCACTAAATACTTAATGTATGCTCAATATGAAAGCTTTCTTTGAACTTTTTCTATAATAACCTATAAATTGGTTTACAAGTAAAAAAGCACTTTTATAGCTCAATGGAAGCTCGATTCTTAAAAAAAAAAAAAATTATCGAAAATTGAAGTGAAATATTGATATGTAGAAAAAGTTTATAGGAGTTACAAAGGCTTTTTGGAAGCCAAATTTAACATTTTAGAGGCTACAAACAAGTTTCTCAGAAATGCAGGATTTTTTTCATGTGATTGTGATGTGCACTTACTTTAAAAATACAATCTTTTCGAAAATTATTTATTCTTTTACTTCATTTGTTGAAATCTTTTTTTTTTTTTGACACATTTAATATTAATAAAGATAGTTTAACTTAAAAATTGTGATATTTGTGATTTGATGTGTGTAATAATTAATTTTGTCGGTGTTAATTTTAATTTTTTTTAAATTTAGATAAAAAATTATTATTATTATTATTACTTGTATGTAAATCCAATTTTCTCTCCCAAATCTCTATTTTTTTTTTTTATTTTTTTTTCCCTATTCAAAATCAAATTTCTCCATTTGGAATTAAAAACGCAGTCATCCCCAAGCCTCAAAACCAGAGAACCCAAATTTAATTCGAACTCAACCTTCTTTGTTAATTCTGAAATGCCCACCACCTTTTAATTTAAACCCAAAATTAAATCTAAAATCGGAAAAGCCTTAACCAACCCACTGATTTGTTCATCCAAAACACACAAGCCTATGAAACAAGGCAAAGCCCAGCCCGTTCGGGCTTCATAAGAACCTCCGAGAAACGACGTCTGACGACATTTTTGAAAGAAATGCAGTCCAGAAATTGACAAATGGAAAGCCAGGGGTTGTCTTGGATATTATATATGTTAACACGTAATTGTAAGGCTTAGAAATAAGTGTTTCAGGTTCTTTTCATTTTAAGGGACTGTTTGGTTTGGTTTAAGATTAAAGAAAAAAAAAAAAAAAAAAAAAAAACATACCGCATCGCTAACTGTTTTGGTTTCTAAACTGATTAACTGACTCAGGTTCTGAGATCCTAAACAAAGATTTTCTTTTTGTTCTTTTTACTATTTCTTTCCTTTGTAAACAAGTAGAGATGTCTTTTGGGATTTCTTCATTTTTTCTTGGCTTCGTTCTTCTTCATATCTCTTTGTTGTTAACCAAAATATTTAACGGTGGGTGTCTCGCATCTTTCTGTCTCGTCCTATTTGGTTTGAATTTTTTACATCATAACTTGTAATAATTGAGTGTTTCATTCTTTTTTTTTTTTTTTTACGAGAATTAGTGATGATTTTCATTCTTAAATTTTTAAATAAAAAATAAATCAAATTAAATTGAAACTTAATTTTAGGAGTGGTTACAACAATATGAAAAAGTAAGTGTTTAGTCACATTAAATACCAAAAAATTCTCTTTATCTATTGTGAGAAGTATTTATTGAATTATCTCTTATAACACACTAAAGATTTAAGTTAATATCTTATATGTATAAGAAATTGATTTTTAGAATCACACCTATTTAAAGTACAAATTATTATCTTTTAAACAAAATTTATTTTCTTTAAAATTCTTTTTTACATATAAATTTTAATTTAAAATTCATTTTTAACAAAGTTATCTCTTTAGAAATAACAAAAATCTATTTTTTAAAAAAAAATTATGAGAGAAAAAAATATTTTTTTAATTTTTAATAATGAGTTACCTAATTTACATATAAGATAAATAAATCTAAAAAGAAGCTTACGCTTGAATTTCAATTTATTTGTCTTCTTATTGATGTCACTATAATATTTCATAATTTGTGCTACTTTCTTGAATAATATTTCACTCGCTAACATAAAAATTCAATTCGCGTTATTAGTACAAAAAATAGGTCTATATCATTAACCAAAGTCAATTAATTTTGTTCAACAATAAATAATCATTCATGTATCTATAATTACATATTTTTGTTATTAAAAAAACTAACTTAACAATAACCAAAGTATTTCATGGTATATGTCCCATAAATGTCATAGTTGTTGGTTGTTGATCACCTTTAGCTTTAAAGTTTGTGAAAAATCATTTTAAGTTATTTGAGCGAGTCCAAAACGTACTAATTGGGATTGTGATCCATGTTTGATGCAATCTCAAATGGTTCAAATTTAAGTCTAATTATTAATCCCACAGTAGTCAAGATTCTTGCAAGATAATTACCCGCGAGTCTACAGTTGTACTGATATAAAACTCATGATCAACTAACGTAATTAAAAATCTTACATATAATTTAGTCTTCATAATCTTTAAACTCTTAACAAACTCTCCCTAATTGACCTACATTTAACACGTGAATGTCAACCAAGGTAATTGGGATAATGATTTACATTGATTAAACGTCGTAAGTTGAAATCTCGATAAGTGAAATCAATTCAAGAGGGATTAATAAAACGCTAAAATGACTTACCTTGATAAGTTGAATTAATTCTCACTCAACTAAAAGATGGACGAAAACTTTATTAGTTAAAAATTAAAAAATTATAATTTTATTATTTTAAACTTGAATGAATACAACTGTGAATTGATTGGTTATTTATAATGTAAGTCATATGAATAATACGAAAAAAAATCTCCTAAATTAAAGATAAGATTATACAAAAAAATAAATATAGAATATAATAGAAAATTTGCAACAATTAAGATGATTGTTTTCTAAAATATGATAGATTATTCAAATAGAGAATATCTTAATTAATTATGAAGATAATTGAGAGAGAATTAAGGAAGATTATGATCGATTTAGGAAAAGATTAATTGCCCCCATAATCCTCCCAAAATCCATGAGATTCAATCTCCCTTTAAGGTATGAGATTTGTTTTCTTCTTTCTCTTGATTTCTCATGCAGTTTAGGAAGGAAATCTCTCATTGGATGATTTCTCCCTTATGAAGAAATTATTTTTCCTTTTCTTGCTTACATCACGTAAGAGAAAAAAGACATGCAGCACGCATGAGCAAGAGCAAGGATGTCATGTGTGCACGTTGCATAGCATGCGAACATAAACATGTGCGCGCGGGAAAAAGAAAAATCCTTTTCCTGCAAGGATTCTCACATATCCCATCCCACATAGTCAAACAACTCCAACATTCTTTTGTTTCCTAAGCGAGATCGGCTCAAACAGGAAAGTAAATTCCAGTTTTCTAAATTGAGATTATTCTAAAGAATGATCCAAATTAAGGAAATGCAAGACTCCACAACCCAAGGAGATCGTGCTAAAGGAAAGAAGGTTGACCCACGCTATAACTTGGGAGGCCATTACCTACACGCGTTAGGAAATATTCAGGGCATGTGGGACAACAACAATCGCACACCACAGCAGTGTGCATGTGCACACATTAGCCTGAACAAAACATGCGTAGAAGACCGCACATGTGCGTACGAAACCAGCCTCACACATCAAGCCTCCACGCACTCAAAAAAACTTTTATGCATGTCAAAAACACACGACATCTAGTTTGCATGCACCAGATGCTAGCGACTAGTAAGTCAGCACGCCCTTTGCTCGTGGCTAGGCTGACAACCATTTCTTGAGTTCGATTTGGACTTCTTTTACCTTTCTTTCTTGTCTTCTAACTCCAATGCAGATTGCTAATCAAATTCCAAGTAATTTCCAGCATAAAAATCACAAAGAGTATTGGCCACAAAGAGAGGAAGAATTTAAGTAAAATTAAATTAGTTTATTTTATTATTTTCTTTTGAATTTTTAGATTAGGATTCTATCATTTAGTTATTTTTCAGTAAGAGTTCTAGTTAAATAATGCCTAAGAGTTTAAATAAGAAATTGAAATCCTACTCCGAGTTATATTCATGAATAAAAGCCTATATAAAAGTTTTAGTCCTTAAATTGTAATCACAATTCAACAATTTATCAAATTAATAAAGTTCAAACTTTCTTGCTTTCTTTAAAATTAGTTTGGCTAATTTTGTAAATGTTCTTCAAGTTCTTTAAATTAGGAAACTTTCAAAGTCTTATTGAATCATGAAATCATTATTAACTTATCAGGTAAGTCGATACGTCCTTCTTTTTCCTTTTTATTTTCCCAATTATATTGATTATTGCGTTCCATATTGGTGGATGAAATTATCAAGTAGAGAGGGTGAATTAGATAGTTAAAGTCTTCTGATCATACATGGTGTGAGGTTGTGGGAGTATTACATGTAAAACCCAAAGATTTTTCTTTTATTATTTTTTTAATTTAATTTGGAATTTTGTTTATTTTATTTTATTTTAATAATTAATTTATAAGGTTTTAATTTAATTTAATTTAATTTAATTTAATAGAAATAAAAATAATAATAATAATAAAATGGGGTAAAATTATTTTTGGGATTTAATTGAAATTGAATTTGGGAAAAAAAGGGTGAAAATTTAGATTTTGGGGGTGTTTTTGAAAAGAAAATCGAAAATCAGGGGTTAAAGCACAATTTAGAAAAATAGCGTCACGTCAGCAGCCCCGGCCAACCAGGACATGCTGCGTGGCAAGGACGTTGATGCGGGAAGCCACGCGGGATGGAGACACGTAGGCGATCCGCGTGCGCACGATCGGACGACCCAGATCCGTTCTTGCACGCACGGACGACCCAGATCAAAAGCGTGCATGGATGGCCCAGATCTCACGCGTGCAGACGGTCCAGATTTGATCACGCACAAATGGCCCAGATCGCATCGCGATGGACGGTCTAGATTTATTTCCAATTTAATCATGATCGGACGACCCATATTAAATCATGATGGACGGCTCAAATTAAAAGGGGAGGGTTATAAATAATCGCATCCACACCCAACCCCAAACCCTAGCCGCCAGAACCCTCGCCGAAGAAGACAACTCAGCCACCGGAGGAACCGGTTGCCGCCACCCGCCGCCGCACCGGAGGATTTTTCGATCGCCAAACAAGGTAAAATTTCTCCTTTTTGCTCGTTTTTTGATGCTGAACTTCCCTGTGGCCAAATCGGAGCCAAACCACCGGCCAATTGGCTGAAAAACACCGCCGAAGCCCAGCGGCGCCACCGTCGATTTCTTCGATTTTTGCGTCCGATGAGGTCTTTTCCGGTTCCCGCTCGATGTAATTTTTATACCACCATGACCACCGTCATTTTCTCTACAGGTTGACCAGAGTAAAACACCAAACTGCAACTCGCGCCGGAGGAGTCGTCGCAACCGAGAGTCCCGCCGCCGGTAAGTCTCAGTTTTCTGTATTTTTTGGCCCATCGAGGGCCCTAGGGGTGTTTTATCACAGGAACCAATGCAAGTTTGGCCGAATTCGGCTGAAAATGGCCAACCAGAGGCAGATCGCCGCCGCGGGCAACGACGCCATCACCGGCAACGGCGTCGTCTCCGGAGCACGGCGGAGCCGCCGTGCTAGAATTCCGAAATTGGCTGAAAGAGCCTTGGGTCTGATTTGGGATTTTTTGGGGACATGTACAGGTACCAGAAGTGTGTTTCAGTTTCCGAAAAAAAAATCAGGGAATCTAAGGACTGTCCGTAGGCGCAGTGAGAACCCGATTTTAGATTCCGAAACAAGTAAGGACCTCTCACCCTATTTCCTATTACAGCATTAAAGCTTAATAAATGGTATGTTGTGAATTAATAGATATGTATAATTAATTAAGGTTGCTAATGGAGCTCGAATTTAATGTATTTTTCGGTCAGTTGTTGTTTGATTTATTTTACAGTTTTAAATGCAATATGGTGTCTGATGTGTTTATTCTATAGTTTCGTATGCATGAATCACGGTTTCATTTATTATAGTTTGAATTACTATGAACCCGATATTGTGTTGCCTTACTTGGTGTCCATTACTGGTTTATATGTTTGTATTTGATTGGATAATTGAAATTAAGAAAAATGAAAAAAGGTATGTGAATTGATAAATGGATAATGTCGACAGCCTAACTAGATATCCGAGGAGATGGTGGACGGATAGGGTCCGTAGGGAACCCTACCGGGAACGTGGTCTCTCATATCAGACGGGGTATAGAGACTTTATGTGTTTTGGCGCCCATACCGGACGGGGCATGAGGACGGCCCTGTAATTAAATTATTAATGTGAATAGTTCACGTGTAGCAGGGACCCCCTATGGATCCCCGTGGATATTAGTAGGCTGATAAAAGAGAAAAATTTGTTGCTTGATGATTGAAATACAAAAGTATGACATGTACTATGATACAGATTATGTATGAATTCATGATATTTATGATGTTATTGTTTTCATGGGTCGTTTTCATGAATCTCACTGAGGTAAGTGGACAGTAAAGGTTTTTATTAGTGATATATGAGTTTGTTATAAATTATGCTCCATTGGTCGTTTTTGTTTTCTACCAACCTTTATTTCTGTGACAGTGAAATAGTGTGATGTCTTTACTGAGCTAGTGTAGCTCATTCCTTACTTAACTATTTCAGATCAGGAGGACTTGGTTCCCGAGCCCGTTTTGCAGGAAAATACTGAATAGAAGCATAAGAATTTATTAGTTTTCCTTATAGTATTCATTCATAGTATTTCCTTTAGTTAGTTTATTCTTTCGTACGTTTAATTCGTTTTGATTATTGTGTAAGGGATGTTAATCATAATCTATTTTATTTCGCTTCCGCACTTAGAATAAATTTATACATTTCCTTTTAATTTCCAGGGCCATTACATTACAACCCTTCCAAATCCCTCACGTGTCAATGTTATTCAAAATATGCATGTTATTAAGCATTTGCATATTTAGATTGTAATGTATGTTGTCCAAATATGATCAATGACTGTTAGAGTTGACATTCTGCACCTGAATCCACTTAATCTGTATTGCCTAAATCCAATTCAATACGATTTTTGCATATTTCTAGGTCAAATTGTGTTCAAGTTAGCCCAAAAAAGGGGCAAATGAAAAAGTTTTGAGTTTGTCCTTCCAAACCCATGTGAACTCAACCCACAATGTATAATTTTTTATTATTATAAGTGCATTTATATTTATATCAATAAATAAAATATATTATATTAATAATATAATAAAATGATCAATGAGTTTAGGTCAAACAACTCATAAACCCGATGCAGTATGGTTTGTTTTTCATAGTGAAGGGTTTAAATTTCATAAAACTCATCTTGAACCTGCCTGTTATCATCTCTAGTTACCATAACATATGTTAAGACTTTAATATATGTCTAAAATGTGCAAGTTGTAGCCCCATTTTATATCATCTACTTTTTTCAAACAAAAATATTTCTTGAATTTAAAGTTCTAATCAACTTTATAAAATAACAATCATTTTTAAGAGCGTTTTTGTAATACCATTTTGTAAATTCATACAGGAATATTACATAAATATTTTAAACAGAATTTCAAAGATATGTAACGAATATAACATGTAAAGAAAATTATAACAAATGTACAAGCTCTTACAAAAACACTATACTTAATGAATTAGGTTTTAGCAATACCTGTCCGTGTAAAAAAATTATAACAAATATATAACTTCTTGTAAAAATACTATACTTAATGAATTTGGTTTTGGTAATACCTATCCATATAAAAAAATTAGATCAAATGTACAAACTCTTGTAAAAGCACCATACGTAATAGATTAAGTTTCAGCAATACCTAAAGTGTAAATGATTTTCAATTTTTGTCTTTCCTATACTTCTTAACATAGTGACATAATTAGCTTGAACATAACAAGTAATTTTTTTATTAAAAAAAGTTAAAAATTAATAATCTTGTGATGCGGGAGGATATGATAAGGATCGTTTTGACTCCCAGAACCTCAACCCAATATATGCAATATAGAAACTTAATCACCTAATTAATCTCTCATTTTAATTGCATTTATAACCAAGAATATGGTATATAAAAACAAGAACTAGAGAAGAAAAATAGGAAAAAGAAAGATATCATGGACTTACCGAATAAGTCGATCTCAACTCCTCAACTCAACAAGATTTCAAAAAGCTCTTTAACTCCGAAGAACTTGATGAAAAAAAATTAACACAAAACTAATTTGAAGAAAAGCTCAGAACTTTAATTTTATTAATTCTCAAAATTGTATTTACAAAGCTTGAACTTAAGCCTTTATATAGACTTTTATTTTCTATGTTTACTTGGATTTAATTTAACTATAAAATAATTACTTAAATAATAAAATAATAGAGTATTATCCTAAACTTAATTTAAATACAAAAAATAATTAGAATAAATATTAAAATAGTATTTTTTTCCCTCTCTAAATCTTTAAAGATCTTTATTTTCTTTAATCTTCAATTTTAAGTACAAATCCTCCTCTAAATTTGTATATTAATTACATGGGATAATTGTAAAAGTTTAGGAAGCCTGGTAGACTTAGGAAAAGTGAGAAAAGGGAATCCAAAAGGACTTAGGAAAGGTCAGATGCATAGGTGGGCTGTTGGGTGCACGAGCCAAGCTATGGGCCTCGCAGGTAGGCTAAGTGGGTCGCGCGGGCTTGGGTTGCACGCGCGCAGGTTGCTAAGCGTGAGACTAGCCTCTTACATGCATGCACATTGTTGCGTGCATGTTGCGCAAGTCCTGTGTGCATGCCAGCATCCACTAGGCGTGCGAGATGGGTTGTCCACACACCTCGCGTGCTGTCTTACGCAGGCGATGGACCCGTATGTGCGGGTGGGCTATCCCGCACGTGCGATGGAGTGCAAACGTGCTGGAAGCACATCATGTGCATTGCACATGCCATCCCTTGACTTCCCGGACCAGACTATTTTTTTATGGGCTTTCTTTTGGGCTTCGACAGTGAGTTTGTTGTTTACCCACTCTTGTACCAAAATGTTGAAAAGATTCTAAAATTGCTTGGCTCGGCTTCGGGTAATGGGCCCTGTGGGCACTTGGATATGACTTTCTATCAACCCAGCTCATCACAAATTTTATGAGACAACTCATCTTCTGTTCGAGTGTCTGATATCACATCATCTAGTGGGAAAAAATTGAAGATAGTTAGAAAGTTCAAAAGATCAAAACATAAAACCCCAAAATTAAAAGTGATAATATTTGGGATAAAACATCTACTAACATAATAGGTTAAAATAATGATTTGGCATCTTGTATTGTTTATTTTTATTCAAAATTAGTCTCTATCTTATTTTTTTTGTCAAATTAGTTTCAACACTTTTAAAAAAAAATTGATTCAGTCAATTCATTTTAATAAAAGTTAACATCATTAACTTAGGTGTCACGTGTAAATAGATTTAGCATGTGACACTCTTTGATTAGTTCAGATGTTAGTTGAATGTTATGTCAAATATCACGTAGTATCTGATGTAGTAATTAAAAGATTTGGATTTGAATTGGTTCTAAGCAGTTACAAATAAAATTCTGGACTAATGTGAACCAATCTAGCATTAAAAAAATCCAAAATTCTAATTCCCCAAATCCCCAAACATGACATGTTTGACTTATTAGAGCTTCCATTTTCTACCTCCCTCCAAATGTCATCAACTTTGTAATGAACTACAAGTGCAAACAAACCTTTAAAAGCGCATTCAAAACCATCAACAACTTGAAAAACTATAAGGGAATTCCCTTCTTAAGGACCTTCTCGCCTTCTTAGAGAAAAGGTTATAAAATTAAGGGTGAAATTGCCCAAGTGAGTAACAAAACGAACTTCGAGGCTGAGAAACTAAAATAATACATGAATTAATTGGAGTACAAGATGGTAAAGGAAGAAGATAAGAAGAGAGGGTTGAGATTTAGTTTGTTATAGATGATGATTTTAATATCTAATAGACACTTGAGTAAGTATGGTTACTGGGTGTATGAAATGTAGTTTTATATACTGATTATGGGCACCAGTGCTTGCTGGGTCTACTCAGTTTGTGGGGTGATTTCTTCCTAACAATGTTGAAGATGGAGAGGAAGAAATCTTATTATGTGAGCTAAGGTAGCGATGAAGAGACCTCGAATGAATGATAAGCAACCCATGAGCTTCAAGAATCTCGCGGGATTGTCATTAGTGCCCGTGGAATGAAGGACTCCCATCCCCTCAAGAACACTTGCGATCTTGAAGCTTAATAACAAATTCAGTCCAATAATTTTCAAAAAGATAGAATTGGAGATCTTAAAAGAAGGATAATGATGTCCATAGGCCTAATCACAAGATCTAGGTCCAAGAAACTTCAACGAGCCTTCAGTTTATTTACTCAAGATCGAATTAATGAATAATCAAACTTAGAAGCCCATAAAGATTCAAAAAAGGCCTAATAAACCATGAAAGCACATGACCTTATCTGATCTTAGAGTTGTCCACACTTGGTCGTGTGATAAGGGGAGATGAGAGTCCCGTCTGTGCAGGATTTATCATCCCTTGAGGAATTCTTTCCTCACCTGACTTCTTCCTTAGTTTCTTAGAGACTTTAAGTTCGATTTGAATATGACAAATGATAAAGAAGAGGAGTCCAAGAAGAACTCAGTTTGGAGTTCAAGTAATTAGGAGAAGTAGCCAAAAATATAAGGGAAAAACAATCCTGCCTGTGTGAGATTCTTTACACAAGAAGGATTAGCCTCACCCGCCAATCTTTCCATTCAAAATTTTATCATCAAGTCCTTTTAGGACTTGGATTTGCAAGAAAAAAGTCTTTCATACGGTTTAAAATTCTAACTTCAAAGAAGACACTTCTTTAATAAGAAAAATAATTAATTAAAAAAGATGGAAGCCAAGAAAGATTTGGCCTAGGCATGTTCCTATCCTAGCCGAATTGTTCATCTAAGATTTTTTCTTGGAGTACGTCCGATTTCTACTTCAAGAATGAGGTTTTTCAAGATCTTAAGTAGGACTCTTCAACATTAAATTTAATTAAATATTCCAAGTTTAAACTGAGAAAGAAAATGATATTCAAGTTGGATTCAAAGTCCTCCAACCATCCAAGTTAGAATAATTTCATATTTATTCAAAGATTGTTTCTTTATTATTATTTAATTATTTCTTAAATAAGGTTGCATTAAAAGTTTCAATAAGATTTTGTTTTTTGACTTCAGTGAATTAGGTTGTAATTCATTCAATTCTCAATCATTAAAATATCAAGTTATTTATTGATATGATTTAAATTCTGATAATTTTAATCGTGAGGGTATTTTTATAATTATCATAGAGATTAATATTATGTGTATTCTGTAAACATAAAAAAACTCTAGAAGTCTTCCTATATATAGGTTTGCTAATATATGTGTGTTGTACTCTCTTTTAGATCATAGTTGAATATTTTTCTTATTAGTATTGCATGTAAATATAGACACACTGTCAAATCATGTAAAATTTTGTATTGTTTTATTTTCTATTTTTACTTTAGGTTGAGTGTGTATGTTTTAGAGATTAATTTTTCCAACAACTCTTAACTTTGCTAATTGTAAGTGTTATCTGGAGATTCTTCAATCGTATCATTAGGTCAGGAATTAGATCTATTTATTGAGAGAAACTTATTGTGTCTTTTTAAGTCCTATTCTTTATTTTCTATTATCTTTGTTCCCATTCACACTGTATTAATTGTAGGTTATGTAAAAAAAATTTATTAGAGACGTAAATTTTTGCATATTAATATTATATGTGAAATTTTAAATTAAATGAGTTGATCTTGCATTCCACATAATCTTACCCAAAAAAAAAAAAAATTCAGTTTTTACATGACAAAAAAATGAGATTTAGATAGATATTTTTTCTTGGCATTCTCAAAAGCATCGAATATTTTGCACTTGTCCTGGTTGAAGATGAGCAAGGAACCAAAAGGGACATTGTGAGCATGATTGCCCTCGCCTAGGAAGATGAAGCTTCAGTGAGAAGAAGGCTTTGAGTTTGGAGGTTTAAGGAACTATGGATTTGGTTTTTATTTTTTAATTTTATATCAATTCAGACCTGTTGAGAATTTTATTTGTAAGCTGGTCTGAATTGACTTTCATCTGACGTAATATTTAATAAATATTCAAAATAATTAAAAAAAAAATTAGTTTTTAATAAATTTAATAGATGACAATTAAATTAAGAATGTTAACTTCTATCAACTAGAAAAAGACTGAAGTCGAGAACCCACGTTTCAAAGACCATATATACCGGTGAGAGCTGGCTTCTTTTACGTATAAGGGCGCGTGACTTCAATCACCTCGATCAAAACCAGGAGTCGACGGAGACAGCGATACGTTTTAGCGATGGTAAATGGAGAAAAAATATCAATTTCTGAACTATTTCTAGGGTTTAACCCGCTCTTGCTCGCTTTCTGTTTCCTTTCCATCCTGTTTTTGATTGTTTAGTTTGTTTCTTTTGTAGGCACCAAAATCTATCACTAGTCCTGTCCCAGATGCTTGGTACCCGACATTAGCTGTGTTCATGGTCGCGATGGGTCTTGTTGTGACTGCTTCGTTCTTCATGTAAGATTGATCTGACCTCAAACTCATCTTTTCTTTATTGTTCTGCAAAACAATTTGACGACTTTTCTCAACCTTATTGTGGTTGCTTGATCTATCTCTGTTTTTTTGTTTGTTTTTATCTGGGTTTGATTTGTATGTTACACTTTCTCAAATCTGCTCTTATATTCCAAAAATTCAGATAAATAGATCTAGACTGTTAGCATAGATGTTGGTCTAATGAGGTGGGGCCTTGATGAATAGGGGTTTTGATGTAGTTTGTAAGTTTCGATTCCCTTAAGGTATAGGAGATCGCAAAAGGATAACATTGTTATCATCTGGGTTCGATTTGTATGTTAGATTTTCTCCAATCTGTTCTTAGATTCCAAAATTCAGATAAATAGACCTAGACTCGTAGCATAGATGTTTATTGAGGTGGGGCCTTGATGAATAGGGGTTTCGGTGTAATTTGTAAGTTTTGATTCGCTTAAGTTATGAGAGATCGCAAAAGGATAATATTGTAACAATTTTTTTTTTCAAATTAAGGATAATATTTTTGTCGTATGTCGATAAAATTGTATTATATTCTTTCTGAATGTTCAGTTCTTTGAAACTAGCGTTTTGCATTGAGATGCATATTTCTGATGAAGAAGGTTTGACTCTCATTTAATTACTTGAGTCCTTTGGTAAATGTTTTATCTTTGAGGAAATGGTTTCATTTGGTAAATGTTTTATGTTCATCAAAATTCACCAGATAAGCTTAACATGAAACTAAAATATATAATCCTAAAGAGAGAGAAAAAAGATCAGATGAATATGATTTGCTAATAATATAGGTTGGGTTGTTCTCTTAACGCTCAATAACATGCTTTGATTTTTGAATGATGTTGTAGCAACACAGAAACTAAAAGATAAAACTGCCATAACATCTTCAGTGAATGGGTTAATCAGAAATTATAATTCTTTATATCTTAAGAGTAGTGTGCTGGGCTTATCGATCGATTGATAGGTATGTCCAGAGAATATGGTCTTTGTACACGAGAAAGCTGGTAAAGGATGAGAAAATTTGATTTTTTTTGAGAACAAAGAAGAAAAAGAATAATATTAGCTACTCTCTTATTTATAATGACTTCAAATAGGCTAATTGTTAAAATTCATTCTATTTTCTTTGTAATTGTTGTCTGTATAAGCCTCTATGATGAACTTGTATTTATAGATATGTATTGTATACTAATTTCATACAAGTTACAAGAGGCTGTTTAAAATTGTATTCATAAAAGAGGCTGTTTAAATTTCAATGTTTTGGGGTTTTCACATAAATCAGCTCAAGTTTTTCCCATAATAGACTTCTTTTCTATTGTGTTCTTTCTTTTTTCCTTTTCTTTGATTTGGGATTTGACAAATTTTAGTAATGGGCTTGGCCTTTTCTTTTATTAGGACAATTCTGTCATTTATCTTTCTAAAATATGTTCAATTCTTTTTTCGAGAAAAAAAGAAAATATATTAGAAGGGCACCGAGTGGGTCCCACTCCTATAGAAAAGCAGAAGACTAAGAGCAGAATACAAATTGTGATCTCTTCCAGAAAGGACGGGAATGACATCTAACCAAAAAACTCAAGGTTTGGAACCAATGATCTCTGACATTAAAAAAAGAAAGACTTTTCTTTAAAAACTCTATCATTTCTTTCTTGCCAAATAACTCACAAAGTGATCGAGGGAATGAGCGAAATAAGATTCTTTCTCGTTCTCAATTAGAAATGCCATTCCGTGCCCAGATTTTATCTATTTAGGTGCTGGCCACCCAAGAAAAGTTGAGAAAAGTGAGAGCAGAATCCCATAAACTTCTAGCCTTAGGATACCTATGAAAAAGATGATTAGGGAATTTGTTCTCTCGAAGACAAAGGGAATGACTGTTAACTATGAACTATGGTTCTTTCTTATCATCTTAACTTTCCAAAGGTAGGAATTACCCCAGGAATCCTCTCAGACGAAAAATGCGATGCAAGGTGATGCTGTATTCTTCCAAATCTGTTTCCACCCCATGGAAAAACTCTACTATTTCTTTCTTGCCAAATAACTCACATAGTAATCAATGGAGTGAGCGAAATAAGATTCTTCCTCTCGTTCTCAATAGAAACGCATCCCATGCCCAGATTTTATCTGCTACTTAGGTGCCGGCCACCCAAGAAAAGTTGATAAAAGTGAGAGCATAATCCCAGCCTTAGGATACCTATGAAAAAGATGATTAGGGAATTTGTTTTCTCGAAGACAAAGGGGATGACTGTTAACTGTGGTTATTTTTTATCATCTTAACTTTCAAAAGGTAGGAATTACCCCAGGAATCCTCTCAGACCAAAAACGCCATGCAATGGTGCTGTGTTCTTCCAAGTCTGTTTCCACCCCAGGGAAAAACTCTATTATTTCTTTCTTGCCAAATAACTCACATAGTGATCAATGGAATGAGCGAAATAAGATTCTCCCTTTCGTTCTCAATAGAAATGCCATTCCGTGCCCAAATTTTATCTGCTACTTAGGTGCTGGCCACCCAAGAAAAGCTGAGAAAAGTGAGAGCGGAATCCCATAAACTTCTAACATTAGGATACCTATGAAAAAATGATTAGGGAGTTTGTTCTCTCGAAGAAAAAGGGGATGACTGTTAACTATGGTTCTTTTTTATCATCTTAACTTTCAAAAGGTAGGAATTACCCCAGGATCTCAGAGAAAAAACACACATGCAAGGCGCTGCTGTGTTCCTCCAAGTCTGTTTCCACCCCAGGGAAATTTGAAGGCAACTGTCAATTAGGTAAGAAGATTGAGGTAGAAAGACTTGATAGAGAAATATCCATTCTTAGAAAGAGACCAAACTGTCTTATTAGAAGCACTAGGAAATATCTGACTTCTAGCCAACTGAAACACTAAGGTTATTAAATCATTAATCTCCTAGTCATTCAGGTTGCGGGAGATCAAAAAATTCAAGAGGGACTTGAGGGGTTTTGCCATGTCGTAAGCATGCTAACTGGTGCCTCTTTATCTCTGGCTAGCTTGAAGAGCCTCAGGAAATGAACTTTTAAGGGAGCATTCTGCACCAATGGTCATATGCCAGAAACTCAATTTGGCCATTTGCAATCCTCAAGTGCACTAGATCCATCACCTGACTCTAGCCCTTATCCCTTTCCAAGGACTGTTTTCATAAGTTTGTGGAGTCCTAGGAGTTTGCCCCCTGTTTATTCTTTTAACAGTATCTCAGGCCAAAAGATGGTACATCATTTTCTCCTCAGAATTGCCCCAAAAAAGGCGACATTGGATAGCTTCTGGCCTTTCAGTTACCCTAGTTGGAATAGGAAAGAGGAAAATGTGGAACATTGGCAAATTTGATAGAGTGCTTCTCTTGGTGAGTCTCCCACATTTGGATAAATAGGTGCTCTTCCATGTAAGAAGTCATTTTTTCCATATTTGCTAAATTAGATCCCAAGCATTTTGATTTTTGAAACTTTGCTTCAAGATACTTTATCGGAAGAGAAGCCACTTTGCATTTTTCTCTTTTCTGAAACTGAATTTGATAATTTCTCTCTTTCTTTTTCATTAATTTTTTAAATTTTATAAAATTTTGTAACTATGGTTATGATGGATAAAATTAGGCAGTGATAGAGGGGACTCTGTTGTATCTGGCGTGGCTATATTGTTAATGGTTGATTTTACCCCATAATATTGGATTCAACCTTCAGAAATCAAATATTGCAATTAATAACTCCTTCCAAACTGCAGCACTAATGAAATATTACTAGAATGGCATTAGACTTTGGGTTGAAGATGGCCAATAATCCCAAATCATATGATCTAGCATGACTGAATTGAATTTTGCCAATTCTGGGGATAAACTACCAGATCTGGCTGAAGAATATGGACAGATCTTGCAGAATATTCTGGTTAAATTTTGTTGTATAATCTAGATGAACTAGTGGTTAAACTTTAGGAGGGTGATAGTGTTATCTTTTTCCTTATGTAGTTTTGTTCTCTACTTATTTTTTGAAATACAGTTGATATCTACTGTTATTGGTTTGTAACTGTCAAAAGTCTTATGCAGCTATGAAGCAACCTCTTCTAAGCGAAACCGCAGCCTTGGCAAGGAGCTGACCACTGGAGCAGTAGCTTCTGTCTTCTTGGTATCGTCTCTTCTGTCTGTCTCTTGGTATTTGCAGATCCAAACTGGTATTATCATCTCGATACTAACTGCTGAATCTTTGATGCCTGGTGCAGGGTTTTGGATCCTTGTTTTTGCTACTCGCTTCTGGCGTTTATGTCTGATATCTAAAATTTAGTAGTGGAACTTTGCTAAGCGGGATCAATTTTATTTATTATAGAGATATCGAGTTTAGCATCAGTACTAAAAAGATTTTTTTGTTGATCCTGAGATGAAGATAATTTTTTGCCAATAAACATCATTGAGTTTTTACTTTTGGTCTTAAAATTTTTTTTAACTGTGGCATGGATGTTAGATGATATTCTACTGTTTAGTTTTCTTAGGAAGGTCGCCAAGGAATATATGCGATTAATGAGATCGGATTGAATTCTTTTCTAGTTTTGAACAATTCAGGGATCAACCAGTTGCTTTTGTCACAAATTTTGAACAATTAGGATTTGATCCGATAGAAATGTGCCAGCATGGCAGCACCTCCAAATCAGTATTTACCTAACTCAGTGACATGTTTATATGTATATTCTCTAAAACTGTACCCAGACAAAAAGAGATCACTTGTTATGGATTAGTTGAGAATGATTCTGGTATAATTTTAGTGTATTAGAATTAGAAGACGCTTTGGTAAGATTTTCATGGATAGAAAAAGATTGCAGTTAGTTTAATGATGATCAAGTGACATTGTTTTTTTGGTTCGAACCAGAAAATTTCTTCTATATGATGCAAAATGGACATTGGTCTATTGGTGGTCAAATATTTTTTTAATAAAAAAATGTGAATTGAAATTTGAAGAAAGGGAAGGAGTTTTCAACCTGAAATAGATAGAAGAATTTATTCAATCGCATAGTTTGAGCTCTCGCAAAATATTTTTGGAATTTTTTATTTGATTATAACGAAAGACCGAATAAATTGAGATTTCTCTATTGAATCAGATCATTTTAGTGCAAGTGAATCATTTATGATGAAAAAGATGAACTTCAAGCAAATGATTTAGAGTTCTTACATAGTGAAATCATGCAGTATCAAACATGAGATAAATCTTCTAAAGAGCAATTTTTTTTTTATTTTTTTCAAATAAGCCAATTCATCTGGCCCATTTGGAAGCACTCTTTTTCCTATTCAAAATGATTATATATATATACATTCTCTAAAACTAGACATGGTTGAAAGAAACATGACTGTAATATTTATAAAGAAATCAACTTTGGCAGGAACAGGGACCAGGTGGAAAGTCAGTTACCTGAAGTTGTGTTGGCTGTCTGTGTATGGAGAGATCGGGAGGGGGTTCAATGTAACAAATCCAAAATTAATTTCTCTACTTTACTTGTAAATTTATATTTAGTTTAATTAAAAACTGGTATTGTTTTCAAATAATCAAAATTAATTTTATATTAAATTACTGGGGATTTGAAATATTATATTTTAGGTGTTAATATTATATATGTATTTGTAAATTTTACATTAATTATCATTATTTTTTGATAAAATTAATTTTTTTAAGTTATTGGAAGTGTAAATTTATAAATAAATCTGTAAATAAATTTATAAAATATATGTATATATATATTTGAGATGTAACATTAATTTTTTAAGCTTTTTTTTTTGTCTCAAATGCTTTTATCATTTAACTTTCCATTAATCTTTTACACGCGCTTTTTCTCCAAGGGTAAAATGCAAAAAACACTCAAAAGAATCATAATTTACCAAAAGAAATGGTTACATAATACGAACGCGCTTTATATTGAATTGGAGGCTGCCATCAAATTCAAATGCCAGATGCAGGCAGGTTCCCCGACTATATAAGTTATAACCTCATCTCACTTTTCTTCTTCCTGCAACTATACAGACAGATAAACCCTAAAACTACGTGAATAGAATCTCCATTTCAGGTACCTCCATTACCTTGTCTCTGCTTTCATATGCAAACACACAACCTCAGATTATTTAAAAAAGAAAACCAATAAGAGAAGATTTTACTGTATTCCCGTTTTAAAAGTTTTGACTGCTCGCTCCACTACAAACAATCTTCCTCCTTTTTTACTTTGATTTTGACCAATTTAATTTGCCTTTTTCCTGTTTGCGCTTAGTGAGTAACAGAGACCCACTCGAGGTCCCTCTCAGTCGGTTAGTATTAAGTGTGAGGGAGAGGAAAGGTGCCAGAAATGGAGAACCAACAACAAGCTGTTGCTGCTCCCAAGAAGAGAGGCCGCAAACCCAAACCTAAAGACGATTCCCACCAGCAGACTACCCCCAAGATGAAGGAGGCTAAGAAACCCTACCACCCTTCTGTCGACGAAAAGTACACTCAATGGAAGTCTCTCGTTCCCGTCCTCTACGACTGGCTCGCTAACCACAATCTCGTTTGGCCTTCTCTCTCTTGCCGGTAACACTTGCCTCCCTTTTTTCCCTAGGGTTTATCGAACTTCATTCACTCACTTTAGGTATTTCTTCTGCCTTATTTTCTTTTTGGTCTTCCTGCTTTTTTTTTCTACCTCGTATGATGTTCGTTTCTTTTCTTTTTTGCTTGCTCACAGTCTCCCGACCGTGCTTAACTTCTGCACTAGGATTTAGGAGATTGCATGTCTCTCTCTGTGGATCTTGGATTCTTGACTTCTTATTCCTTTGGATGAGAAATTCCTGATGTTTGCGAACCCTAGAAATGGCTCTCGCATTTTTATACTGACATTTCTTTGGTGGATTTTCGAATGGAAGTTCTCTTGGCTCACTATAACGTCTATATTTGTCTCTCTAGAGGACACGACTTTCTTGTGCGAATTGGTTGCTATTTACGTCTTTTTTATTTTGGGTTGGATTAATGAAATACAAGTGTAGTTGGGTTTAATCTTGAGCAACCTCGGAGATATTCACTTTTTGAGGGAATGATTGTTCATCACTTCTTTATTGGTCAGTGTTTTATGTTATTTGCAGATGGGGCCCACAGCTTGAGCAGGCAACTTACAAGAATCGCCAACGTCTCTACTTATCTGAACAGGTTGGTTCTGATCCTTCTGTTTGTTGCTACTGATATCTGAATCCATGAAGCTTTGCAGGTATTTTTCTGCTGTCTCTGTTATGTGAATATGTACCCAAGAAAACCTTAATCTTATCTTCCTTGCGTAATGCTTTTGAATTCTAAATTCCAGTGGCTTACTTTCTTCACTTCAAATTTCTCCATTTAGGTACTCGTTGATTTTGGTTTAACTAGTAGTATATTTAAATATATCAAGGTCTCCAAGGCCCGTGATGGACCATATAAAGTTGTTTCTTGTGCATCACAGTATAAGATTGGTTCTTTGTAATATGCAGGATTTTACCAATTCTTTCCTCTTCTCATAAATTGGTTTTCATTTCTATTGTCAGACTGACGGTAGTGTCCCCAATGCTCTTGTTATCACTAATTGTTAGTTTAACTAGTAGTATATTTAGATATATTAAGGTCTCCAAGGCCAGTGATGGACTATACAAAGTTGTTTCTTGTGCATCACAGTGTAAGATTGGTCCTTTGTAATATGCAGGATTTTACTGATTCTTTCCTCTTCTCATAAATTGGTTTTCATTTCTTTTGTCAGACTGATGGTAGTGTCCCCAATGCTCTTGTTATCGCTAATTGTTGGTTTAACTAGTAGTATATTTAGATATATCAAGGTCTCCAAGGCCAGTGATGGACCAGACAAAGTTGTTTCTTGTGCATCACAGTATAAGATTGGTCCTTTGTAATATGCAGGATTTTACTGATTCTTTCCTCTTCTCATAAATTGGTTTTCATTTCTATTGCCAGACTGATGGTAGTGTCCCCAGTGCTCTTGTAATTGCTAATTGTTGGTTTAACTAGTAGTATATTTAGATATATCAAGGTCTCCAAGGCCAGTGATGGACCATATAAAGTTGTTTCTTGTGCATCACAGTATAAGATTGGTCCTTTGTAATATGCAGGATTTTACCGATTCTTTCCTCTTCTCATAAATTGGTTTTCATTTCTATTGTCAGACTGATGGTAGTGTCCCCAATACTCTTGTTATCGCTAATTGTGAGGTTGTAAAACCTAGGGTTGCAGCTGCTGAACATATATCTCAGGTAATATGCTTAGTGTTCTATTGTTTCTATCAGCTGCATGATAAACGAAATTTCGGTAACAACGGGGTATGTTTTTATTATTTCTCGTGCTTTATATTTTCAGTTTAATGAAGAAGCCAGGTCACCATTTGTGAAGAAGTACAAGACTATCATACATCCTGGAGAGGTGCATATGACATAAATATCTTTTGTGTAGATACATGCCTGCATATGTTCTCTTTTTGAGGGAATACATGTGTAAATTTTTATTTTATTTTTGACTTCTTTGTGTGAGTCGATCTTTCCTGTTTCTGAATGCTAAGAAGTTAAGCAAAATTTTGGAATTGGCAAATTTGCGCGTCATACACTCATTGTAATTTGTAGATTCTTCGAGATTTGCTTTCTCTTAAATAACAGAATATTGTACTGATATTCTAATCACTTTATGGTATTTTCAGTGATTACTGATTTCTATTTTGCAGGTCAACAGGATCAGGGAACTTCCACAAAACAGTAAGATTGTTGCCACCCATACTGACTGTCCTGAGGTAACTTCTTATTTTGTTAGTCCATTTTGATTCTAAATTTGGAAAAATTAAGATTTTCATGGTATCTCTACATATTCAGGTTCTTATTTGGGATGTGGAAGCTCAACCTAATCGTCATGCTGTCCTAGGAGCAACAAATTCCCGTCCAGATTTGGTGCATCTTACTGGCTACATGCAAATTTTTTATTTTCTTTTCTCTTTAATACACATTATTTTTACACATGCATCGTATAGGCCCATTTGGTTGAGTTCTCATGGTTATTTCAGTGTCATTAAATTTATAAATTATTTTTTAAGTAGGTCTTCTGCTAATGCATCTGTATAGTGACCAGCAGTTCTATATCTGATCTGTTGTAAGACCAGCTTTAGAATATTATCTAAATAGACAATACTTACCTGGAGATACTTCATATTTCGAAAAAGAGAAGCAATAGAATAGAATGTGCATTTGGATGGAAAATAAAGTAATTAATGTTGCATTTTACCAATAGAAAGACTTTAGAAAACTTAGGTTGAATTCCATACCGAGAATTGGTTGTCAGGAAAAGGCTTTTGGTTACAATTCTAAGGTCTTGGTTGGTAATTTTTCATGTTTTTCTTAAAGCATTTTTAATCTTGCTGATAGACTGCAGGAAATCTAATAGTTTTTGTTGGATTAATTGTGAAAAAGAATTTAAGAAATTGTTTTCCATGTTTGTGCTCATTTGCTTTTTTCCCTCTTGTTTAATTAGAACTCTTCTTGCAGATTTTGACTGGTCACCAAGATAATGCGGAATTTGCTCTTGCAATGTGTCCCACTGAACCCTTTGTCCTCTCTGGAGGTTGGGAAATTTGTGTTAGTTTTGTTAATTTCTTAGTTAATGAATCTCTTATACCATTAAGTTTTCTAGTATTTGAAGTAAAATCGTAATGAAGTATCCCCTTTATATGAAATGTTATGAACTGATATTCCACTTCAAAAGGATGTTATAATTTTGATTATGTTAATGAAGTGTTGTAGTTCTCTTATTTTCGAAGTTTATATTTTCTACGCATGCTTTAAGGAATGCTAAGGAATGCCTACTTGCATAAGATTTTATTATCTTTTTAGATGTTATTTTTGTGAGTTAGTATAAATATGAAATTACTCACGGCAGGGAAGGACAAATCAGTGGTTCTATGGAGTATTCAAGACCATATCACAGCAACTGCTGGCGATGCCAAATCTCCAGGGTCTGGTGGATCAATTATTAAGCAAACTGGGGAAGGAAATGATAAGGTTGCTGATGGTCCTTCTATTGGTCCTCGTGGTGTCTATTTAGGGCATGAAGATACAGTTGAAGATGTTGCATTTTGTCCATCAAGGTAACTTGCATGGTCTAGTTAAATTTTTTCCTCTCAGGCAGTTAGTTGACAAAGTCTCATCTTTTAATTAAAACATGATGATAGGATGTTAATTGTGCTTTTCAATGTTGGGAACTCATTAGAATTGTAGAGTACCATGTAAAAATCATCCTTTTTCTCTCTTAATGATGGCAAGGAAATTTGAGGTGCAAGTAAAACCAAATGATATCGAAATGAGAAAACAAAAGAAAAAGTATAGCTCCAAGTCAGTTCATGATAATAAGCCAGTATTGTTGTGCTGCCCAAGTTGCAAAATGGAGCTGAGGCTGAGACTAGAGGTGAGAAGAGAGAGGAGCATTGACGCGATAAGGAAGGCATGCAATAGAGGAGCCAGATAGGGAAGATAAGATCTAGCCTCAAGATGGGTGGGGTAAAATTCAAAATTTAACCTACCTTGAAATGTGGGGATGGGGCGTCATTGTGTTTATTTGATGGGTTCGAATGGGCCTCGATTTGGACACCCCAAGGACAAGAAGCAGGCTGGATTTATTGAACATTTTACATGGCTGAGAAAAGGAAGTGGGTCAAGCAGGCCGGGTTAGGGAAACAGGTTAAAAGCTTTAGGTCTAGGTCCAGATCTGTGACTTGTGATGAGAAGGGAAACCCAAGCTGCACATTGGGGGAGATTAGAAGACTTCTAGCGCAGCTGTGATGGCGGACTTAGAGGTAGATTTTGACGGCGAAAAGTGTAACAAAGAAAAGGGGAAGTCTAATGGAGATTGGGAGGAAGAAGAATTGGGTAGTGAAATGGTGACGGAAGTTGAAGTTAGTTTGACAAAGAGCACTGTAGCCGAGAAGGAAGAAGGGGGATTCGTTTTGCTGGTTCTGGCGGTGTATGATGAGGTTGAAGAGGAGTTGGGACAGGACAAAATGGCTATGGTGCAGAAGGATGAGGTGTTGATGGAGGATGATATGGGAGGGAAGAGGAGGGAGTTGATTAAGGAAGAAAATTCTAGATAGGTACTTCAGAACATCCAGCGGATTAGCAGAATGCTTGGTGTTAGTTTTGAGGACTAGAGGAACAAACTATTGATGCTTTTCAAAAAGATAGAAAAGAGAAAGAAGGAGAAGGTGAGAGGGGAATGAATAAAGTCCAAAGGAAAAAGCAGACAAGGGGCGGAGGGTTCTAGAGAATTGAGGAGGTTGTAGTCCTCCACCAATTATGACAACCTGCGGAAGGGGGAATAAGAGAGAGGGTGGTTGGAGAGTACTCAAACAATGTTAGGTCATATTATCTTTTAGAATGTTAGGGGAATCAACGATCATAATAAGAGACAGGTGATAAAGGATTGTGTGAATAGATGAAAGCATGAGTTGATATGCTTTCAGGAAACTAAAATGGAATTCATCTCGGTTGGTATTGTCTGTGGGCTTTGGAAGACTAAGGAGATTAGTTGGAAAGAATTATCAGCTAGGGGGGCTTTTGGTGGAATTCTGGTTATACGAAATGATTGTTTGCTTAATCGTGAGGTGGTATTAGGAGAATGCTCTATCTCATGCTTATTTGAAGATTGTAGAAATAGGTGGAGGTGTGTGTTCATTGTTGTATACAGTAGAGGTGAAAGGCAAAGAGAGAGATTTGTTGTGGAAGGATTTGGAGGATTGTAAAAAGAAATGGGAATTTCATGGATTGTGAGAGGGGATTTCAATATGTTTTTGAGTAGACAAGAGACATTAGGAAAGCTTTTTTCAAGGATTTGCATTGATGAGTTTTGGGACTTCAGACATGCTTGAATATTTGGACTAGCCCCTCATGGAAGAGAAATAGACATGGTCTCAATCAAAGACTAAATTTGGCTTGTCAAAGAATTGATAGGTTTTTGGTGTTTGTCTCATGCCAATTTCAACTATCAGGACTTTGCTAAAAACTTTTGCACCCACATTATCCCTGGTCACTTCCCCATTTGCTAGTCTTTAATAGTATTAAATGGGTTCCTTGTGCTTTCAGGTTCAAGGATAAATGGTTGAGAGTTATTGTTTTCTATGACAAGATCAGTTAGTGGTGGAGAGAGGTGAAGGTAGATGGTAATGTTAGCTTTAGAGTGATTTAGAAGATGAGGGAGGTGAAGGCCGAAATTAAGAAGTGGCGTTGGGAGGGTGAAGCTACAATTACTAAATCTCTATTACAAGATCTTGAGGTCGTAGATAAGTTAGAAGGGAAGGGTGGCTTGTCCATTGAAGATTTGGGTTGCATGGGTTGCAGTGAATCCATAAAGTTTATATTGACAAATAAATTGTAGATGGAGGAGATCTCATGAAAACAAAATTTGAGAGCTAGATGGATTAAGAAGGGTGATAAAGATTCAAAATTTTTTCATTGCATGACTAATTATCATAGGAGAATCAATTGTGCAAGAGATTGAGATAGATAGCCTTTTAGTGAACTGTAATGAGCAGCTGAGTTAAGGGGTTATGGAATTCTTGTATAGGTTATACTATGAGGAATTCGGCTGGAGGCCTAAGCTGGATGGTATAACTTTTACATCTGTGGATGAATGGAGTCAAGAATTGCTTGAGAGAGAGTTCATTGAGAAGATTCTAGAGGGACTCTTGCAATGTAGGGAGGATAAAGCCTATGGACTTGATGGTTTTAACGAGTTTTTTCAGCACGTGATAAAGGAGACATTTTTGTGCTTTTTAAGGAGTTTCATGAATTTTCTTCTTCTGTTAGATCTTTAAACTCCTTCCTGGTCCTCGTCCTAAAAATTGAAGGAGTGATAAACATTAAGGATTTATGACTTATAAGTTTAGTTGAAAATGTTTATAAACTCATTGCAAAAGTGCTGGCTAGGAGAATAGGTAAGGTGATGTATAGGGTGGTGAATGAGTGTTAGCATGCTTTTATAGAAGGTAGACAGATTCTGGATACAGTTCTTGTTACTAATGAGATTGTGAATGATCTGCTTCACAAGCATAGAGAGGATGTTTTATGCAAGCTGGAAATGGAGAAAGCCTATGATAATGTAAATTGAGGGTTTCTTGATTATATGCTAAAGTGATTGGGATTTGAGGATAAATGATGCAAGTGGATAAGTTCATTTATCTCTATGACCTTTTTACGCGGTTATGGTGAATGGGGGTTTGTCATCATTTTTCAAAGCCTCCAGAGGCCTTAGACAAGGTGATCCATTGTCCTTTTGCTATTTATAGTTATTATGGAAGTCCTCAATAAAATGTTGTTAAGGGGTTGAGAGCTAGAGTTATTTAAAGGTTTAAAGGTGGGGAGGGCGAGCATAGAGGAGGTAACTCATTTATTTTTTACTACTTGGCACTGTTATCTTGTGAATTGGACGAGAGGAGGCCATGCTTAATTTTAAATGCATTTTGTTGAGTTTCCAAGTGGTCTCTTGACTCAATATAAATTTAACTAAGTCTGAATTGGTGAGACTGAGTGTTAGGAGGAATGCTCCTGGTAGGAGTTTTCGGGTATAAAGCGTAGACTTGTCAATTAAACACTTGGGGATATCATTGAGGGCTCAATATAAAGATGTAGCAATTCACGACTCTGTAGTGGTGAGGTTTAAGAGGGGATTGGAAGGATGGAAGAGAAATTTGTAGGATGGAAGAGAAACTTCCTGTTTAAAGTTGGGAGACTCACACATAAAAAGCACGATGATCAATATTCCCATTTATTACATGTCCTTTTTGATAATCCATGTGACTTTGGTCAAGAGATTAGAATCAATTCAATATAGGTTCTTATGGGGCGATTTGGAGGATACAAAAAAGTATCATCTAGTGGCGTAGGATGAGATTGAAAAGCCTATGTATCAGATGGGTTTGAGATCTTTGGTGGAGAAGAATTTGGCTCTATAGGGGAAGTTATTTTAGAGATTCATAAATGAAAAAGGTGGTCTTTGGTGGAGGATGATTGAGATGAAGTTTGGGACCAGGGATAGAGGGTGGTATACTAGACTATCAGCTAGACCTCATGAGAAAGGAACGTAGAAAAAGATATGCATAGCCAGGAATAAATTCTAGGATTGTATCAGCAGGAGGTTTGACATTAAGGACAAGATTAGCTTCTGGCATGATGCCTGGTTTAGAGGTGAGTTTACTTAGAGAACAATTCTCCCAGATCTATGCTATTGTGCAACATCGGAATATCTCAATCCACAAGTCATATCCTTCGGGGGGAGGGGAGTGATATATGGAACCTATGAGAAACCTAGAGTAAATGACTGTGAGACTCTCCTCTAAACCCTTACTACCGTTATAATAAATGGGAGTAACTATCAATCAATTTGGAGTCTCAATGCTAGAGGGTCCTTCTTGTTCAAGTTTTTCTACAATAATCTGATTAAAAAAGGATGCCATGGACATGAGTTTTCCTTTTTGACAAATTTGGAAGGTTAAAACTCAACGCATAGTTGTTTTCTTTGCGTGGGAAGTAGGTTGATGGTATATTCTTACTCTTGACAAGCTGATTAAGGGAAGGAAAATTATTGGTAAATGGATGTTTTTTAATGTAAAAAAGAGGCGTAGTCATGTAATCACATCTTTCTATAGTGCCTGTTTGTGTATAAATTGTGGACCTTGGCGAATGGGTTATTGGACATTAGTTGGGTGATGGCTGGTTCAGTGAGATTTGGACGTGGAAGGGGATTAGCGGAGGCAAGAAACTTGTTTGTCTCATTTCCCTTGCTATTTTTGGGTGGTGTGGAAAGACATAAATAAGGGAGCTTTTGAGGGGGTAGAAAATAATTTTGACAAGGTTTTTTTTTTGTTTATAGGTCTTTTTTTATTTTTATTTTATAGAGGATTTTAGAGATTTTATTGATATTTTGATTGATATGTAAATCCTTTTTACATGGGCTGATACCTTTTTGGTGCTTGTATATTAATTATACCATAATCAGTATTTCCAACAAAAGACAGTTGTAGTTTTGGCTTTTTCTAATTGGCTTTGTTCCTGACAAATTCATTTGTCTGCTGAAGTGCACAGGAGTTTTGTAGTGTAGGTGATGATTCCTGTCTCATATTATGGGATGCCCGAGTTGGCACTAGCCCTGCTATTAAGGTATGTATGTTAATTGTTGATCTAGTGACCTTTATTTATCTTCGGATGATACTTTTCAGATTAAACATGTGTTTATTTCCCTTTTTTTTAAAACTATGTGGTCTCTTTGTTTCTTGTTGGCAGGTTGAAAAGGCACATAATGCTGATCTTCACTGTGTTGATTGGAATCCCCATGATGACAATCTTATTTTAACAGGGTAATTCTATTATCTCTTTGTCCTTCACCTTCCTATTTGGGTTGTCTATTATAGGCTTCTTGTTTTGATTAATGCAAAAAAATTGAACTTTTAAAGGGTTCTATGTATTTTTGCCACTCCAGCTCAGCTGATAATTCTGTCCGTATGTTTGATCGACGGAATCTCACTTCTAATGGTGTTGGATCGCCTGTATATAAGTTTGAGGGTCACAAAGCTGCTGTTCTTTGTGTTCAGGTGCGAATTAGTCTCTGTGTATCCGCCAAGTATATAGATGTTTTTAGTAGTAAGGATTACTTTTCAGTATCTGTTTTTGCTAACTTCATCTGCTCGTTAATCATCCAGTGGTCGCCAGATAGGTCATCGGTATTTGGAAGTTCTGCTGAGGATGGTCTCTTGAACATTTGGGATTATGAGAAGGTGAGTAAGTATTTACATGTTTTGAGCTGGATAATGTACATACTTGTCTTTGCATGTGGATCTAATGTCAAATTACATTGTTAACATGTGCACCATCCTGGGATCAAAACCTAAAGTTAATTGATTATTAATCATAGGGTAAGTTATCAATTTAGTCTCCGGATTTTGACTCATTTTTCATTTTAGTTCTTACTGTTCCTTACAAAATAGTTCTCAAACTTTTTTATTTTTTTCAAAACACTAACTCCGTCCAATTTTAATAGAAAAAGCAAAAATCCATTAAGCCTTGTTTTGTTTTCTTCTTCTCTGTCTTCCTGCTTTTTCTCTTTAAATGATTTTTTTTTTTATTTACTAAAATTAATAATAAAATCTATAAACTGGAGATCTACTGAGATCTCTTCTCTCCCTGTAAAACAAAATCATCTTTTTGATGGCCTTGGTGAAATCCACCAAGATCTCTTTCAGAGCAGTCGGCATTGATGCATGTAGATCCTCAAGGGAGGGAGATAAATGAGCAGATGCCACAGGAGGAGTTGCATCCGCAAATCATATATTGAGGCGCTGTCTTTTCACTTTGTTTCCCCTTAATTTCTCACACTTTCTTTTGGATAGTTCATTTTCCTCAACTTTCAAACATTTTCAGTGGGCTCCCCTATATTTCAGTTTTTAAGGCTCCAATCAACCAAATGTGAATGGATTCAACGTTCAATGCTTTTTCTATTAAGTTTTTAAAAACTAATTGAAAGACCCAGAATTTCCAAATCCAAGAATCAGCTAGGCCATAATGTTTGTGTTAGAAAGTAGTGGAGTTTTAGATGGATTTGCTTTTTTCCAGCCTACCCACCAAACTGTTGATTTTCTTAGAGTTGAACAACGTGCTATAGAGAAACATGTGTGTATATATATATACATATATATAACCATATGCATATTTACGTTCACAACATGAAAAAACATTGTAACTAGACTCGTTGAGCCAACAAAATCGAAAATGATGTGAAAATGATCTGAAATTTTCTGATTGTGCAATATAATCAAACCAAATGTGATGTTTACATGTAAATTATTAAGTATACTTTAATATATAATATATTTTAAAGAAGAAATGTATAAAATTAATTCTTTTAGCTGTACTTTGGGTGGTGTGGAAAGAGAGAAATAGAAGAGTTTTTGAAGGGGTGGAGATTGATATGGGAAAGATTAGCTATAAATAGCTTTATTACGTTGGCTCTATTTTTTGGGGCATGACATGTATAGGGAGGAGAATATTGGATATCTCATAAATAATTTTACTGATATGTAAATATCTTTTGTACATGGGTGCCCCTTTGGTGCCATAGCATTATTCACTGTTTATATTTTTTATTTCAAAGAAAATATGTATATATATAATGTATTTTAAAGTTTAAATAAAATAAAATTAGTGGACTTTTATTGAGCAAATACAGCTGGACTTTATGTAGTTTAAGCTTATTTGAGTTTGAGTTTGAGTTTGACCATATTCAGGCTTGACGTTTTGCCGAGCTTTTCTTAAACTGAGGTCAAACTCTATATTTCTTAAAGGAGTTTAGCTCAAGTCTACAAAATGAATAAAATTGAGCCTTGTGCCAAGCATCAGTTAAACTCAAGTACCGAAGTTGGCTTGGCTCATTTCCACGCTTAGGTTTGAAATCCTCCCGATATTCTACCTGGATATATTCTAACATAAGAAGTTTACTCGATTGCAGCTCTTTGGAGTTACAACTAAAGTGCTTATATGCTGTATGTAGTAATGTATTTGAATGTTAGTGGAAACTATTTATTCTAAAGAATGTTAATACTGCAGGTTGTTAAAAAGGTGGAGCGTCCAGCGAGAGCTCCAAGTACTCCCCCTGGCTTGTTTTTTCAGCATGCTGGGCATAGGTATGTAATTTCCTCTTTCTTGTAAAATTTCATTTAATATATTTTATTTCTCTAGTTTTATTAAATGTGTTCAAAAATCAGACTCAGTTCTTGTTTGTGTTCTTGCCTTCCTTTGTTTCCATATGTATATATATATATATCAGTTTTCTTTGTTGCATTCTTGCTTTTGTTATATTTTGTTTGATGTGCGTGGAAGGCAAGCAATTATCAGCTTTAATCTTTGTGATTTTGTGCTGGAATGTTCATCTAACCACTCAATGGCTTTTCTGGCCAAATTATGGTCTAACCATAGATAAAGGCCAATCAAGCACTCACTATAACATGTTTGGTTATAACCTAGAACTAATTTAGGGACAATCTGTCTCTTTTGGAGTAGAATTAAACTTAGATATTACACTTGGGTTTCTTATATATTATGCTTTGGAATTGATTGCATTTCACAACCCTAAGCTATTGAGAGAATTTTCTAAATAATTGTATTTTTTGGAAATAACTAAATAATTGTATTGAACAAGAAAGAGAGCGATCACATGGGTATTAATAGCCTCACATGTAATACTACTCCAGATAGAGCAAGAAAATAAGAATATTACTCCATAAAGCTTTACAGTATCTGGAAAAAAAGTACTAAAAAATTCTTTTTTTTAATGAAAAAATATGACTATAAATAGAAAATTGAAAATAATAAAATGTGCTATAATTGTGGTGCCCCATTATTTCTCCTGATTGGGGAAAAGCTCAACTTTGTCTAGTTGAAATCGTAGAACTCAATTAAATGTCAGCCCCTGCTAATAAGCTCTTGTAATCAACGACATTTTTGCATTCATAGCATGAGTTTAGGCCTGGAAATGGCAGTAGGTGTATGGGAATGGTACTGTCATGAGTTCTGCCATGCCCACTATAGGAATCCGACTTCTTGTAGAACTCTAATTTGTACAAATTGATATCTTTAGGGAAATCTCTTTATAAAGCAGAATCATAGTGGATTTCTACAGGATTAAGTAAAGTCTTTGACTACTTATCAAGTTTTAAACCTGTTGACACTATCATCAATATTATGTCTGATTGTGAGCACTCATTTACAGCCGAATATGTATTTCATAAGTGGTAATTCTATTATTTCCCAAGTCTCATTCTTTTCTAAGACTTGGATTTCCTCGATGATTGCAGTTTTTCATTTGAATACTTTTAATCCTTTATATTTTGTTCTTGGTATGTGTTTTATCAATATTGTTAGTAAATGCCTAGCGAGTTGATGATAGATCTTTGTATGAAGCAAAATTGTGAATTGTTGATTAGTGCATGCTCTTTTTTGTTTTCTTAAAACAATAGGTCTATCATCATAGATATTATCAAGGGAGAGATCGAAAGTTGGATTAACTGAAATATTTAGTTATTCAGATTGGGTTCATGACTCTGATTAGGTGGTTGTGGCTCTTTCTCTCATTCGTTCCTGTTCCTTCTAGTGTAGACTTGAAGTTTAGGTTTTTCAATGTGGCGAGTAGCTTTAGGTTGAGGTATCTCATCTCGATCTATATGTTATGGAGATTGAATATGTTTAGTTGGAGGATGATGAAGACATTCAGTGGTAGAGTCTCAAAATTGGGATTCTTTTGTATTATTCTCCTCTTTGAATACTAACTTGTAGTATCTTTGGTTCTCATGAAAAGTGACATCCATGGAGTTATAAAACTTTTGAATGACTGGTGAATAGCACTCATATACCTTGGTTTGATGAATACCCAACAAAGATGCATTTCATTTTTGTGTGGTTTAGTTAGCTTCTGTGATTGTGTTTGTGAACAAAGTTGAACAAGCAAAGACTTTGATGGGTAGGGTAGATAGAAGTTGAGTGGTAGGAAAATATTAAAGCATAACTTAGTAGAGGATTTGAAACTCAAGGACCTAAAAGACATTCTATTAATGAGATAAGTTGTATTTAGAATAGTTTCTCTCCAGAAAAATTTTAAAATTGAGTTGTGAACATGAGATCGGGCAACTTTCAAGAAATGTCTATTTTTCCTTTCAACCATCTTATTTTGTTTGAGGGGTATCAACACATGAAATTTGATGAGGGAGCACCCCCCATGTATAGAATTTACATCTCAATTAGCATATTTACAATAATATCTAAATCGTCAAAACAACCAAGGTTATACCCTGAAATATAAGAGCCAAAATAGTTAAACCAGTTTTTCTTGATGATGTTAAAATCAGATTCGACTTCATCGGAAGCCTGTTTGTTTCTTTCCTTTCAGATGACCCAAAATATAGTAAGAGGAATGAGTATGATGAATTTATTGCTGCTGCCAATGCCCTCCCAAGCCATCAATTCTGAGTTGACATTTCTGGAGAATACCCAAGAGACCGCAAACAACTCCAGGATCATGTTCCAGAGATTTCGGGTAGTGAGGCAATTCAAAAGAATGTGATTACAAGTTTCCAAGTCTTCCTTACATAGAAAACATCTATTAACAATTGTGTGACCTCTTTTCATCAAATTATCAAGAGTGAGTATCTTACTCTTTTCAGCCCCCCAAGCAAAGAATGATATCATTGGAGGAGCACCACATTTCCAAATAATCGTGGATGGAAAATTTCTTTGAATGTTCTGTTTTTGACCGTCTAGGAAGTAATACAGGGACTTGACAGAAAATAATTCATTCTTTTTGAGGTTTCAAGTTAACCTGTCATCCCTATTAATGAGAGTAATGTCGGCCAAAGTAAGAAGTAGGGATTCATAATCTTCCAGCTCCCAATCATGAAGATTTCTCGTGACCAGGACATTCCAAGAAACTTGGCAGGCCGAACCAATAGCTTCCCAAACAGATGCATACTTGTTCTTAGCGATACCGTAGGTGTGAGGAAATCTGTCTTTGAATTTTTCAGTTCCGCACCAAATATCATCCCAAAAACAAAATTTTTGACCATTCCCGGTAGATCACTTACAACAAAGAAAAACGTCTTTCAAATTAATTATGTTCTTCTGCATGCTAATACGATAGTTGCTGTTCTGAATGTGGGAAAGATCATGAGGATTGTCTTTAAACCATTTACAGTTGATATCCAATTTCCATAAACTGTTGTTGTTCCAAATTTTCCAAATCCATTTCCCAGGCAAGACCTTGTTTAATTTAGTCAGGGATCTTAGCCCCAAGCCACCTTCCTTCAAGGGTTTTTTAACATCTGACCACTTAACCAGATGATATTTCTTATTGTTTTCATTGTCACCCCATAAAAAATTGCATTGGATGACTTCCAATTTTTTGGCAACATTTGTGGGAATATTAATAACAGATAGGTAATAAATAGGCATATTAGAGAGAGTGCTCTTTATAAATGTTAATCTACCTCCTTTAGACAAAAATTTCCTCTTCCAAGTGGCTAATCTGCTGTTGAACATTTCAATTACCGGTTCCCAGCATCTTTTGTCATTTTTCTTGGTTCCCAAAGGTACACCCAGGTAGGTAATGGGAATGGTCGATTTTTTGCAGCTAAGAATATCACAGAATGTATATCCAGTGTTGCAACAGCCTAGGTCAACTAATTCTGATTTGCAAAGATTAATTTTTAATCCTGACACAGTTTGGAAGCAAATCAGAATGCATTTGAGAAATATTAAATGACTTGTGTTAGGTTGACAGAATAGGAGTGTTGTCCGCAAAGAAAAGGTGAGAAATTTTAATGTGTCTTGTGTTGTTTCCCACCGAGACTCCGTTAATAAGCTGAATGTTTTTAGCTCTCTAATAGTTGATGCAAAGCCTCCATTACAATCATAAATAAAAAGGGAGAGAGTGGATCCCCTTGTCTCAACCCTCTAGTAGCCGTGAAAAAAGAGGAAGACCCAACATTCACTAATACGGTAAGGCTGGTTGTAGCGACACAAGATTTGATCCAATTTCTCCATTTATTGCCAAAACCCATTCTTTGCAACAAATAATCTAGGAAATTCCAGTTAACATGATCGAAAGCCTTTTCCATGTCAAGTTTTCGTAAGATACCTTTCTTATTATGTCGAATGGTTTCATCCACAAGCTCGTTAGCAATAATGATGACATTAGTAATCTGTCTCCCATTAAAAACGTGTTTTTAGAATTATTGATTATATATTTCAGAACTCGTAAGTTTATTAGCCAACACTTTCGATAACAGTTTGTAAATGCAACCAATGAGACTAATAAGAAGATAATCATTGATATTTTTGGTGAGCTTTTTTTGGAATCATAACAAGAAAGGTTGAGTTGAGAGAGCGAACAAATTTACCATGAGCATGAAAATCCTTAAAGAAATCAAGAATGTTAGGCTTAATGACCTCCCAAAAAGTTTGTAAAAATTTGATGTTGAATTCATCCGGACTCGGGGTTTTATCCTCATCCTGATTTTTCAAACAACAGCAGATCTCTTCCTCAAAAGATTCCTCCAGTAGATTTTTTTGAACCTCATCAAGACAGTTGAAAAAGAGGTTGCCGAGTTTGAGCCTGTAATTGGTGCTCTCTTTATACAGTTTCTGAAAATGCTCTTTTGCCCCGTCTCTAAGAGCCTCATTACCCTTGATGCGCTTGCCATCCATACTAAGTTCTTCAACATAGTTCACTCTTCTTATGTTATCAGCTAACATATGAAAGTATTTGGAGTTTTTATCTCCATATTTGAGCCACTTTTCTATTGATTTTTGTTTCCAGGAGGTGGCTTCCATTTGTAGTTTCTTGGCTTAATTAGCTTTCAAGTGACATTTCCTCTCCCTTTCCAAGAAATTAGATTACCATTTTCTTCTTTCCTAACCAGGATATCAATTTCAGAAATAAGATCAATTATGCACTCTTCCTCTTTTCTGCCCATATCTTTGGCCCAATTTTTAATTTCTTGCTTGAGGGATTTTAGCTTGACAACAATTCTGTAAATGATGGAATCCTGAACATGAGTGTTTTTCCATGTGTTAGTGACTAAATCTTTAAAGCTTTCTAGATCCAACCATTTGTTGTCAAGTCTATAAACGGAACAGGAACCCATTTGATACCATTCATGGTCAGAGAGATCAGGAAATGTTTTGAAGTGGATCTTGAGAGAACATTTTGATTGATACCAGATAATTCCAAAAGCAACTCGAATGATATGAGGAATCTGTATATTTTAGAGAATGATGGTTGGCTTCTTTGATTACTCCAAGTCCATCTTCCACCCGTAAGAGGCAAATGATTTAAATCAAGTTTGTCAAGTAAGGCCCTGAAATCATTGATATCATTTTTGGAGTAATTGCTGCCAGATCTTTCAGAGCTCCTAAAGATCTTGTTGAAATCATCGCCAACTATACCCTTGAGCCCCCAGATATTTTTGACATCAAATAATTCTTCTTCAAGTAGAATACGTTTCGAAGAGTTGCCTCTGCAATACACCCCTGAGAAATACCAAGAATTGTTATTGTTGTTAGAAAACAGAAAGAGTTACTTCACCTGTGATGACATTTTTACATTGAAGTCTGTCCGTTCTCCACATAATTAAAATACTACTAGCAGAAGCTTTAGCAGGGAGAAAATGCCAGCAAATGTCGGCCGTTTTCCACAAATTGTGAATAGTTTTTTCATAGATTACCTCAATTTTCGTTTCCTGAAGGCAAATGATGGTATGTGTGACATCCCAAATGTAAATTAAGACATAAGGGTGCAAGATATAGAAACAGATTATGAGTGCATAATAGATCAATGTATGCAGCGAAATAAATAATTACAATCTCTTATAAAATAATAATAGAGTTCTATACATCACTAAGGCAGAAACAAAATTAATTACAAGTCTCCACGAAAGATGGACTCATAAGAGTGCGAAACAAATTATGCACTCATAAAAGATCATGGATCCACGGGATCCTCAAAAGCTTCAAGGGGTAGGTCAGCGATCGGTTCCTTACTATCTTTTTTATCTGGAAGGGGCATGCAAAGTGGTGAGTTCCATATATTCAGTAAGGAAAACAGTATTTAAAAAACATCATAAAAGTTCAAAAGTGATTAAAAGTACCATCGTTACTTACCATCAAAGAGTCATGTTAGGATTCTTAATTATGAAAATAATTTATTTTATTAAAGAAAGTATCAAATCCATCATGTCATAATCATGTCAATAAAATCAATTATGCTGAAAATAGAGAAAATCAAGCAAATCATGATATGTACTATCTTTCATTTTATTCTTTGCGTAAAGTTGTTCCGATTTTCATCTACTGAAGGGCAATACAGATTTTCGACTAACTATGTGGAATGACCAATTCATTTCATTTATAACAACAATTTGTGACTTGCCAAACTAACAACACATTTACAGCTTGACAAACCATAACAAGATCTATGATCACGACCGTGCCAACCATAGTTTTCATATCGCAAGTGCTAATTAAGGTAAATAGGTGTTAGATACAGATTCAGAATAATAAGTGTATGATAAAATTTATGCAGCGGAATAAAATTATTACAAATTTCTTACAAATACATGAGTTTTAATACATACATATACTGAGACTAGAAGTGGTTGCCAAATATAAAACAAAATATAAGGGCCATTTCTTTTACTATGCTATTGGACTCATCAGAGTGCGGGAACAATTATGCACTCTGACTTGTGGATTCACGGGATCCTTATAGATTTCCAAGGATAGGTCAGTATTCGTTTCTTCACTTTTTTCCTCATTTGGGGGGGCATAAAAAGAGGAGTCAGTTTTATATACTCATTAAAAAAAATAGTATTAAATTAACATCGTAAGATTTCAAAAATTAGTTATTTTATTTTACCATTTAACTTTCTCGTTTATCTATCTCACATTATGAAAATAATTCATTTGTTAAGAAAATGATACGCTAATACAGGCAACCAAACATACATCATGTCAGATAATAGAGAAAATAAAATAAATTATGAAATACTTAGATTTTCGTATCATGTTTCGCGAAGTCATTACAACTACTATCTTTGAGGGTAGATACAGATTTTCAACTATTCAAGTGGAATGATTAGATTAGATATAAATACAACAATTTGTTTCGACCTATTTTCGCCTGACCAAACTATGGTACGATCTATGATGACGGTCGTGCCAGCCATACTGGCCCTAACAGATATCTATAGTCACGATATTATTTAGCCATGAGTAATCCTTACAGATAGTGCGATACCATTCTCGTCAGAGGGTACATTGTCATCCACTGGAAATGGTACTCTTACGTCTTTTGAGATTAGATAGGGGAGGGGGAAACAGATGCCCTGAAGGGTAAGGAGAACAAATACCCCTCAGAGATAAAAACTTAATGAGACACTTGATATAAAATGCATGTCAATACAGATATACTTCGGACCATACATGCTTCATTTCGCATTTCTCTTTTTCTTTTCTTTTATACTTTTTTCTTTTACTGATTACATATTATATTTAATTACAATTAAATTCATCAAGTGTCTGCAATTTACATAACATGCTTCAAAATAAGAACAATTTGTTAAGATGTCGAAAGAAATACTAAATTTTTTACTGAAATCTTAATGTTTTCTTCTTCACCGTTCTCATTTCTTTTTCTTCTTCTCTTACTAGGACTACTCTCTCTCTCTCTCTCTAAACCTTTAAAAAATGAAAGAATGGAAGTGTGGAGAGGAAGGGAAAGGGGAAGATAATTTATAGAGTTTTGAAACTGTCGGATTCGTGCCAAGTTGCGAAATCTGGTGAAGAGAGAAGAGAAAACGATGCTCGGCACGAAAAACAAGGGAATCCTCCACCGATGCTGGTGGTGCGCTGCCCAAGGTAGCAGCGGCGCATTACTCGAGGTGACAGTGCCCCGGTCGGTGCGCTGCAGGCGCATTGGTCTCCTGTCGCGTGCGCAGGTCCCAGACGTATAGGGCCTATCCACGCATGCTTGCTGCGCGGACGGCGCGCGCACAATGTGCGGCATGTATCCACACGCGAGGTGACGTGCGGACGGCACACCTGCACGCGACAGGATGTAATAGGCAATATGCATGTCAATACAGATACACTTCAGATCATACATGTTTCATTCCACCTTTTTCTTTCTCTTTTCTTTTATACTTTTTAATTTTACCGATTACATATTATATTTATCACATCTAAATTCATCAAGTGTATGCAATTTACATAACATGCTTGAAAACAAGAAGAATTCGTTAAAACGTCGAAAGAAATACTAGATTTTTTATCGAAATCTTGACGTTTTCTCCTTCATCGTTCTCCTTTCTTTTTCTTCTTCTCTCACAATCATTCTCTCTCTCTCTAAACCTTTAAAAAATGAAAGAATAGAAGTGTGGAGAGGAAAGGAAGGGGGAAGACAAGTTATAGAGTTTTGGAACTGTCGGATTCGCGCATAGTGGGGAAATCTGGTGAAGAGAGGAGAAAAGGATGCTCGACACAAAAAACGAGGGAGGAGGGCCTCCTCCATCGATGGTGGTGGTGCGCTGCCCAAGGCAGCGGCTGCGCATTGCCTGAGGTGGCAGTGCCCCGGCCAATGTGCTGCAGGCTAGCGTCCAGGTTCATAGGTCTCCTGTCGTGCGTGCAGGCCTATTGCACGCAGGCCCAGGCGTATAAGGCCTATCTGCGCATGCTTGCTGCGTGGATAGCGCGAGCACAATGTGCGATGCCTATACGCATGCAAGGTGACATGCGGACAGCCCACTTGCGCGTGATAGGACGCGCATAGGTCCTGACCCCTCGTGGGATTTTTTCCGTGGGATTTTCTTCCTGATTCGTCATTTTTCAATTTTTTTTCTCAATTTTCTTATTTAATTTAAATGGGTTAGAATAAAATTATTTAAAATGAAATAAAATAAAATAAAATAAAAATAAAAATCAACCAAAATTACGAATTACGATAAATTATCAAATAGCGTAAATTAATTAAGTTTAATGCGGTCAAATGCCCGAATAAATAGGATTTCCAAATCATTTTAATACAGTAATGGGTGGGGTGTTACAATAGTGGTTCTAAATGTTAACTATGGTCATTGTTGTACTTCGCCAAATGTGGCCGCTACAATCATATTGCGTCACCACTCTCGTCAGAGAGTATACCGTCATCCACAGGCAGCGGTTTTCTCATGTTTTTTCAGAGCAGATGGGGGAGAAATAGAAACTTGTCAGAGATAAAAAGTCTAACAAAATACTTTATGAATTATGTATGCCAGTACCAATGCATATTTCTCATGTCTACATCATTTCATGCTTAATCATTTTTCGTTCGTCAATTGCATCACATATAAATATTTATCTCAGGTATTAAATTATTTAAGTTATCGCATGAACTAATAAGTTCATATACGCTCATAAAACATTCATTAACACGTAAAATTATTTCGTTTAAACACAAAATTTAATCATGCAATCATTAATTTAAACTTTGTTAATTTTACTATCGAAATACTACTTAGGATGTTTAAAAAGTAAATACTAAATTTCTTACCGAAACCATGATGTTTCCTACACCTTTTCTCATTATCTTCTCCTTCTCTCTCTAAAGCTATTGGTGGATGGAAAAATAGAAATGAGAGTAACAAGGAAATGGTGAAGTTAGGGTCCCTATTTATAGAAATGGGGACCATTAGATTTATACCAAGTGACGAAATCTAGTGAAGAGAGAGAAAGTTAATGAGAAAGGTGAGATGTGACGACCAACAAATGTGACCGACGGATGGACAACGTGATGTGACGGCGGTGTGAAAATTAGAAGCACACAACCCAAACGATAGCGACACGTCGGTAGAGCGACGGTGGCACGCCGCCCAAGTCAGCAGCGGCACGCCGCTCGAAGGCAGAGCACGACACCCAAGAGGGTGGCACGCCCTACCTGAGGCAGCGCACGCTGTCCCAGCTTGCCGCGCGCCGCAGGCCTAGCCTGCCATGCGTGCAAACCTATTGCATGCAGGTGTGTCGCACGAACAACGCGTGCATAGGGCACACAGAGCTGCGTGCTTATCCGTGCGTAGACTGCGCCTAACGCCCTGCGCGGACGGGACGTGCACATAGTGCGCACGTACTGTGCTAGTCGCACGCACGCACATGTGTGTGGGGTGTGGAGTCCGCACGGGTGGGATTCTTTCCATGGGCATTCCTGTAGGATTTCTGTCCTTTTTTTCCTCTGTTTTTTCTCAAAATATTTTTATATTATCTAATTTAAAAAAATATAATTTGCCTATGAGAAAAATAAAATAAATAATTTCGATAATTATTTAACTAAATAAAATACGAAATTTAAATACGTAATATAAAATATAAAATTCTTTCGAAAATTTAAAATACTAAATATTAAGGAGTTTAAACGGTCTTAGGATCTGAATAAATAGGGATTCACGTTACAAATTAAGCACGAAGGTTTTTGGGGTGTTACAGTAGGCTTCCATCTATTCAGGCTCCCTCTGAATATAACCCTCTTTTTATGGTTGTTAAGATCTCTAACATTCAGAGAGGTAATTTTGTTAGTCATTTAGGTTGAATGAAAATGGCCTCTGATTCCTTTGACTTTTTGTTGCGATCCTCATAATTGATTGACGTCTGTAAGCAATTTAATTCTCCGGATCCACTTATTGTCTGTTTCTTTTTGCTAGAGTGCAAGAGTATTGGCTCGCTTTTACAAATTATTGGCTTTTTCTCCAACTCAATAAATAAGCTTTAACCTCCATGTCATAACCACAAAAAGAAGTCCCAAAATGTCTGCTGATGCAAAAAATATTATGTGTAATCCAATAAGAGAATAGCTGAGGGTCATACCTGTGCTTATCTTTCAGAAGAGCATCGATAGACTCGATAACATTAGACAGAACTCTATCATTACTTGAATCTTCGAACCCGCCAGTTAGACATTCATTTTTGGACTAATGCACCACCAATTCGTAGTTCGTACCAGAGAGTAATTCGTCTTCGAGACTCATAATTGGGTTGCATGAGATTTGTTGAGCACCAAACTAGAAGCTTGAGCAAAAGACATTAGCTGCCATGTCTTGACAAGGGATTCTAGGGTTTAGATTTTGCAAGATCGAATTCTCATTTTTCGTTTGAGGTTATGATAATATGATTGAAATTGGTTTCGGGTTCGGCTGCGGATCCTTTTTCTTTTCTCTCCAAGCTCACTTAACTTTTTGATGCATTTTGGTTGGGCTAGCCTTCGGTTTATTCATGTTGCTTGGGCCCACCTCATTTGTTCATTTCCCCTTTTCGGCCCAAATGAACCTGGGCTTCTTAGGATGGTGAGTCATCATATGGATTGGAAAACCCTCTTTTGTGACCTTTTCCCGCTTTTGCTTTTCGGTTTTTGAATTTCAAAAGCCAGATTTTTGGGGTTTCTGTTCAAGTCGGATAGAGTCGTTATCACCTGCTTAGGGTTAGGGTTGTGGGGTTTTAGAGCATCTGCGTATGATTTCTTCTCTCCCATCGAAATGATGAAGCGATAGGTGTACTTGCAGTTCGGGCAGCATAAAGATACGTGAGAGGGTACAAATTGTACCTAATGAAAGCAGCAAATAGGAGAGATATGATCTGAATGTTCCAGAAACGGGTTTTTCAGAGGCGTATCAGTGAGTTCAAAAATGGCTTTCATAGTGCGCCACCAGCCCCAGCCTAAAAACCATCGTGGATAAAAATTCTTTTAACAGAACCTTCTCTTTCTTCCGATAATATAAGATTTTTGCCCCATCTGTTCCAGATCAAAGCAAGGAAGAGATGATGATGTTGTCCTTTAATGTTTTTGCCCCATGAATCTTTGCCTCTGTTCCAATAGAAGTCCTTTAGGTTTTCAATCATCCATTCAACTTTTTTTTTTTTGTTGAGAGTGATAGAAATTTTGTTTACTTTTTCTATTTTCGTAGATTCTAGCCCGTCAAGCTTCTTTCCATCGCAAATGATGTCGAAAGATTTTCTCCTGATAAGGACGAAGCATTTACTGTTTTCGGGGAGTATTGAGGGAAGAAAGAGGAATTGGTCAGCCGAGATTGGAGGTCGGCAAGAGCAACTTAATAAGGATTTGAAGGTAGCAGGAGAGGAGATAGTAGAGAGTGGAAGGTTGAGAAAGATTGAGAAAGTAAAGAGAATTTTAGAGAGAAATTTTTAGAGAGTAATTTTTATCATAAAGCATTTACTGACACTTGTATTTTTCTTTTATGAGGAATAATTATGTAATTCTTGTATGAACGTCTACAAAGAATATAAACCATCTAGTACTAATAATATTGTTAGTTTTAAGTAGCCATCATATATCATTATGTATCATAGCAAACAATTTAGAGGTTTTGTAGGGCAATATGAGACATAATACAAGTATTTTTGACAATTAATCATAACAAAATTTTTTGAACTTTTATTTCTGAATAAGGGAACAATTTTGAAGGTATATAATGTTTTGGTGTCCCAATACTAAGATTGTATAAATAAGTTGGACTGTCTTAGGACTCAATTATTCTGCATTACGAGATTGCTTCCTGAAAGATCTAGTATGTTTGAAGAGTAAGAGCTCGGAGTACATCTTAACATTGCCAATCGTTCTCCTCGAATCTAAATC
Source organism: Carica papaya (assembly GCF_054855325.1). Taxonomy (NCBI): domain Eukaryota; kingdom Viridiplantae; phylum Streptophyta; class Magnoliopsida; order Brassicales; family Caricaceae; genus Carica; species Carica papaya. Next base: position 15,740,778 of record NC_142315.1, read on the forward strand.
CTGAAATTTGCATAAGTTATGAGAACAATTTAGTAATATAGTTATGATCTTAGGTAAGTTTATTTATTGATAACAAGTTGCAATTCAAATTAGATATATGAAGTATTCCCTTTAAGATTAACTCATTTGAGATGGGGGATTTCACCTATTCCGACCACTTTTTTTTTTCTTTTTGAGAAGAAAGTGTAAGTATATATATTATGGTAGGCGCCAAGGGAGCGCCACTTTTAAGTAAGATCTATCTACTATTTTTACGGTGGATTCTCTTGCCATGAATTATATTCTTGGAACAATGTTTTATTTTTCGTCATGTGGTTGGATGCTTATGAGTAAATAATAGTATCTTGACTTCCTGAAATAGCAGTAAGAGCATCAAAGGAAATATCTTTTTTGACTATTATCCCAAATCTTATGTTATTATTGGAATTTTGATGTAGGAATGTTTTTTTGGAGGGCTTTTACTTGCTTTTTATTGAATGGACATGATTCTTTAGTAGAGGCACTTTCATCAATAGAGGAATGATTTTTCTTATTTTTTTTGTCAGTGGTTGATTTTGTGGTAAGTTGGTTTTCTATTAACTTTTCAGCAATTCTCGAGTATGACCTAGTTTTTTGTAATGATCACACTAAGATTTTTTTTTTTTTTAACCGGTTGTTTGAGTTGGGATGAGAGCCTCGATAAATAGGGCAGAGTTTTGCTCAGTAGTAGGGTATGTAAATTCATTTCCTAGCATTACTTATTTTAGCTTTCTTCTCTCCTTATTTTGGAGAATACCTAATGAACAACAAGTAATGATTTCATTTAGAGTATTCTTTTAAAGACTTTATTCAGATTTTTATTCAATCCTATAAGAAATTTGAAAATTTCGTTTTCTTTCAACAATTTCTCTGTACTATTTTGTATCATCTGGACAGTTTGGCGCAAGGTCCTCAGGCACATCGAGCCATTGCCTGTTCATGTAAGCATACTGTAGTATTGGGTTACGGATAGATATCCTTGTTGCAAGTCGTGAAAGATAGATTTAACGGAAAAACTTTTTAATGTGTCTCGCTCCCTTTTCCGCATATAAGTATCCTAACCGATTGAGACTATTAAATGTAGTTGCTTTCATTTAGTTTGTGGTATGTGATTGAAATTTAAGTGGTTTCTGATTTGGGTGATTTGATAGAAATAATTCTATCTGACCGAGATGTGATTTCAGAGAGGTCACTGGTTCTTGCCATGACCATTCTATATTTGGTCATCAATAAAAGGAGAAAAAAGTTTTTTAGCGTTCAGAGAGGTCACCAATATCATTTGTTGCAAGGACTAAGCCATGCATTTGTATCCATGGAGTAATTCAAACTTTGAAACTTCGAATAGCTCATTAAATCAGTTATAGTTTGTGTGATTGTATTTGCTTCTCGGATAACCATAATAATTCTAAAGCTAAAATGTGCAACAAATCCTAATTTCTAGAAGAGATGCATTTATTAGAAAAAAGATCGATGCGGACTTGGCCCATTGCTTTGGCACCATGAAAATTTGTGATTAAATTTTTTGTTTATTAAATTTTTATTCATGATATTTAATTTACAACATGTGAATATATATAGAAAAATATTAAAGAGAATTTTAGCAGGAAATTAAATACAGATCAATCTTATAAAAGAAAAAGATCTTCTAGTTATGCATGTCTTTAGGCTAGTTAAGAACATTAGCATTATAACTGACTTGGTTGAGAACCTTTTAGGAGCCAGTATTTCTCAAATGAAGCTTCTTGTGGATGACTTCAAGGAACCTACCTGTTTTGATTCTGAACCATTATAGTATCTAATTGAAACCAGCAACAATTCTTTTTAAGTTGGCCTAGGCATTGCATCTTTCATGGCTTCAAGCAAGTCAGTTGTTGAGCCATTTAGGTATTTAAGCTATAGATTTAATCTTTTCATGGTAGCTTAAATTTTAGAATAATCTATCATCGTACATGTATCGGAGTTAGAAATTAAGAGCTTGAATTTTGCTGGTACCATTTATACTAGAGAGCTTGTGCTTGTGGAGCTGAATTAGAATATAAAAGTTTTGTTAGTTTAAGCTTTTAGCTTTAGGATAATTGGTCACTTAACTTTTATTCTTTTAAGCTTTTGACATAAGTTGGTAATTAACATTGGTTACGCAGTTGGGTAGTGTTGAGGATTGAATAGGACAAGGCTGTTGGGTTGAGTAAGATTAGCTATGAAAAGGATCATAGTCTACATATTTTTGAGATGATTAGAGAAATGAGTACTATAGACAAAAGTGCATGTTACCTTTTTCTTGATTCATATTAATAAAGGTGACGGTGGAGATGGTGGCACCAGAAGCAGGGGATGGTGGCAGTGACAGATCCTTAATTCATCTTTAAGTTTTATGGACATGGAAGTTGCCAAACTCAACCATTCTATAATTTAATTCATAAATACATCATAGCAGAACTAGACAGAAAAGTACTATAAATGAATTAAAACCATAAATAAATAATGCAGTTTCGGTGGTGCATCATTATTAAGAAAACGATACTGATCCTGGCTGTGTATCTTTCTCTGTGTTTGTCTAACACTATTTTTCTAAATGTCTGATTATTGTTTTTGTCTAGTTATCTGGTGTGCAATTACTTATTGTTTAATATTTATACTATTTTATACTTATTTTTACAGAGATAAAGTTGTTGATTTCCACTGGAATGCATCTGATCCGTGGACTATTGTTAGTGTGTCTGATGACTGTGATACTACTGGTGGGGGTGGAACATTACAGGTTTATACCTTACAAGATTTTCTTTATTTTTTTCTGTTTACTTTTTGATTTACCAAGGAAAAATGTACTTGGATGTGAGAAGTTGACCCAAAAGAAGAAATAAACTTGGTGGATATTGCATTAAATTTGAAGCTTTAGTGCAGCTACTGAAATGTATGCTGCTGGTGTTTCCAAATTAAATAATTATTGGAGATTATTCATTCTGCAAATTGTCTTGTGAATTGTTGATAATGTGAGAAATTTGGTGGTGTTGTGCCAGATCTGGCGGATGAGTGATCTGATATACAGACCTGAGGAAGATGTTTTGGCAGAGCTCGAGAAATTCAAGTCACATGTGGTTGCATGTGCTTCAAAACCCTGAACTATATAAGAAGATGAAAGAGGTGAGTGGTGTGTAATGAATTTAGGTACTTTTATCATGTGGGTGAATTATATTTAGATTTTAAAGAGGTTGGAGAAATGGTGATGAATTATCCATGTGTAATTTGGAGACAACAAAGAATTTGTAGTCAATTTGTTGTAACCGCTGAGATTTGGCTTGGCCACTTAAACCATTTAGGTAGCTCTGCAACAGGTTTTGATATTGGAAATATGTTCTTCGGCCTCTGATGGCTTCTTTTTCTAAATCTCTTTCTTTTGGGCTTTCTTGGACTTATTTCCCTTTAGCCTTTTGATTTCTTCTCTTTCTTTATATTTCCTTCAATCAATCGAAAGATAAATTTAAGGAATTTCTTATAAAGACTCAAACATTAAACGAGGGCCCTTAATGGATTGGATTCAGGGTGCGTTCTCTAAAATCCGAATCCAATCCAGTTATTAAATGAGGGTGGACCCAGGTTCATATAAATGTTTTGTGCGGATTTTGAGTTAAAACCAGCCCATTCCATCCTGCTCCCAATATATAAATTTTTTAATTTACATATACATTAATATTACATATTTAATGTATATTAAAATATATTAATATTAGATGTTCAGTAACCTAAATTATTGACATGCATCAATTAGATTTGGGTTAAAAAATGGAAACCAACATAAGCAGCTTGATTTAGAATTGCAGGATCAAGAATTTTTTTGTCATCTTAATGTTTTTCATTTACAGCGCGAAAAAGCACTTTGCAGCCCAAAAAAAAAAAAAAAAAAAGAAAGAGCACTTTTGGCTGAAATTAAGATTAAGATATAATGTTAATATATATAAATATATTTTATAAACTAAGACCTTGGATATTTACTTTTCAAATCTTAACCAAGTATTTTATAAATTATATAATATTAATATATATAAATATATATTTATCATTTGCATATATATATATATATATAGTTACATATAAATTATATACATATTTGTAACACATTAAATAATATTAGTATTTCCATATATATTATGTATGTATTATATTATAGATATAATATATGTAATGTTTATGCCATTGTCAGAGATATATATTAGTTAACTAAGGTTTCAATTTATATTTATTGAAAAATTATTAAGAATCGTTATACTCTTTTTGGTCATTTTGGTATAGAAAAGATATTTTCACTAAAGATAATAACTTTCAATTCTAAATTGATAACACTTTATAGATCTACTTTCATGAAACATATAACAAGTTATTCACTGAAAGCAATTACACTGAACAAATATTTAATACTCATAGCAAAAGCATCAATTACATTAAATATAAGTTGAATGGTTTACTAAGGTATTGCATAATTGATTTAGAATCCATTACATCTTAGTGTCGATGTAACTTGTTGGTCATGGTTGTTAGCGAACAGTATTTGACATGTGCATTATCGTCCTTCTACTTTTAATAAACGATAATGCCCTTACGGCTCACACATTTGGCATGAGATTTAGAACTGGGTTTATTTTGAACATTGTAGATCTTTTTGTAATTATTTCATAGCCACTTTGAAAAGTTGATACCAGTAAGCATGTTTGCATGTAATGCAAACTTAAAAGAATTTGGATTCGTCGTACTACAAATATATAATATATAACAATAAGTATATGACTAGATTGATTTTTATCAAAATTATTTTAGGTCTTTAATTAAAAGCGATGTTCTCATTATTTTTGTGAACCCATGATCTCAACACTTTTAACAAGCTATTAAGCTTAGTTTGTCAATAATCTCAAACCAATCAACTGAATATTGATTAATACGTAATTAATCGGACACTATTTGAAAATAACTCTTCTACTCATAAATGAAATGTTCTAAATGCTTTTGGAAATTCTTGCTCCCATTGAACCATTTATATTTATATGTATTAGGATATTGATTTATAGATCTCTTGGTTCGAGAAAGAAAAATATGTGGATCAAACCATTTTTTCTGACTCTTTTTCAAATTCAATAAATGTTTGGTGATTATATATTTCATTATAGTTCTATAATTTAAAGTATTATTTCTTATTTAATCCCCTTGAATTCCATATTTGAAGTTGTGATCGAGTGACAGACTCATTTATGATTCAATTAATAAGGGTGAGCTTCATGTGGCTTGAACGAAAGAGGAAGCAGCAATAACAACTTGCCTTAAGGGAGATCAACAACAACTAGATTGACTGGCACGAAGCCTGATTCATTCACCTCTATTCCAGACTTTGATTAGAGCACTTATGTAAAGGCTTCCAAATGAGCTTCCTTCCAATAGTCCTTATTGCCTAGGCCTGGAGAAAGACTCATACCTCTATGTGATACTGAAACTAAGATTATTAAGAAGGTGCTAAGTTGATTCCCATTATTATTTCATATTGGTCATGTGGTAACATAACAAGCTAATATAAAACCTTATAGGTATCTGTTACAAATTGTGTCATATGCAACTCTTGATCATTTTACCTATAGGTCCCTAACAACCTTGTAGCTCAACAAAGCATCAAGTTTTCTTAAATTGGTGATAATTGTGATTCTCATGATTCAAGATCAAGAAGAATATCTTATGATAATACAACGACTTGAAAATAGAACTGCACCATGATATCTCATATTCAATGTCATAATATTTATACTTATGGCTTTATAAAGCTTGTAGTAGCATAATAATCTCAAGATCTTGGGGATGAGCATAATTTTAACATGATGGAAAAGAATGGATTATATGATATGTCTTTCCTGTTTGTAACTCAATATTTTTAGAGATTTCTTAAAATCAAAATAGGTCTCATTTTAATTAATGTTGGTTATCTATTTTCATGTAAGAACATATGAGATCTAGTATGATAAAATGTTTAAAATAAAGTACATTCTTGAGTTATCAAACTAAATAATAATTCATATTAACTAATGAAATCTACTTGAGCCAAAGTAAATTACTAATATTAGCATGTAGAAAAACTTAAATCCCTAAATAAGCCCTCCCAATTTAACCCACACTCAACATGTAAATGTAAACAAAGGTAATTAAAAAATAAAATAGAAACGGAAAAGACATTATGACTTATCCGATAAGTTGATTTAATTTTTTTGGCTCAACAAGACGGTTGAAACAATCTCATTTGATGAACTCTCACTCTCACAATTAGCATAAGCTAATAGCAAAAATAAACTAATAATTTTATTGATATGAACTGAATTATCTTTATAGCCTAGAGAATAAGCCCTTTATATAGGCTTTTCCGAATTAATTCCAAACAAAAACAAACCCTTAAAATTTAAATCAAACTCTTAGACCGATATAAGTTTTAACTTATCCTAATCCAAAATGTTAAAATAATAATTAAAAGACTTCAAATTAAAGTGGATAGCTCTTCTTCTCTCATGTTTGATCTTAGAATTCTTCTCGGCTTCAAATATTCTTCATATTATTGACTTGTTCTTCCACCACTTGATTAGTTTTTTGAAGAAGATAAGTTGAAGAGTGGTGGTGTTGATGTCGGAAGGTAGAAGAGATGTTCGTCTAGGAGAGAAACTCTTGGCCAATTTCTCCACGTGTTATTATCCTCGAAGACTTCCAGTTTATCTTGAACTCTTTCTTTCACTTCGTATAGAATTCCTTTGGATTGAATTTCACCTAAAGAGAAACTAAAAAATAAGGAGAAAAGCATGTTAAAATAAGAGTCCTTGACGAGTTGGCCTCTCTTGCACGTGTGGGGTCTCCGTTCCAAGGGATTGTTTTCCCACAATCTTCTACATACGCTAGGATTCTTTTTCAATGAATTCTTGGACTCTTTTCCCGTGTGTCATCCTTGTCGCACCCTTAAGTCAAAAGGGACTCATCAAATCAACTTAGAGGAGGAAGAGGAGTTGGGTAAAGGGGTTCCCTCACATGTGGGAGATTCCCATCGGTGCGAGTCCCCCTTCTTGCACATGTGAGCAAGAGTGCTAAAATATGGCCCTCTTTTGTTGAATGGTCTTGCCTTAGATTTCTCTTAGGCCTTTAAAGGCCAAACTTCCCTTATGCCTCCCTTGGGCTCTCGGGTTGGGCCTTTTAATTGGATCTTGGACCAGCCTCTTGGATTTAAGGCCAAAACCCTTTAATTCTTGTCTTGACCTTCTTTGGAATGGATTTCTTGGGTTTAAGACAATTGAGGAAACTTGGAATGTTTGAAGGTAGTTTCTTTTTTGGCTTTGGACTCACGGGAGTCCTTAAAGGGGTAAACTCCATCAATCCAGTAGGTAAAATGCCCCTCCCACAGGCATTTTCTGGGGGGCATCGTGTGTGTTGTGTGCACTGTTGTGTGTGTGTGTACAGGGTGTCTCTATTGCAATCATGCGCGTGACAAGGCGCATTGTGTGCATGTGGCTTCTTGCTGTGAGATCGCAGTTAATTATTCCGTGGAAATCCTCGTTATCGTGGGATTCCTACTTCTAACGGGATTTTTCTCTAAGACTTGTTTAGGTCTATTCAGGCTCATATTGTGATGTCTTGATAATAATTGGGCACTGTCGTCCAACTAAGCATACTAAAAATGCATTTAAATAACAAAATGCAGAATATTCATCTCTTATAATGATTACAATCATAGTGTACTAAGGCACTAGGCTATCAAATCCTACATATAAATATTATAGATTTATCAAAAAATCTAGCATGTCAAAAACAAAATACAAAAGAGGAAGTCTTCCAATGCTCCCATTAAACATCTTGGAACAGGTCCAAACAGGCATCATCAGAGATATTTGTAAAGTCATCATCTGGAGGCGGGTCGAATTGGGGTGAGTTCTAATAAACTCAATAAGACAGACATTAAGTCATACAACCATTGTTTAAAAACAAATACTTATTAAATAGTAAAATATTTAGATAACTTACCAAATTAGTCTAATTTATTTCATTTTCTCACATTTCAAATTATTAGAGAACCCAAACCAAAATTATTATATAAAATGTATCATGGCCCCAAAGGCATCAGAACAGAACAAATTAGATCAAATCAAATCTTACAACAGAATTAAGTCAGATTATTGACTCACATACCCAGACTTAGACTTTGACTCGTTTTTTGACATAGTTTTATTGCAGCATTATTAATCTTTAATTAAGTTATACTGTTTACGTACCTACCCGTGCAGCTGCCTAAGCCTGTACCTAGAAGGGCAGAATATAACGAATAACATCGTGAATGGTGATGCGGATAATAAAACAAATATATAGACAAAACACTCAATAATTTCGGTCACCCTGTCTACTCCCTGTGCACAGGGCAGTGAATGCAAAATGTCTAGTCAAGCTGAATCTTCATCCACAAGAGGATGCAATTCATGTGTCCAGAAACATATATACATAAATACTGAACCATAGCCCCTCCAAGATCGCAGGGTCATTGGATTTAATTGGAAAACTTTATTCATTACATCTTATTAGACATCAAACTTTCCAATGTTATTATTTTAATTACCTGTTCTATACTTATACCTAGACCTAGGGGACCCAATACTCCCATTTTTACAAAATGTCCAGACTTAGCCTAGACTAATGTTAGACACCAGACTCACTTTATTACTTTATTTGAATCCAGACTTAAGCCTAAACCAAGATTAAACCTAATACTCTCATTTTTTACAAACTTCCATTTTCTAAATTTCCAACTTAGCCAAATTTTTCTCATCCTATTCTTCAAATTTCTTATCAAATTTTGTTAATTTGAAGTTGCTAATTCCTTAATTGATTCCCCATTTTTTTAAAAAATTCATTTTCAAGTTCTCTTAGCTTGTCCTTTTGATTCCTTAAATTTTCTTTTGTACAAACTTCATGTTTTATTTCCCAATCTCCTTTTTTATTTTAATTGCTTTATTTTACTATTTCTCGTTTCAAATTTAAATTCAAATTAAGAAATTAAATTTCTTTTTTATATTTTTGGGCAATCTACTTTTAAACCCGCGATAGGGGGAATAAGAACCCACAAGCTCGCACCCGCAACACATGGTGCCTTAGCCCGTGGCACTCCTCGCATGTGCACGCTTAGCAATGCTCATACCCCACATGGCTTGCTGTGCATAACAACTTGCTACTAGGGTGTATGCCTCAGTGCTATGGATGCTTAGGGGTGAGCCTCTATGCGCGCATGCACGCACATCACTCGACACAAATAATGCCTCGCACAGGTCCTCTCGGCGTAGCAGGGGTACCTGACAGGAACCTTTTGCTTGTGCACTGTGTGTTGCGTGTATATGTTGCATGTATATAACATGCCAAGGGACATGTCCTGATGTCTGGACAATGTCTCGTGCACACCATTGTGCATGGTTGCCCGTGTCTACCCCATTAACTGGCATGTTGGCGCTTCGGCAACATAAACAGAGGCATCGAGCCTTTATTTTCTGAATGTTTTCTGGTTTTCCTTCCATTTCAACATTTTAATCCATCTGTATAATATTATACATCATTCTAGTAATCAGATGATGGGGTAGAGGCCTGATTGTTTGTCGATTACTAGTGAGGGAATGATGTATTAACAAAATAGATATACGTTGACACCTGGCGAGGGAAGAAAGGATCTTACCTGTAGTTGGGTGCTGGTGTAGGTGGTGTCCCAGCGGCAGAACAGTCACGATAAGTGACTTGTATGCGCGCAAGGATGCCTGTGAATGAAAAATCCTTTGAGGCTGGGGAGCCTGCGGTTTGGAGAATTTTGGTAAGTATGCCTGCTCGTAGGGAAAAGGAATGTCTCACACGTAAGTCTTGGCAGCTGCTTGGGGCAAGGGAAGAATTTGCGTGTATGTGTGAGATGTATTTCGTGATTTCTCTTGAAGTTTTAAAATTTAAAACACAAAAAAATTGTAAAATTAAAAGAAAACCGTTCCTGAATACCTTAATGCATTATATAATAGAATTTCGTCTTAAAGCATTATATAATAGAATTTCGTTTTAAAGTAGGTTTGAATATTACACATATCAAGGGGTATATTAAGAGGTAGAAATACTTCAATTAATATAGACGTGAGATATGCAAACTTCAATTAAAATTATAACCCATTAAGCAAGGTTCATTACATCTCTTCATTCATCCAGTCACATGATTACCGCTTATTCCATTTAGGTTAACTATAAATAATTCTGGTTTACACCCATACAATTCACATATATAATATTTTAATGTGGTACATCTTTAATTTTCATGATGTTAGATTTCATTCTTCTCACTTCTTTTCAAGTAAAATTTGTTCAGCTATTTATTTTCAAAATTTCTTCTGAAAAATAGTGCATCAAATTCACTAATATAATCTAGATATAATTTTAAAATAAAATAAATATAGAGAATATCTTATTTAGTTCTTAAAGTACAGTCAATATTAAATTGTAATCATAAATATTTTCAATAGAAATTGGTCCTTGAACTTCTCAAGTTGTTTTAAAAGATTAACAACAACAAAAATTAAAAAGAAAAAAATTAAAATTTCCTAAGCCATGTTTGGGAAAAAATAGCTTCAAAAACTTCTTTCACTTTCAACAATTATTTATTTCTATTCTTCGTCTTATAATAAAAACAGATATTAGAAAACAAAAATAGATCTCTCACGGCCTCTGAATCCAATTTTTGTTTCAGTTTTATTTTCATTTTCTTTCCAGACACACACACACACACACACACACACACACACTCCCTCTTCTTTGTCTTTACAAAAATGCAAATTTTTTTTTATTATGGTTGAAGATAAATCCAATTTAGTCTGTATTTGGGGAAAAAATCTTTGGCAGCTTGTGAATTTGATTTCCATTTCCCTTTCATTTTAATTCTCTTTCTCCATTATATATATTATGTATTGGGAAAAAACTTTGTTTTTGTAAATAGAAAACAACTAAAATTTTACCATGAAAATAGAAATATGAATCACATTCATATAAGTATCATGTTGGATCAAATGATGAATATACATATGTGTAATTAACAACTATCATGTAGTATGATCCTTTAATTAATTTATGTCTCGGATGGAAATGAGACATGAATCATATACTAAATATATATACATATATATATATTATGTAATTCAATTAGTTAGCTTAATTAAATGAATTCAAGTGAAAACTCTTTTTCATTAATCTCACATAGTACATGTTTTCTTTTTCTTTAGAGGGATAGAGCCCTTACTAGTTCTTACCCATCTCTATGAGCTTCAAACCATAAGTTATGATATCTTTATATGACAAAAATTAGCCATAAATTAGTAGCACTAAAGCATGATGTAACACTTATTAGATGACCCATGATAATCTTTGAATAAGAACTAATTTTATATCTAACAATGATGGACCCAATACAATTGACAAGAAAGTAACAATCCTTGTATGTGAGCTATGTGACCAATTAATTGAACTCATTTATTTATAAATTGTACATTCATCATTTTGCGGCGACCCCCCTCTTATAGGGTGTGTTCGAAGCACACTACACTTTACACTAAATTAAATAAAACATAATGAGACTTTAATTAATACAGAAATACAAAAGTGTTACATTCCTTGATATATGTACAATAGATACATACAAAACAAGACTCTAAAATTTTTCTTTCTTACATTATGAAGCAAATATATAAAATATTAATCTGAGTTCTTATAGATTCTAATTTGCAAAAGACTTCTCTGCTATTACCGCTTATTCCTCAGCGGTCTCTGCAGGATATGAAAACGATGAGCAAATTAGATATACTATCCCAATAAGTAGATATCATGATACACAACATAACATGTAATATATATAGCTTTCACATACATCAAAATATATATCTTATACATTTACAAATAATAGATAACTAAATCATAAAATCACATTCGCTTGGCTACATTGTACAATAAGCTATGATACATCACTATTATGGAGGGTCGTTCCTATCTTTCTACTACCATACTTGTATAGGCGCACACTTAATACTTAACACATCTCATGCACCCAAAAATAGAACGGTTATGCCTGCACACAGAAGCCTAGCGTCATGCAGGTACTTTCGGAACAACTTACCTCGATAATGATCAATGCACACTTATTAAAATTACTTTCCAAAACACATGGGCAAAATAACACTTAAAATATGTTAGCACTTTCACAAAACACTTGCACTTTATGTATGAAAGTACGTATTAAATACTAATGAAAATACTTGAAAACTATGTATGCTGTGTGATCATAATATTCATTTATCTTGGGTCCTATGCAAACCTTGATTTGGGTAGAGTCCCCTCTTATATAAGCTCTAATTACTCTACTCAATCTAATAGATTTTTCCCTTATAAAACCCTTAAATTTCTCTATTGACATGGGCAGAGTCTCCCTGTATGAAAACCTTAATTTTCTATTTTTAAAAAGGTGGAGTCTCCCCTTAGTTTATCTCAATTTTCCACCAAAATTTTGGCGGAGTCTCCTTTTAGGAATATTGATAAATTCAATCCAAAAATACCCTCTTCATATGGAAATTATATTTATAAGAACAAGAGTTTAAACGGGCTTACCTCATATCACTTGCAACTTTAACTCCACCAGAGTTCTGGCTTAATTTTGAGCCTTTTTCTCCAAAAAATTCAACAGAATTCTGGGATGTTTTTGAGCTATTTCTAACCTAAAAAATATCCCTTACAACATTGAGAAACTAACCTCAAAATTTCAAGAGAAATAGAATACAATTAATGGAGAAAACTTACCTTAAGCTTGCAAGTTCCCTTGTGTTGGTTATGAGTTTTCTCCCTCTTTTTATCTCTTTTCTTTTGGTTTCTTCCTTCCTTCTTCCTTCCTCTCCCTTCGTCTTCCAATCCAGGCAGATTTTTCTCAAGGAAAAACTCTCAAATTCCCTGAGTTTTCTTGGGTAGGCACCTTTTTTCGCTCTTTTTCTTTTATTATCTCTCTTTTTTTTTCTCTCTCTAACTTTGCTCTCCTTCACTGTAGAATGCATTTCTAATCTCCTCACCCCTATTTATAAGAAAGGAAAGCCCCAAGGGTCGGCCAAGAGGGGTTTAGGTGACAAATGGGTGTGGAGCCACGTGCGATAGAATATGCGTATAGATTATGCCTTGTGCCCTGTGCGGATGGGACGTGCACACAGGTGAATGTCCTTTGCTGGCCGCACATGCGCACGCACGACCAGGGTCTTTTCCGTGGGCATTTCTGGGGGATTTTTTTTTCCATTTCTCCTCCATTTTTTGTGAAATCTTTTTATTTTAAGTTTAAAAAATAAATTATCAACATATAAATTAATAAAAATAATTTTAATAATTATTTAAACTAAATAGATATGAAACTAAAATATGAAATTCATTTAGAAATTTAAAATATGAAATTTAAAGAGTTCAAATAGTCTTAAGGTCTGAATAAATGAGAGTTCACATTACAAATTAAGCACGAAGGTTTTTGGGGTGTTACATTATCCCCACCTTAGAAAATTTGGTCCCCTAAATTTATCATGAATAGGTCAACAAACTTCTCTCGCATTTCACATTCTAGTTCTCATGTCACCTCCTTCGGAGTATGGTGTTGTCACTGCACTTCACCATTGGGATCCTCTTATTGCGTAAAATTTTGTCGGTCCAACCAAGGATTTTCCCGGGAGGCTCCTCATAAGTCATATATGCTTGAACCTGCATTTCTTGGAGAGGAATGATGTGAAAAGGGTTATGCTAGTATCTTTTGAGCATAGAGACATGGAAAACATCATAGAGACCCATAAAATGTGGGGTTAGAAGGAGGCAATATGCCATGGGTCTAACACATTCCACGATCTAAAAATGTCCCATATAATGGGGGCTCAACTTACCCTTATGACCGAACCGTATTTTTTCCTCGTAAGGGAAGATCTTAAGGAAGACTTGATCATCAATAACAAACTCTATGGGTCTTCTACAGATGTTGGTGTAGGTTTTCTGGCAACTTTGAGCAGTGGCTAGGTTTCCTAGAATGGTGGCGACTTTCTCGTTAGTCTCTTAAATGTAATCATGTTCCAAATGACGCTTATTCCTGATTTCGTTCTAGCAAGTGGGAGAATGACAGGGCTTACCATACTGGGCTTCATACTGAGCCATGCCGATACTAGAATGATAACTGTTTTTATAAGCAAATTCACACGAGGGAAGATACTTATATCAGTTATCATCAAAATTGAGAACACAAGTGCGCAATATATTTTTGCGTGTCTAGATACTACATTCAAACTAACCATCCGTCCGAGGATGATAGGGAGTATTGAAGTACAATCCCGAACCAAGTGCTTCTTAAAAGTTGTCCTAGAAATGAGAGGTGAATCGAGGATCTTTATCTGATATAATGGATGAGGAAACATCGTGGAGTTGAACACTCTCCTCAATGTACAGACGGGTTAATCTACTAGTAGAATATGTGGTTCTGATTGGTAAAAAATGGGCGGTCTTGGTCAACCTGTCAAAGATGACCCATATTGCATTTCGACCGAAACAGGTTCTGGGTAAACCGATGACAAAGTCTGTGGTCACATGCTCCCACTTTCATTTTGGAATAGGGAGGCCTTACAACAACTTGTTAGGTCTCTTGTATTCAACGTTAACTCGCTGGTAAGTAAGGCATTAAAAGACATAGTCGATAATGTCTTTCTTTATTTCAGGCCACCAATATTGACACCTTAAGTCCCTGTACATCTTGGTACATCCGGGGTGGATGGACAATTTAGAGGCATGGGCAGCCTTGAGAATATCTGTCCTGACAGCAGTGAGGACCCAAATACAATCACAAAATCTATAGAATCTATCATTTGTGAGCCTAAAATTAGGAAATTTGTCAGAAATAGACTTACTCAAATTTTTGGTTATTTTTGGGTCGGAGGATTGAGCTTCCCAAATCTTCATGAAAAGATCAGGCAAAGCTTGGATTTGGGCGAGGTAGGCACCATTGCCATAATGGTAAAGGCAGAGCGCTTGCATAACATCAACTAATTTCCAACTAGAAGCCATGGTTTGGGCAAACAAAATAGATTTCTTTTGGCTCAGAGTATCAGCAACCACATTAATTCTACCGGGGTGGTAGATGAATTTACAATTATAATCCTTCAGGAGGTTAATCTAATGTCTTTGTCTCATATTTAATTCTCTCTACAAAAATATATACTTCAAACTCTTACGGTTAGTATATATTTTAAATGTCTGACCATACAGATAATGGCGTCAGATCTTCAAGACAAAGACTATGGCTACCAACTCTAAGTTATGAGGGGGGTAGTTACACTCATGGAGCTTCAATTATTTGGATTCATGAGTAATTACCCGACCGTGTTGCATCAAAACATATCCCAAACCCATGTGAGATGCATCATAGTAAACTTGAAATCTTTTAGTATGGGGAGGATCAACACTGGAGCAGAGGTGAGACGATACTTTAACTCAGTAAAACTTTCATCACATTCATAGTCCCATATAAAAGGTACACATTTCCTGGTGAGACGAGTCAATGGAGCTGCAATCTTGGAGAACCCATCGATGAATCGCCGATAATAACTTGCCAAACTAAGGAAATTGCGTACCTCAGCGACATTTGTTGACGAGTTCTAGTTTATCTATGTTTCAACCTTGGATGGATCCACATATACTCCTTTGCCAAAAATTACATGGCCAAGGAAGGAGACTCGATCCAATCAAAAAGAGCATTTGCTGAACTTAGCATATAGATGATTTTGACGGAGGGTTTTCAATACTCGAGACAAGTGAGCTGTATGTTCTTCATAGCTCTCATAATACACTAGGATGTCATCAATGAACACGATGATGTATTGATCTAACGCATGCCGAAAGACCCTGTTCATAAGATCCATGAAAGCAACATGGACATTAGTTAGTCCAAAAGGCATAACCTTGAGCTCATAGTGACCATATCAGCATCGAAATGCTGTTTTTGTGGTATCTTCTTTTTTAACTCTCAACTGGTAGTACCCTGATCTAAGATTGATTTTTGAGAAAACTGTAGCACGTTGCAATTTATCGAAGAGATCATCAATATAATGTAAAAGTACTTAATTTTACTATTATACAATTGAGCTCTCTGTAGTCTATACACAATTGGAGGGAGCCATCATTTTTCTTCATAAATAACACTGGGGCACCCCAAGGAAAATGACTGGGGCGATAAAGTTTTGACTAAGAAGTTCAGAGAGTTGGTTTTCAAGTTCTGCGACTCATCAGATAAACGGGTTTTGAGATAGGTTGTGTTTCAGGAAACAAATTGATAGAAAATTATATCTTTTGTGGGGGTAGATAGACTAGGTAATTCCTCTAGAAAGATGTTCGAAAAGTTATAAACAGTAGAAATGGTGCTTACGAAGGGATCAACATCCATATTCCTGTTTATTTAGAGGTTGGAAAATAGTAAAACAAAATTTATAAGATTTTTATTTCATTTTTGGTGAACGTAAAGTTATAATCTTATTTTCATAGTTGATAATTGTACTATACTTTTCTAACCAATCCATAACTAAGATAACATTGAATCATGAAAAATCAAAAAGTATAATGTCTATTAATAGTTCTACTCCTGAAGCTTTTATTTTACAATTTTTATACACATAATGAGCTTCTAATAGACCTCTAGAGGGAGTTTGTACTGCTAATACTCATTTAAAGGTTCATGCCTAATATCTAACTTACAAGCAAAAGAACATGAAATAAGAAAATGGGTGTCACCTATATCAATCAAAGCTTGAGCAGAAATGTCATGAATATAAAGCATACCTTGGATAAGAGCAAGAGTGGCGAGGGTATCGTGTTCATCAACGTGGTATACATGACCCTAGGCTATGGGTCTTGCCATGTCCTTTAGTTGCTGGGACAGTCTTTCACAAAATGCTAAGTGTTTCCGCACTTATAGCAGACGTTGTTCAAATGCCAACAAGGCTGATCACCATGAAAGCATCCACAATGTTTATATGGTTGGGTAAGTCGGGCAGGGTGTCTAGTAGGTGGAGGAAAAATTGGGGGAGGGAAAACTCGGGGTCATTTATCAGGGTGGCTACTAATTAGGTCAGGCAATATTTTTCTTGGTTGTTGCGGTTGGGGTTGATGTTACTAGGTACGAACTCAAAAAAATGCATTGATGTCGAACCAAGATAAAATCTTTGGCCAACTAGGCTTGTTCCAGCACCTCGACATACAAGTTGGGTCTTAGCATCGCGATCCGGTCGTAGATATCAGCACGAAGGCCCTTTAAAAACTTCCTACCCTTACGACTCTCAAGGGTAACCACTAGTGGGGTAAACCTAGACAGTTGGACAAATCAGGCTACATACTAGACAACTTTTAAATTTTCCTAGTAAAGGTCTTGAAATTCCTCCTCTTTCTTCTCTCAAATATAGACATGGAAGAAGTTTTTAAAGAATCATCCATGAAAACCTCCCAAGTGGTAGGGGTAGGTAGGACTTCTTTCTTAAGTCATCACCAATGCTCAGCTTCACCAGTTAACATTAAAGCTGCTAGGGGAACCTTTTGTTCCTCAGTTAGGTATAAGATAGAGAAAAGTTTATCTATCTATAGGATCCAAGCTTCAACTATAAGGGGTTGGGGCCTCCTTTAAAGTGTAGTGGGTTAAGTTTCCTAAACTTTGCTATGTTATAGGAGAAAGACCTCTTGGTTGGGCGATAGTTAGGGGTAGCCGGGTGTTGGCATTAGTTTGCTTGGTTTTGGCCTATGGTTCTGGTTAGATCGTGGATCGCTCGGAAGAGCTTAGTAAACTCTGCCCTGCTTGGATGATCTTAGGCCTCAGGTCTCTCGGTTTGATATATAGAAAGTCTTCCTTACGTTATTCCTACATAAGAAAAAGAAGACAGGAGTTGGTGGTCTAGTTTTTGAAAGAAGACATATCTTAGGTATCTTAGGGGTGACAGGGGAGGGTATGGGGAGGATTGAATCTATTCTTAAAAACCCACTCAACGTATGCAATATAAATTATAATAATCACCTAGGATAAAACCTGTCCCTCTAATTGAAAGTAAAAACAAAGACTAAGAAAAATAAACAAGGAAAAATAAATGTCACGGACTTACTGATAAGTTGATTCTCGCTTCTTGGCTCAACAAGACTTTTGAAGATTCCTACTTCTTGAAGAACTTAAAGAAGCTAATTTTACCAAAAATGCTAAAAGAAAGAAAAGTCGAAACTCTAAAAAATTTCCTCAAATTTATTCTCAAAGTTGTGCTTTACATGCTAAGGGCAAAAGTTTGTTTATAGCCTTTCCCGGACAATCTAGATGAGTACAAAAATCTTGAGATAATTAATAAAATATTAACCTAGATAAAATTCTATCTTAATCTAGAATAATTACAAAATAAAATAATTATTCTATTCCAAAAAAATTAATTAAATACTTAGAAGGGATAGAGTTGTAATTAAAATAATATTTAATTTAAATTCATATTTATCCCATGTGAAATTCATTAAAAAGACATGTAAAAAGTAATTTTAACACATGGGTAATTAAAAGTGGGTTCCAAGCCTTTTTTTAAAGGATTTTAAAACAATAAGATAATTTAAATAATTTTCAAAAGGGAAAAAGAGGGGTCGGCCAGTTTGGGTTACTCGATGGGTCGGGCTGGCCGGTCCACGCGGGTTGCATGGGAAAAAGCCTGCGGGGGTCACAGGCTAGCGGCTTGGGCCGTTTTGCTTGGCTGTTTGCAGGTCCATCTGTGCGAGATGTGCGTGTTCGGTCCTTAGGCTTGCACACACACGGTTGGTTCTGCGGGGGGCTTAGAGGGTTGTGTGTATGGACATTTCCAAGTGCTTGTGCGCGCGGTCCGTGCATGTTCGAGGATTGTGTGCGCTGGGCTGCATGTCCGTGGGCTGTGCTGGTTGGGTTGCATATTTGCGCACATGCGGGCCTTTTTACTCGGGCATGGGCTTTCTTACAATTCTTTAAGCCCATTAATCGTACTTGGGCCTTAAACCTTATGGCTTGGACAAACTTGGCCAATCTCTTGGAATAATCCCAATTAGGAAAGCGTTCAGGGATGAAATTACTTTCCTGTTCTGGACATCCCTCATTGATACAAGATTGTATCTTTGAAACTAATTCTAGGCTATTTAGGATCACATCATGCCCCCTTTCTTCAAAAAGATTTGTCCTCAAATATGGACTTTCATCACAAGGGAAAATATTAGTGATTATGATAGAAAACAAACCATACTTCCCTGACATGTTTACTATATTAATGCATGTCATGACTTGATTCACAATTCCTCCAGGACGTAGATCAAATCTTCCTAGCCCACTTACCATGGTAATTATTTGTAAGAGAAAAACATGACGACTATACAAAGAGTAGTTAAGGCTAAAATGAATCTCCTTATAGGTAAGTACAATAAAACTTCCCTTTCTACAAGAGATATTCCTTAACATTCTATCCTTGTCTTGAGGACACTTCCTTATTTTCTCCCTTAGTTTTTCTCGCAATAGACAATCTTTAGTTGTCTGCTGGGCATCCTTTATGCTCAATGGGCCATTGATTTTTTCTGCGACCTTCTTTCTCTTTTCTACCCTTCTTGAGTATTCATCAAAGGACCATTTAATTTTGAGCTGCTCTTCATGTACCTTTTTAGATGATAAAGGTGTAAGGACATGATTCAGACCGTCTTTTCGCAATGAGTATCAATTGAGGCAGTCGTAATGTTGTACCTATCTATCAAACTGCCATGGTCTCCCAAGTATCAGGTAACTAGCATGCATAGGTACGATATCACAACATACCTGGTCGTGATATTTTCTTATAGAAAATAGTACTATGACATGTTCGGTAACTTGGACTTCGCCATACTCATTCAACCACTGTAACCGGTAGGGATTTGGATGCTTGATGCATGTCAACCCTACACTTTCCACGAATAGAGTGTTTGCCACATTAGCATAGCTACCATTATCAATGATCATTCCACATACCTTATCATTGATAAGACATCACATTTGGAAAATGTTCTCCCTCTACTTGTTGTCTTCACTCCTAACTTGCATGTTGAGAACTTTTCGGACAATAAAGACATTACTCCAAATGGAGTATCTTCGATGGATTGAGATATAGTTTAGTACTTATAAGAAAGGTTAGTGAAAGAAATACATTCTCTACCTCACCTTCTCTCATGTTTACTTCGTATCCCTCGATTGACAGCTTCATTTATCGAGTTAAGTGTTCAGAATTCAGAATCACTTGAATCGGGTCTGCATGTTAGTCTTTATGACACAGCAAGGAACCCTAAAGGATTATGATTTCTACGGAAGCTTAGAAATAAGCACACAAAAGAAGGAGTGATGTGCTTCTTGTGTATTAAGGAACTAGTAACAATTAATCGCCTAGCTATATAATGGAATAAGCGTAAAATAAAAAACAAAACATAGATCACAAAGATTGACAATTCGGATTGATGCATAGGGATCTGATCAATCCCGATGGATATAGTCGATAGGTGTATTTTCCTATACTATCCCCAATTTGTCTGTGACGCTCTACGACTGGTTAAGTTTCTTTATGTAATGTTGATGTAGATTATAGAAATGCAATTCAAAAATTAAATATAGATAGTGTGTAGAATGAAAACAAAAGTTTTTGTTTATACCAATTACGCAACATACTTTACCTTGAATTTCTCAAAGGATTTCTAGTCACCAATTAGGCAGCTGTTATGCTTTTGTGATGCAAAATGCAAACAAGGTTCCAATTGCTTTATGGGGTGTAACTGGGGTATTTTTGATATATAATTTTTTTTAATAATAACACGAACTACTTGAATTGAACGGATAGATATGAATTCAAGCAGGATGCAATACAAATTAACAATCAAATAAATTTGAATGCTAATTTAAGAACAAAATACTAAAGCAAATAAAGATAGATTTGGGTTTCCTAGGAGCTAAAGCTCTGATACCAGATAACGCGGGAGGGTATGGGGAGGATCGAATCTACTCCTGAAAACCCACTCGACGTATGCAATATCGAAACAATAACCACTTAGGATAAAACTCCTCCCTCTAATTGAATCCACAATCCTAAAAGAAAAGCAAAAATAAAGACTAGGAAAAATAAACAAGGAAAGAAAAAATGTCATGGACTTACTGATAAGTTGATCCTTGCTCCTTGACTTAACAAGATTTCTGAAGACTCTTGCTTCCCAAAGAACTTGAAGAAGCTAATTTTAGCAAAAATGTTAAAAGAAAAAAAAGCCGAAGCTCTGAAGAATTCTCTCAAATTTGTTCTCAAAGGTGTGCTTTACATCCTAGGGGCAAAAGTCTATTTATAGCATTTCCCGAAAAATCTAGATGAGTATAAAAATCTTGAGATAATTAATAAAATATTAAGCTAGATAAAATTTTATCTTAATATAGGATAATTACAAAATAAAATAAGTATTTTATCTTAAATAAATTAATTAAATAATCCTACAGGATAAAGTTATAATTAAAATAATGTTTAATTTAAATTCATATTTATCCCATATGAAATTCATTAAAAAAACATGTGAAAATTAATTTTAACATATGAATAATTAAAAAGTGGGTCCCAATATTTTTTTAAAGAATTTTTAAATAATAAAATAATTTAAATAATTTTAAAAAGGGGAAAAGAGGAGTCGACCGGTTTGGGCTACCCAGATGGGCTGAGCTAGTCGATTCGCACGGGTTGCATGGGAGAAAGCCCGTGGGGATCGCAGGCTAGCGGCTTGGGCCATTTGCAGGCCTGTCCGTGTAGGATGCACGTGTTCAGCCTTTGGGCACGTGCGCACAGTTGATTCCGTGCGGGCCTAAAGGGTTACGTACGTGGGGACTTACGGGCGTTCATGTGTGCGGTCCGTGCATGTTCGGGGACCATGTGGGCTTGGCTGCCTGTCCGTGGGCTGTGCGGGCTGGGCTACGTGTTCGGCGCACGTGCAAGCCTCCTTACTCGGGCATGGGCTTTCCTACAATTATTCAAGCTCATTAATTATACTTGGGCCTTAAGCCTATAAGACTTGGAGAAACTTGGCCCATCTCTTGGAATAATCCCAATTGAGAGAATGTTCAGGGATGAAATTTTTTCTTGTTCTAGGCATCCTTCGTTGATACAAGATTGTATCTTTAAAACTAATTTTGGGCTGTGTAGGATCACATCAAAGGGTTTCTTATCTATAGCTTCAGTTGTAAGGGATTATTCCTCATAACTACTCTGACACCATTTATGACATCCCAAATGCTAAATAAATCATAAAGGTGCCAGATACAGAAAAAATTACGAGTGCATATAAGATAAATCTATACAATAAAATAATTAATTGCAATCCCTTACAAAATATTAACAGAGTTCCATACAACACTGAGGCAGAAACAAAATTAATTACAAGCCTTTACAAAAGATGGATTCATCATAGTGCAAGACTAATATGCACTCATTAAGGTTTATGGATCCACGAGATCCTCAAAGGCTTTAAGGAAAAGATCAAGATCGGTTCCTCACTATCTTCCTCATCTGAAGGGGGGCATGGAAAGGGGTAAGTTCCATATACTCAGTAAGGAAAACAATATTTAAATAACATCACCAAGATTTCAAAGGTAATTAAAAATTGAAATAAAGTACCATCATTACTTATTATGAGGAATCATGTAAGGGCTTCTTTATTAATTATGAAAATAATTTATTTTATTAAAAAAAATATCAAATCTATCATGTCAAAGTCATATCATATCAAT
The DNA here is from genome assembly GCF_054855325.1 of Carica papaya. Lineage (NCBI taxonomy): Eukaryota > Viridiplantae > Streptophyta > Magnoliopsida > Brassicales > Caricaceae > Carica > Carica papaya. The sequence goes on from NC_142315.1 coordinate 15,763,654, forward strand.
CAAATTAATCATGCTAAAAATAGAAAAAATCAAGCAAATCATGACATGCTCCTTATTTCATCTTATTCTTCGCGTGAAGTCATTTTGACTTCTATCTACTGAGGGCAATACAGATTCCTGACTACCCATGTGGAATGACCAATTCAATTCATGTTATATTAGCAATTTGCACATTGCCAAACCAATAACACATTTATGGCTTGTCAAACCATGACACGATGTATGACCACGGCTGTGCCAACCACAGTGATCCTACATGTAATTTATAGCCACGACTGTACTTTGCTAAAGGTGACCTCTACAATCATATCGCTTCACCACTCTCATTAGAGGGTACACCATCATCCATAGGGAGTAGTACTCTCATGTCTTTGCAGACCAGATGGGGGAAGAAACAGAAAATCCTCAGAGATAAAAAGCCTAACGAAACGTTTTATGAATTATGCATGCTGATACTGATACATATTTCTCATGCTTAAACATCACTTTATGCTTTATTACTTCACTATCGTACAATTTATCTTGCATTAACATTTATCACAAGTATTTAATCATTTTAGTTAAACATGCCAATAATCGATTTGTATACGTTCATATAAACATGCATTAACATGTACTCATTTTATTTAAGCATATAAGATTAAGCATGTAACCATTTAATTTAAAACTTCATTAATTTAATCTAAAAATATTCCTTAGTATGTTAAAAATAAATACTAAATTTTTTACCGAAACTTTGATGTTTTCTACGCCTTTTTCTTCTTCTTTTCCTCTTCTTTTCTCTTTAGATATATATATCTCTCTCTAAAACCCTTTAGTGGATGTAAGAATGAAGTGAGAGTAGTGAGAAAATAGGGAGTGTTAGATTTACGCCAAGTATTGCGAAATCTTATGAGGAGAGAGAAAATCAAGATGAAATGATGAGATGTGACGACTAACGGATGTGACTGATGAAATCCCTCCCTTGGAAACTATATGCCCAAAGAATGAAACCTCTGTTAACTAAAACTTGCATTTCTTAAATTTGACATACAACTTCTTTTGTCGGAGTTTTCTAAGCACTATAGTCAAATGTTCCACATGTTCCACTTTGCTCCTTGAATAGATCAATATGTCATCAATGAAGATTGTAATAAACTTATTTAGGAATGACTGAAATACTTTATTCATGAGATCCATTAATGTTGTAGGGGTATTTTTTTAGACCAAAAGGTAAGACTAAGAATTCATAGTGGCCATACCTGTTCCTAAATGCCGTCTTGGAAATATAATATTTCTTAATTTTTAGCTGGTGGTAACCAGAGCGTAGATCAATCTTCGAGAACACTTGTGCTCCTTGGAGTTGATCAAATAAATTATCAATACATGGCAATAGGTACTTATTCTTGATAATGACTTGATTTAATTACTGGTAGTCGAAGCACAACCTCATGGTTCTATTTTTCTTCTTAAAAAATAACATTGGAGCTCCCCATAGTGAAACACTTGGTCTGATGAAGCCATTGTCTAGTAACTTCTGTAATTTTTTATTTAGCTCCTTAAGTTCTTTTTTCACTCTATACAATGCCTTTGAGATCAATTTTATACATGAAATCACATAGAATAGTGAACTCAATTTCTTGATCTAGTGGTAAGCGTGAGAAATCTTCTAGGAAAATGTTAAAAAATTCTTTACCACGAGTGTTGTAGGTTTACTTCTTCTTTTTTCTCTATTACATATGTGAGATATTATGCGTATCTTTTCTCCAAAAATCGGTGCGCTTGAACACAAGAAATCAAACATGGATGCTGAGATTGCGTCAAGCCTTTAAACTAGAATGCCTCGTCATTCAGAATATTAAATGTCACTTTTTTCCCATGACAATCTAAATTGGCATGATATGTTGCAAGCCAGTCCATTCCTAATATAATGTCGAAGTCGTGCATATCTAGAAGTATAAGGCCTACTGGCATTTTCCTGCTAGCTATCTCTATGATACAGTCTCAACACATTATACGAGCCATTAAGTCTTTGTTGTTGGGGGGTGGAGACTACTAGTGTGAAATCTAGCGGTGTATTATCGACATTCAGATATTGTGCACAACCAAATAAAACAAAAGAATGCATAGATCCTAGGTCTATCAGGACTCTAGCCAATATACCAGAGACAGTAAGCATACCTTGGATTACGTCTTGATAAACTTCAATATCTTTCTTTGTGATGGTATATACCCTCCCTTGAGTCTTCGGCTTGTTATGCTCAGTCATGAGAAGACGGTTCTCGTTCTGATGTTGGTTGCTACCGTACTTGAAACATGTATTTATCAACTTGTAGTAGGGTTTGGTGCCATGACCACGTCCACAATGTTGGCAAGTCTGACCTATCACTTATGTTGGAGCCTTTGCAGTAGTAGTAAGGTCAGTTCTCTATCTTTTGTCTAACTGTGGTTGCTCTGAAGCCCTCCTCTTATTACCTCCTATAAAGTTTTGCGATTGCTGGTGTTGCTATATTAAATTCTCTTCGGCTATCTTAGCTCGTGCCAATGTCTTCTTGTATTTTTATATATGCATCACGGAGATAGTGTCCCAAATTTCTTTGCATAGCCCCCTTTGGAATATATAGCTTTTGTCTTATTAATTCATGTGTAATGAAATCTTTTTTTATTTGTCTAATTTCATTTAATTTCTAAACTTTATGTTATTTAACTATAGTATTTAATCATTTAACGCATTTATTTATTAAATCATTTCCTTGTGACACTCAACTAACTCTTTAAGCTTAATTTCGTTAATTTGTTCCAATTAGTATTTCCTTATACATTTTTTTTATAACATTTAGGTTTTAGTTTGTTAATATTACTATTATCCTTAGCACTAATATATTTATTATTATTATTATGGTTGTTATTATTTGCATTTCTATGTTTATTTGTATTATCATAAGAATATATTATTATTATTATTTTGTGTTTTTGAATTTTAAAATTTCATTTTATTACTTACTAAATCATTTTACTTTGTTCATTAAACGAAAATCAGTTTAAGACATACCCTGCCGCATGCACGCAATTGACCAAGCATGCCTGCGTGTATGAGGAAAGCATACGTATAGCCAGTGCTCGCCCACACGTCGTGCATGCAGAGGTGCACGCCTACGCCCATGTCGACTACCAACCTCGTAGGAAGGAGTCCTACCTGTGGATGTATTCCCTTAAGTTGGAGGCCCGATTTGAGGATTTTCTAGATTCTTCCAAGGCCCACCAATACATGATTTTCTTTTAGTTTTTTTGGGATAAGGTCTTATATTAGGAGATCTGGGAGTGGTATTTTTTCCCAACCTAATTTATTTTGCCTTTTCATTAGGATTTTTTCTTGCTTGTATATCCTTATTCTATATTCTATTAAATTCCCATTTTATAGCTACTGCACAACTCCTTTTTTACATAGGGTTCATAAATGTTTTAATCATATTTGTTGTATTATTCATGAATGGTTCAGAACATTACAAAGATTTTAATCTCTAGACAATTGGGGATGGGATTACTTCATTGGTTAATATAGGTATTTTTCTTTCGTTAGTTACTACAATTCTAGATATGTTATGGTACGAGGTTATTTGGACTACAAGATTAAATTAGATTCTAGAGCGAGATTTGATAAGTTACTAGTCAAGAAATTGGAATTCATTTATCAACAGATCTTTTTCTTTCATTTAAACTCATTTCAATAATTCTTTTAGTTGTTTTGATAATTGCAATTGTTGTGGCTTGTCAGTAATCCAAGATACATGACCCAATAATCAAGAGGCCAAAAACTCAAAGCCCATTGACCTTGATCCAATGGATCGACCCAAGAAAAGAGTTTAAGGCCCAAACCAAAAAAAAAAACTATGGAGTACAAGTCGAACCTTGGTTTTGAAAGATCAAGAAGAAGATCAGGGCTCGACCAAGCCCTATCTTGAGCCATAGCCACCATTGGTGGCTGAGAGGAAATAAGAAGAAAAATACTCGACCATGCAAGGAGGTTCATCTTTGATGAGTCCAATTTAGATTAGGAGGAAACACCCTCCATGGCTGACGAGAAAGAGGACCAAGAAGTTTAAGTTGAAGAGCAATTGACTAAGAAAGTAATTGATGAAAAAAGGTTAAGAAACTGAGATGGAGAAGGAGGATTGCAAGGAGAGTTCTATACTGAAAAGGAAAATGCTTTCCTTCCTCCATTACAATTCCAAAATCAAGAAGAACTCATTCTTACCATGGAAGATTACAAGCTGAAAGATGTAAATGTTCACCAACAAACAAGTACTCAAGAGGAAGGTTAAAGAATTGAACTTGAAGGAGAACTCCAAGTACAATCACCAATCAGCCAAGGAAACCTTCTCCGTGCCGAAGTCCTCTTTCACATTCTTATTATAAGTCCTCTAAATTCTAGCAAAGTTTTACTGAAAGACTGAAGAAGAAGAAGTCGAATGCAAGATGGAAGCCTAACCTGATGAAGAGACTAAATTCGGCTATGAAAGGAAGATTTAAAGTTTTAATTATTTTATTTCTTTTAATATCCTATTTAGATTTGAATTTAATTATTTAATTATTTTGTTGAAGTCTTCTTGTTTAATTAAGTTTAAGTGTTCAAGTAGGAATATGTAATCCTACTTTTATTTGTATTAGAAAAGTGGAGTCTATATAAAGGCTTCAATCTTTTTGTTGCAAACAATAACTTTCAAGATCAATAATATTTGAAAGCTTTTGCTTCTTTAAAATTAGTCTTGCTAATTTTTGTGAGTGTTCTTCAAGCGTCTTTAAGATGGGGAGCTTCAAAAGTCTTGCTACGCTAAGGAATTCAGAATTTACTTATCAGGTAAGTTATGGTGATGGGAAATCCAATATCAACCAATGTGATCAGGAACTCACACAATTTCATTTAAAGGCACAAAAGAAATTGATCTTATAGAAATCATTCTTACTTAACCTCCTATCAAGAATAGTAGGAAATAAGGTCACTGAAAAAGAAAGAAATAGAATAGAAAAACTCCACAAGGTTGTATCCTCATAAGTATATCCACTCCTTACTCAACAACATGATAGAAGAACCTCTCTTGAAAAGAAACATTCTTAATATTATTGAGATAATTTTTGAATGCCTTACAATGAAGACTTAGTAGCCTATTTATAAGCTAAACCATGTAAATAAAAAAAAAATCTCTTAATTTAATTTGCAATTACATAGAAAATAAATAAAAAATTAAAGACTAATTTCCTAACTAAGATAGATTTGGTCTTCTCCTTTAATTAAAAGAGATTGTGGCTAAATTAAAGAGGAGATATATGAAAATAAATTAAAAATTAAAGGCTAATTTCTTAACTAAGATAAATTTAGTCTTCCTCTTTAATTAAAAGAGATTGTGGTCAAATAAATGGGGAGACATATGGAAATTTAGGGCTTTCCATAAGGTCTCCTTTTTGGCGGATTCCCTCATTTTTCTTTCCACTTTCCTCTTGTGTTTGGATAGAGTTGAAGGTTTGGGGTTAATTTCTTCCTCCATGGGATGTGGCCTTCTCTTTATGGTCCATGTCCATGCTCACTTCATCCCCTCCCCCTTTAAAAATAATTCGTCTTTGAATCAGACACTTCTTATGTAGGAGTTTTACCAATCCTGTTTTCTTTGAAAAAATATCCTGCAAAACAGCACTATTAAACAAAGAAGGTTTGAGGTGAGTTAATATTTTTTTCTTGAAAGAGGGTCTCCTTAGTTCTTTTTCCATATAGTAACATTCTCTCTTCATGTTGCTCAATCCTTTATTTTCTCCAGACTTTATAGAGTTTTTGAGCTTCTGCTGATCTTTAAATACTTCCTCAAGTGATAGCGGTGCAAGTGTAAAATTATGGTTGTCCATGTTAAAGGAATAGCGATTCCTATAACCATTATAAGTTGCATGCTTATCATACTACTAGGATTTTTCCAGTAGGATGTGACTAGCATGCATGGGCATAACATCACAATGTACTTTATCAGTGTATCACCCAAAAGAGAAGGAAACTATTACTTATTTAGTCACCTTCATCGCTCCACAATCAGTCAACCACTACAACTTATAAAGGTGAGGATGGCACGTGCATGTTAACATAAGTTTATCAATTAGGGTAATACTAGTAACGTTGGTGCAGCTATCCCCATCTATAATAAGACTACATACCTTTCCATTTATAAGACAACAACTGTGGAATATATTCTCTCTCTAGTTACTTTCTTTGGGCTTGACTTGGACATTCAGAACTCTTCTGATAACCAAAGCTACCCATGGGCCTGGATATTAAACACTTTCCTCAACATCCTCAGATGATGGCATGTTATCATTATCTTTGTTATCACAATCACTGCACTATTAACTCTACCATCATCTCTCAATAGCATGATATTCTTGTTTGGGCATTGAGAGTTGATATGTCCCATTCCAAGATATTTAAAGCATTTAATTGTCCTATACTTTTGAGATGATTTAGGTGTCTTACCTTTTGTATCAGGTGGTGCAGACTTATCCTTTTTCTCATATGTTCCCTTGATTTCTTCTTTCATAGGCCATTCAGAGCTGTAGGTAGGGTTGGTATATGATGTGCCCATCCCTTTATACCTGAGTTGTCTTTCAATCTTCATGACCATGTGCACCATATCTTTTAACTCAAGATAGTGTTGTAATTCCATAATGTTGACAATCTCCTTATTAATACCTCCTAAGAATCTTGCCATGGTTGCTTCGGGATCTTTTTGATATTGGCCCAAATCATGGCCATCTCTATCTTCTTATGATAATTCTCAATGAACATAAATCCCTGCGTCAAGCATTATAATTTTTGATGCACTTCTCTTTAATAATAAAAAGGTACGAACCTTTTTTGCATGATGGCCTTCATCTCTCTGCAAGTGGAGACTTGTTGTTCCTCGTTACGTCGTTTAATAAGAATTAATTAATCCCACCACAATAGGGTATAATTAGTAAATTCTACAGCTGCTAACTTGATCTTTTTTTCTTCACTGTAGTTATGGCAGTTGAAGACCAGTTTTACTTTTTTTTTTCCACTCCAGATAGGCTTCTACATCATTCTTACCTTTAAATGGTGGTATCTCATTTTGATGGAGCTAATATTATTGTCTCTCCTATCTTCTTTCCTTCTAATCTGATCTTCCTCTTCATCATTACATGACCCGACCTTATTTTTAAGATGTTGAGTTCTAGGCTGCTTTGTATTAGGGGTCTTGTGTCTTGCTTCACTTCAATCACTACTCAAGTTATCTACCTTTTGACTAAGCCATGCTAATTCTGCATGCATAACCTCCGTAAAGAGCATTATGTTGGTGGGCCTTTGACGCTCACTTGACATTTTAAGAAGATTTGCTGCAAAAGGGTTAGTAAAAAATTTCCTTACCAGCTTTCTCGTATTTCACTCACTAAGCTTTTATCATCTGATAATCTCCAACACTCTTGTCTTTGACCTTTCTACCTCCCACACTAGATCCTCTTGAATCAAAGTATTCTTAAGCATTATTTTAAGACACCGCAAGGAGTCCTATAGAATAAATACCAGACCAATACTAAAAGCAAGAATGTAACACATAAAGCAAGAGGTAGTGTGATATCAATTAAGCTCTAAGATGCAATTTAGATGCTTAGATGTATAAGAGAGAACTAAAGCTTAAAACAATAAAAGAAATTGACAGTAAAAAAAGAAATTGATAGTTTATAGAAGATATAGGGATTTGGTATTCTTACTAATCTATTCTCAATGTAGGTTGTATTTTATATAAAAAATGTAGCCTTTAATGAACAATGTAAGTGTGAATGCACGTGGTTATAAAAAAAAATAATTACAGAATAAAAGGGGCTTTTGCCTTCTGAAGAGTTGGTTCTTGCACCATTTCAAAGAAGGATGGTTGAGTACCAAAAAGGTAAGTACTTCCCGATAAGTATGTTATTTGATCAAATTTTCTCTCTTTTGTTTCCTTTCTTTCTCTCTTTTTTTCTTTTCTTTTCTCTTTTTTTTTGTTCAGGAAACAATATTGCAAGAAAAGTAGAATTAAAGTAAAAATCGGTACTCAACAACAATTTTATTAAGCCAAGAAAACGTCAATTGATGTTATGTTTTGCTCAGATCGATGTATGAGATAATTCTTTTTTTTTAATAAATGAACAAAAATAAATAAATAGGGTAAGAATTTAAAAATGCAAAAGTAAAAGATAGTAGGTTTAGAGGGAGTCAAAGCTCTGATGCCAAATGATGCAAAACCCAAAATTAACCAACGTGATTAGGAACTCACATAATTTCATTTAAAGGCATCAAAGGAATTGATCCTATAGAAACCATTCTTACTTAACTTGCTATCAAGAATGATCGGAACTAAGATCACTGGAAATACAAGAAATAGAATGGAAAAATGCCACAAGGTGGTACATTGATGGTAGATCCACTCCTTACTCAACAAGATAGTAGAAGAACCTCTATTGAAAAGAAATACTCTTAATATTATTGAGATAATTTCTAGATGCCTTACAATGAAGACATGGTAGCCTATTTATAGGTTAAGCCACGTAAAAAAAAAGGAAACAAAATCTCTTAATTTAATTTGCAATTACATAGGAAATAAATTAAAAATTAAAAATTAATTTTCTAACTAAGATAAATTTTGTCTTTTCCTTTATTACAAGAGATTGTGACCAAATTAAATATAAAAATAAATCAAAATTTAAGGGCTTATTTCATAACTAAGATAGATTTAGTCTTCTCCTTTAATTAAAAGAGATTATGGTCAAATAAATGAGGAGATATATGATAATTTAGGGCTGACCATAATGTCTCCTTTTTGGTCAGTTCCCTCCTCTTTCTTTCCACTTCCCTCTTTTACGTGGATAGAGTTGAAGATACCAAATTTCCCTTGATGGAATGGGTTTAACTTCTTCTTCTATTAGATGGGGCCTTCTCTTTATGGTTCATGTTGGTGCTCACATCACTTGGTGTCTTTTCTATTCCTTCCATTTTCCCAGTTAACTTGAATTTGCATTCCATATTGTTAGGTGTAGTTTCAAGTAGGGAGGGTAATTAAGGTGGTTAAACTTTTTGGTGTTACGTTGTGTGAGGTTTCGGGAGTCAAAATGATATTTTCCTGTTCCTCATCACATCACTCTTGTGTGCGTGCATGGACTATTGTGCGTGTGTGTGCATTTGGGCATGTTGTGCATGTATGCCTTTTTCTCCGTGAACCCGCAGGCTCACGAGTAGTTTTCCTGCTGGTGCTCTAAACCTCACGGGTGTCTTGTTCTTCTTGGAACACTTCTTCAGGGGTTACTTTGGGATTTTTGAGGATCACATCATGTTGAATTGTGTTTTTAAAATTTTAATGCTTTTAAACTAACTTCCTAGTCTCTTTCCTATATATGATATTTGGACTAAGATAGAAAAGTTCATTTATATGGTCATGTTACTTTTTAAAATGTATAAAATTGCTTAAGTGCTAATAAAGTCTATTTTTATCAACTAAGTCTTCATAAATATTAATGATAATACAGACAAGTGAAAATCTAACTGAGAGTACTTTTAATTATTTTTCAAGTATATAATTGTGATGTGAGCATAAATGTGATATCAAACTTGATAAAAAATAATTAAAGTACAGAGAAAAGGGAAAAGAGTGTAAACTCTTTTATAGAGGTTTGGCCACAACACTTGTGCATATATCCTCTTTCTAAGTAAACTCTTTTATCAAATTGAGTTATTAAAATTTTAAAGCTTTTAAACAAACTTCCTAGTCTCTTTCCTATATGTGATACTTTGACTAAGATAAGTTCATTTATATGATCATATTCACTATTTAACGTGTATAAATTTGTTTAAATCCAAATAAAGTCTATTTTTATTAAATAAGTTCTCATAAATATTAATAGTGATATACACAAGTGAAAACCTAGCTTTGAGTACTTGTGATTATCTTTTTAAGTCCATAAGTGCAATATGAGCATAAATTTGATATCAAGTTTGATGAACAACAATTAAAGTATCGAGAAAAGAGAAGAGAGTGAAAACTCTTTTACAGAGATTAAACCATAATACTTGTGCCTACATCCTCTTTCTCAAGCCAACTACTTTAGATTGCCTTACTTTTTCTTTAAAATAATGCAATAAACTAGTTATTCACAGTGCTACCTCATTAACCACTTGTAATGTGACTACAGAAGAAAAGTATTCGTGCAACAAATGGGAGTTCTACATAAGGGAACATTCCCATAGCCTGAGCACCGGTCTGTATAGGGTGGCAAGAGGCCGTAAATGCTCATGCGGTAGCATGCCTTAAGAGTGCGCTAGGAAGTTCCCGCAAACAGAGATTTTAGTAAGGACTTTCGCCTAACCCACATCAAAGAGATAAGTAATTCTAATTATGTTTCGTTTCTGAATCTAATTCATTCCAAACAAGAAAGTATCAACACCCTTGGAAACTTTCCTAAATAAGGTTTATCAACAAAGCAATCCCAAAACAAGACAAAGGAGCGGGCTTCAGGCCTATGAAGGGACCTGGGGACTTAAAAAGTTACAAGTAAGTTGGAAAGCTAAGCCTTGGCCCAAGGCAAGAAAGGATCAAGGTCTTACAGCCAAGGAGAGTTGCAACTTAGGATTTCCATACCAAAGGACAGTAGGCCTGGCCATGTCGCACCATTGGGCGGCCTTTGCTTGCATGCACAAGTGTGCACTTATGCAGGATAGGCAGTTCGTACCTGCGAGTAGCCCGCATGAGTGGGAAGGACAAGTCTGCATGGGTGAAGCATGCAGGCAGGAAGTTTAAACTTGAGAGGGACCCTTCCTTCATCCTTTTTCCCACATGTTTTGTATGATTAAAGACAAATAAAAATTCTACACCAAATTGAAGTCCAATGAAGAGAACGCAACATATAGAAAATTCGGCCAAGAGAGAGAGGAGTTCTACCAAGTATTTAATTAATTATTTTATTCAAGTTCTAGATTAGGATAAGATATTTTAATTATTATTTAAATGCTTATATATTATTTAAGTATTATTTTAATCTAAGATTAGGGTAAAGGCTAGATTTCAGGTAATGTTTGGATTAAATTCGAATCTTTGAGTTTGTATAGAATTTATTCAGTGAAAGCCTATATAAAGGCCTCACCTTAGATTGTAATTCACAACTTTCAAGAATTCATAAATAAATTTTAGTTTTTTTCTTTCTAAATTAGGTTTGCTAAATTAAGAGTGATTGTTCTTCAAGAGAGGTTGTTTCAACCATCTTGTTAAGCTAGAGAATCTTTATCGACTTATCGGGTAAGTGATGTCGCCTTTTTATTCCTTACTTTACCTTGGTTTCCATTCAAATTGATGAATATGGTTCAATTAGAGAGGGTTTATTAAGGAATTAAGTTTATGAAAGCTAGTGTAGATGTGGGTTCATGATCAAGGTGTTTTGACCCTGGAGCTCCTTGCGTCATTTGGTATCATAACTTTGGCACCTATTGAGCCTATTATATTAAATTTCTTTACATATTATTTTGCATAATTAGCAATCAAACACCTAATTTTTAATCCTTTGTATTGCATCCCACTTGATATTATCCAATTGTTCTTTCAAGTGGAAGTTCGTTTATTCTATTAGTAAAAAATAAAAAATAAAAAAAAAAGTTGATTACACATTATAAGGCAATTTGACATTCATCTGTTTGCATTTACCAGCAATGGAAGATTAACCGCCTACTAATGTGATGAAAATATTTGTTTTAAAGAAGATTACCTCACCTACCAGGTATGCACCAAAACCTTTGTTTTGTTTTGCACAAGTAAGGAAGACTAACCACCTATAAAAGTGCATGAAAATCGTTGCTTCATATTTCAATTCCAAGCACTGCATCATTGAGTTTGCATATATATTTGCTTAAAAAAACTTAATAAATCATAGTGTCGCCACCATCGGGGTAGAATAACGAGGAATAACATTCCAGTTATATCCATCGGGATTGACCAGATCGCTTACAATTTTAAGTCTAGAATTGTTTCTTTGTGTTCTAAGTTTTGTTTCTTCAGTTTGTGCTTTCATTCCAAGATGCATCTAAGTAGCTGATTGCATCTCAGTTACTTAGCATGTAGTTAACAAAAACACCATAACTTTTTTTTATGTGTGCTTAATTCTAAGCTTCTAGAAACGAGATCTCCTTACAATTTCTTGCTATGTCTTTAAAGACTAACATGCACATCCTGATTTAAGAGGATTCAATTTTGAACATTCAACTTGATGGAAGAAGTTGAGTGTGAGAGATTGTGAGGTAAACAAGAATGAAAGTGAGGGAGAGAAAATCTATTTTCACCTTCATTCTAAGCAGCTAGAAACAAGATCCCCTTACAATTTCTTATTATGTCTTTAAATACTAACATGCACGTCCTAATTTAAGAGGATTCAATTTTGAACATTCAACTTGACGGACAAAGTTGAGTGTGAGAGATTGTGAGGTAAACAAGAATGAAGGTGAGGGAGAGAAAATCTATTTTCAATAAATTTTTTTTTTGCAGGTAACTTCACTATGTCTCTCCCAAGTTAGAACAATCAACTCGCCGAGGAAAGAATAATGGACATGTTCACCCAACTGAGTGCCCAGATGGGAAACATGGAGATAAGAAAGGATAGATTGGAATGAGGAGGAAGTCGCAACACTACCTAACAATAAATAGTGTAAGAAGAGATAAGATCTTGTGATGATAATGCTGATGATGGAAGGAAACACTAAAGAGAGCGAAAGGATGGAGATCTCAGCTCTATTAAGATGCAAATACTATCCTGCCAAAGGAAGAATGATTGTAAAGTATATCTCGAGTGGGAACAAAAGATAAATTATATCTTCAATTGCCACAACTATAACGAAGAAAGTTGTCAACTCTTAAGTTTATTAACTATTCACTGGTCTGGTGGGATAATTTAGTTGCTTCAGAATCCAGGATGGAGATGAGCCTGTTTCAACATGGAGAGAGTTAAGATCCATCATGAAAAAGAGGTTTGTGCCATCCTACTTCGATAGGGATATGAATTAGAAACTTCATCACCTCACTCAAGGATCCAAATTAGTAGAAGAGCATCATAAAGAATAGAGGTGATTATGATTCAGGCAAGGGTCCAGTAGAACCTTGTAGCCGCCATGACTTAATTGTTTAGTGGCTTGAATAAAAAAATTGCCAATATTCTTAAATTACAACACTACATTGATTTGGAAGACATGGTTCACATGGCCACCAAGATAAAATGAAAATTGTAGTCTAAGGGGCTGACCAGAGGAGTCACTAGCTTCGCTCCTCAGTTTAATTCTAAATGGTTTAAGAGGGATGAGAGTAAGAGAGTTGAGAAAAAGAAGGATAAACCATCTTTCACTAACCAGTCAGGTAATCTTAAGGCACCTGCTATAAAACAAAGTACTATTAAATGTTTTAGGTATTTTGGGATTGGGCATATAGCATCCTAGTATCCCAATCAAAGGGTAATGATTATACGGGACAATTGGGAGGTGGTCAATGATCATAATAATAACAGTAATCAAGAAGACATGCCACTAATAGGAGATAGTGAGGAAAACATAGGCCCATTGGTACAGGGAGATGTGTATGTGATCTAACAAGAATTGAACATGCAGGTAAAACCATAAATTAATGATCAGAGGGAAACCTCTTCCATTTTAGATGGCTCGCTAAAAAGAAGGTATGTAGTGTGATTGTTGATGGAGGTAGCTGCACTAATGTAGTCAGTACTCTTCTTGTAGATAAGGAATGATTGACATGCACAAAACACCCTAATCCCTATAAGTTATATTAGTTAGATGATAATAAGAAAGTCAAGATCACTAAGCAAGTCCAAGTTTTGCTTTCTATTGGAAAGTATGAAGACGAGGTGCTATGTGATGTGGTCCCTATACAGGTTGGACAGATATTGTTGGGTAGACCATGGCAGTATCCAAAAATTTTAATCATACCGATGGCAAGAATCAATACTTCTTACATTTGAATGGTCTAACTCATATTCTCCCACTGTCTCAAAGAGCGGTATACAAAGACTAGGATAAGATCAATAAGTCCTATGGTGAGTTTGGTGGCAAAGGAGAAAAAAAAAATCCCCATATAGACAAAGGAGTGTTTCCTCATGTGAGAATATCTGAGTGTACCCCGGTACAGAGCCGATTACTTAACCATTTCTTTGTTTTCCTCGTCTTTGTAAGAGAGTATTTATAATATATGTTTATTCATATAGAAATGTATGATAAGGGTAGAAATTGGAGAAAAAGAAAAGAAAATAAAGAAGAAATTAGGTTTAGAGAGAATTATTTAATATTATATATACAACAAATAATATTAATATATATAAATTAATTAACGTTACATATCTATTATATGACAATTAATATATATATATATGTATCAAGAGAGATAATTATTTAATATTATACATACAATATAAAAACTAATATATATAAATTGATTAATTAATGTAACATTATAATATGTAAATTAATATATATATATATATATATATATATATAATTATTAACAAGCATGAGGTGTCATTGCTTTGGATAATTATGCCCATGTTATACAAGTATACTTACACACATATATACAGTTATATATATATATAGCTATACACAAATGAATTGAAATAGTGGCCATGAGAAAATAAAGAAGAAAGTAGAGTCTGAGGTGTCGATTTTTGGAAATTCAAGGGTCATTATACATGCATACATATAGTTATATATACACAATTCATATATATATATTTATATGGGCTTAAAACTGGATGGTTTTTTGGGGTAAATTAAGAAGAGGAAAAAACGTGAAATTAGTAAGGGATTTGAGTGGAATTGTGACGTGGCGATGAAGACCGAACCATGGCCTTCGCTTGTGGATGAAAGAAAATGGTTGTGGAGTGGATTTTGAGGTGTCAAATGGGGCTGAAGAAGAATTAACACATGGGGAATTAAGTTGGGGAAGTAAGCTTGAGGTGGAAGGAAGAGAAGTGGAGCAGCAAGCTGTCAGCCACTCTTGAGGATGAAGTGTTGAGATGAATTGCACGTAATCAAAGGGGAAAGAAACCTCCAACTCACAACTTCTAACTTCTTCCACATTTAAAGATCATTTCTGGATATTTGAGGAAGAAGAAACTCGAGCAAAACCCAACTAAAAGAGAGAAAACCTGAGCTGCTACCTGGAAATCCTGAAAAACAATGTCTCCCGACCCCTTGAGAGAAATATGGATAGAACTTGAGGTACAGGGCACGAACATTAGTGAAAAAGAATGGAAAATTTCAAGGAAAGAGTGGAGAATATCATAGGAAAAAGAAGCACCCAAAATGGAGCTGTAACAAAGGAGACAAAGCTCAAAAACTGCGACCCATCTGCAAAGGTTGCGGAAGAGAACACGTTCAGCACTGAGCCGTAGTTTTTGAGGTAAAATGATCCGATTTCATCACCGTTTTGACTGGGGTTTTTCCTTTCATAACCATTAATCGTTTGTGAAGAATTTAATGAAAGAATCACCTAAAAAGTGCTCTAACGAGGGAGAAAAGTGCAAATTACAAAAGGTGCTCGAAGTAGAAACTGCAGGTGAGCATGTCCCACTTTGATAAATTTTGTGAGTTACTTTCTCCATAGTTTTTAGTGCTTCTTTTTGGGTTAGTTTCATGAAACATTAGGCAAGAAATGTAGCAAATTATAGGGAAAGAAATGAACAAAAATGGTCTAGATTTGGGTGAGAAAATGGACCCAAAAGTCAGTACGTAAAATTGATGAGAAACTACAGCTTTTGTAGGTTGAAGAAATCTGAAATTTTGGGCATTTTTTTAGGTACTGAAATGGAGAAAATGATTCAGGCTAAAATTTTGGATTTAGAACGGAACCGTACCATGGTCGACGTAAGAATAGTAGTAATCCTTCGAACACTTGTAATGGCTTTTCTAGATGCATCTAAAGGGTAAGTTTTCTGCAAAATCATCGAAGAGTTTTAAATGAAAATAGAAGTGTGTGTCATGCGAGCTTTCTGTAGTTAAATTATGTTTTTATTTGATGTTTTGATGTTGGGTGTTGTTATTGATGTTTGGAAAATGGAATTGAATGTTTTACATAATCAAAATTGGAAGAAATTAGAGAATAATTGTTAGAAATAAATAATTAAAAAGGGAATTTTGAAGAAAATGGGCAAATGAAATATAACTAATTGGTAAAAAAAAAAAGTGGGCAAAATAGCACTAAATGAAAATTAAATAGAAAGAAATTAGAGGAAGAAATAAATTGGGAGATTATAGAAAAAAAATTAAGGATACCAATGGGATAAATAAAATAATTAGTATTAGAAAATTTAAATAGGAAATTCAGATTAAAATTAAATTGAGTTTAAAATATAGTAAAATAGGAATTAAATATTAATAGCTTAAAATAGGATAAAATATATAAATAAATTTAGAATTAATTAAAGAGGATTTTTTTTTTTGTTTGTTTTTTTGATGCATGAAATAATTGTATTGGTTACTAATTGAAATGAAATGGTTATAATTGTTAATGGTTAAAAGGAAGTGTATGAAGGTAAAATTGGTCAAAGGGAGGGACAGGTAAGAATAGGAAAAGAAACTGAGAAGGGAGTGGGGAACACGGAGAGTTAGGGGGATTAGGTCTAGTTTAGGGTGTTGTCTAAAAAGAAAACTAATGATGTCTTTAATAAAACTTAATTTACCAAGTAGTCATGTTAAATCTATTTCATCTGATTTTTTAGAGGGGTATAATTCTGTTGTGTCAATTGTATTGTTAGGGAGCCATTAGAAGTATGAGTGTTGGTTATTGGTTCTAGGTTAAAATCGATGTTCAATGTCCCTAGGTCAACTGGACTATTAGATTCATGCTCTCGGGCAGGAGATGAATCAATGTCAACTCGAGTAAAATTGTGGGATGGCAACCAAAGAGAAAGAGCGATTGCATGATTTTACGAGTTATATATAATGTTATTGATTGGATTAATTGATTTATGCACTCACTCATAACTTTAGTTGGTGTCACGATTGCCCTCCATGGAAAAAGGTATAAATGGTTGCGTGCGTAGGATTGGAAATGTAAACCTAATTAAAGATATAAAGCAATACTAAAAGATTTAAAAAGAAGAAGAATCAGAGTCAGTTCTGGGTGTGTGTGTTAGAAGATTGCATGTGATGTGATTGATTGGTTTGAAATGATATGATTTATGGAAATATTAAAATCGTTATTGTTAAAGGAATGAGTATGGAATTCATAATTGGGAACTGTATGACATTTATAATATTATTAAAAAAGATTTTAAGAGGATTGTATTATTTTCATTATAATTTTTTTTTTACTAAATGCATTAAAAGGGACTTCAAAACGTTATTTGTGGCATACAAATATTATTATGCTTACTGAGTTACTAGAACTCATCCCAATCTAAAATCTTTTTTTGAGGTTAGTAAACCATGATAATGTTAGGAGCTAGTGAGGAGAACTCTCTAATTTTTGGTTAAAATTTATTCGGCAGGTAAGAATTTAATTTAAGTGTTGTTTCATTTTAAGGGATGTTTATTACATGTAGATTTGTTGCATTTGATAATGTCTTCTTGGTCACTTTGTTGTGATATGAACGACTAACATCTTGTCCTCTGGTATTAGGGACGAGACGTCACACTATTGTAGGTTATTCAAATTCGGAGACAAATCTTTCTGAAGAAGGAAGAGATGGTGTGACCATGGAAGAGAAGTATTCTTGCAATAAATGGGAGTTCCACATGGGGGAACATTCCTGCAACCTAAACACCTGCGGATATATAGTAGCAAGAGGCCATAAATGCTCACGCAATAGCATGCCTCAAGAGGGCGCTAGGAAGTTTCCATGGACAAAGATTTTTCTTAAGGACTTTCGCCAAGTCCACACCAAAGAGGCAAGTAATTGCGGGTTTGCTTCATTTCTTAATTTGATTCATCCCAAATAGGAAAGCATCAAACACCTATAAACATTTTTTAAAACTGGGTTATCAATAAGGTAAGCCCAAAACAAGGCAAGGGTGCAAGCGTGAGGCCCATGAAGAGATCCACAAGCTTAGAAAGTTATAATAGGATAAAAATCCAAGCCTTGGCCCAAGGCAAGGAAGGATCAAGGCCTCATGGCCAAGAAAGTTATAAACCAAAATTGTCACGCCAAAAGATAGTAGGTCGGGCCATGCTATACCATTTGGCAGCCTTTGCTCGCAAGCACAAGTGCACATTTGTGCGGGATAGACGGCCCGCACCTGCGAGTAGCTTGAACACGTGGGAGGGACAAGTCCACGCAGGTGAAACATGTGGGTAGGAAGTTTGAACCCGAGAGGGACTCTTCCCTTTTCCTTTTTCACATGTGTTTTGCATGATTATAGATAAAGGAGAATTCTACTGTAAATTAAAGTTAAAAAAGGATAAAAAACACATGAAAAATTCGGCAAAGAGAAAGAAGAATCCTACCAAGTATTTAATTAATTATTTTATTTAAGTTCTAGATTAAGAAAAAATATATTTTAATTATTATTAATATTTAGATATTATTTAAGTATTATTTTAATTCTAAAATTGGGGTAAAATATTAGATTTTAGGTAAATTTTGGATTAAATTCAAGTTTTTGAGTTTGTATAGAATCTATCTAGTGAAAGCCTATATAAAGGTCTCACCTTAGATTGTAATTTACAACTTTCAAGAATTCAGAAATAAACTTCAGTTTTGTTTTTTTCTAAATTAGGATTGCTAATTTGAGAGTGATTGTTCTTCAAAGAAGGTTGCTTCAACCATCTTGTTGAGTCGGAAAAATCTGAATTGACTTATCTTGTAAGCTGTTGTGTCTTTTTTATTCTTTACTTTAATTCTAAGTTACCTTAGTTTGCATTCAAATTGCTAAATGTGGTTTAAGTAGGGAAGGTTTATTAGGAAATTAAGTTTTTGCATGTTAGTGTAGATGTGGATTTATGATCAAGGTGTTTTGATCATAGAGCTCCTCATATCGACTTGTGTTCTTTCAAACATTATAGTTTATCTATTAAGTTGCCAAGCTCATCTATCACTAGTTTTTCTTTAAACACTATAACTTATTTATAAAGGTGCCTAGCTCACTTATCACTCATTTTTTCCTCAAACAATGTAACTTATCTGTCAAGGTGCCTAGCTCACTTTTTATTAATGTTTCATTAAATACTATAATTTGATATTAAAATGTTAAGCTCACATTTAACTTGCATTCATCCAACACAAAGTTTTCAAGAGGTTACCAAAAACCTTTCTTATAATGCTTCAAAAATAAAGATGAAAAATTTACAGTTCTATCTTTTAAATAGTATATTTATAAATAAAAAAACTCACATGGAGCTCAATGAAGGCTCAAGAGAATGAAGAGAAATTTTCTTTTGAATTTCATAATTTTGTTCAAAATCTATCTGTTAAAAAAAATTAAAGATAAGTATTTGTACATAGGAAGGTTGAAAAAGCTAGTAGAGATAACTTTTTTCAAATTGGTTTAACCTCAAAATAATACATAAAATTTTTTGTATGATTTGTTTGTAAATATTACTAATTTAACCTTAAAATAGTAGCTAACTCTAAAATACTAATTGTAACACCTTGAATAAAAAATATACGTTAAAAATTTTTTAGAAAGAAATTTAGTAAGATATGCATAAAAAAGAAATAAAAGTGTTCTAGAAAATTTAAAATAATAATTTTATAAAATTGTAGGTGAAAAAGAAAAGAAATTAAATAAAAAATATTTTTAATATTTTATTATAAATGTTTTTAAATTTGGAACCTTAGAAATAATTAATTTAGAATATAAAAATAATAAAAAACATGAATAATAAATTAAATAAATAATTTAGGACTTTTTAAATTAAAATCCCCAAATTATGGTCATTTTCAAATAAAAATGGACCTATTTGAAATGATTTAAAGTGGCTAGGGGTCATTTTGTAATTTCAATAAATGGGCCATGTTATCTGCTGACTTGTCAGCACCCAATGTAATCATGCCGCGTGGCTGGCAAGTCAGCAAGACATCCCTCGTGGATTCGATCAGGTGGAGATCTGCGTGTTGGGTGATTGAACAATCTACGTGTTTTGGTGTAGATCGGATGGCTGAGGATCTTTCCCACCTTTGGATGTTATCCAATGGCTCCTAGGTGCATAGAGGATGATGATTGCGATCTGCGGCTGGTAGACAAGATGTCGATCGAACGACTGAGGCAAGTGTTGATGGATTGGACGGTTTGCATGCGATCTAAGTAGCAACATCTGCGATTGATCCTCAAGCGATATGACGGCCAGGGATTTCAACGGTCCAGATGAACGAGAGTTTTAATTTGACATCATAGATTCATCAGACGAACGAAAATACTAAATTACCCTTAATGAAGGCAATCTGACGGTCCACAGATGGCCAGATCAGATCTAATCTAACGACCATAAATTAATTAGGGATAGATATTTAAGGGGCTCTCTTTTGTCAACTTGAAACCTAGCCGCCAGAAGAGAAAGGAGAGAGTGAGAGTGGGATGTCGTATAAAGGAAGGAGGTGGCAGAACCCAGCTACCACTATCTCCCTCTCTTTTCCCACAGTGCTGGAGAAGAAAGTGGATGCCCAGTATTGTTTTCTTCCTCCTTTCTCTGTCATCTATATTATTTTACTCCTTTTAATCTCTAAATGCTTATCGTGTGGAGGTTAACCAAGAGTTGACCCAACCTTTGAATCGCCATGAATCCCAACCATTTCTCCATTCAGGATAGGATAACCATTAAGTTAACTGACGATCTATTTTCTGATTTTAATTTATTTTTAAGTTTAATTTTTATGGTTTTGCATGCTTGATTTTTAGTTGGTTTAATAGATAACAGCAACTTAATTTTGTAAAGACAAAATACCGTGAGGGAAATGGAGAGGGTACGGCTGGAAATTAATTCTGAAACTAACAAACTGCCCCATATATATATTTTACATATGATTAAATTTATGTGAGATTGCATGTAAGTGTATATGCTGGTGTGCGTGTAAAGATGCTCATATATGCGTGTGTTCTAGATTTTATAGCAGAATATATATATATATATATATGCGTATATGTGTGCATGTTACATATATTTTAGTAAGTATATATATGTATATGCATGTTTGATATATATATGGGTGCAGGTATAAATTTATATAAGGTTTTACGACATATATATGTATATACAATATAGAGTTTAAAAATATATGCTTCATATGTAAATCATTATATAGAAAGTATAAATATATATATATATGTAATAAGATGTCACGCTAAATTCATATAAGGTTTTACGACATAATATGTATATACAATATGATTTTAAAAATATATGCTTCATATGTAAATAATTATATAGAAAGTATAAATATATATATGTAATAAGATACATGTGACATCTTGCTATCCAGTGGGGAGTGATGTCCAATACATGGCATATATGAGTGAAATTATATTTAAATTAAAATGAGAAGTTACTTTCATCCAATACAAAAATAAAATTTAACATTTGAGACATTAAAGTTAGCTATCAAAAATATTTACAAACCATGTTGAAGTTACTTCTATAAGTACAAAACAATCATTTTAAAGAGTATGGCATACTTGAGCACTTAAAAATTTAAAGATCCACAAACGGATCCAAACAGGCATCAAAGGGCAAGTCAAGAAGCAAATCACTTTCTTCAATGTCATCTAGGGGAGATGGCTTAGGGTGAGTTCTATGACATCGCAGATACATAATGGGTAAATGAGAGCCAACTTAAGTAGTTATGAGTACAAAAATAAATTGTTGACATTGAAGCGGAAGAATTGAAATTCCTTACATCAAGGCCATAAGATGGTAATAAAATACAAATTAGAGTCCTTACAGGAAACTTCATAAGAGTACAATCGCACTCGAATCATGTCCTAGAGGATTTATGAATGGGTTTAGTCGAACTTCAAGAGATGACTCAAAGAGTGAACCCTCAACTTTCTCAACACCTGGGGGGGGGGACACAAATTAGCGAAGAGTTCTATGTAAACTCAATAAGAAAAACAATATTTAAAATCACACAATTAAAATTTAAAGAGTAAGTAACTTGAATAAAACTTTTATACCTCTTACCTTAGAGATTTGTCGCAGAGCGAAGTTATTTAATCATTCAGAAAATCATTATCTTTATTGAGAAATACGGCATAACAATCATTCAAACATATAAAAATTTATCATTGCTCAATAATTATATAGACATATTATTTCACATATACTCAAAT
Organism: Carica papaya; assembly: GCF_054855325.1. Lineage (NCBI taxonomy): Eukaryota > Viridiplantae > Streptophyta > Magnoliopsida > Brassicales > Caricaceae > Carica > Carica papaya. Next base: position 15,785,966 of record NC_142315.1, read on the forward strand.
CATCAAGGATCTATGAATGGGTTTAGTCGAACTTCAAGAGATAACTCAGAGAGCGAACCTTCAACTTTCTTAACACCTAGGGAGCACGGATTAACGGTGAGTTCTATGTAAACTTAATAAAAAAATAATATTTAAAATCACACGACTAAAATTTAAAGAGTAAATAATCTGAATAAAACTTTTATATCTCTTACCTTAGAGATTTGTCGCGGAGTGAAGTTATTTAATCATTCAGAAAATTGTTGTCTTTATTAAGAAATTTGGCATAACAATCATTCAAACATAGAAAAATTTACCATCGCTCAATAATTACACAGACATATTATTTCACATATACTCAAATCAATAGTATATTCACAAACAGAGAAACTAATCATGCAAACCATTAGAGATGTAAGAATCACAAACAATATACTCTACAATAAAAGAACAACCATACAAATTATGAGTTGTATTCTCTACCACATTAAGTTTTACTTACTCTTTTACTGACCTTCATGTGAAACCGTTGCAACATATATCCATTGAGGGCAAAAGGGATCTTTAACTACCACTGTGAATCATTGACCCATTCCCGAGTCCTTATCATTTTCCATCTATACTATGATCACAACTGTACATTTACCATTGTGGTCATATATATACCTAACTCGTATCTTCTTTTGTCAGAGGGAACACCGATCATCACAGGGAGTGGTTCGCCAACACTTATTCAGAGGAGGGAGAAGCATAAATCCTTAAGAGATAACAGTCGAACATATTTCTTCTTTCTTTGTACTTATTTCTTTCATGCTCTTAACAATTTAATGTTCCTTTCATATGCATGCTACATATTCAATATAACTGTTTCTAAACTTAGCATGGGTTTCACAATTTATCCAGCCCGAAGGCTCATCTTTGGCTCGAAGGTTCATTTCACATATCCGGCCTGGAGGCTCATTCTATCTGAATTTGGCATTAAGGGATGCTCTTGAACCAAGATCCACTAGAATAACCTTCTTCATCATTACTCAGGTATGACAAAGGACCAAACTCACATGCAATACCAATCTTCATGTTTCATTCATTTTACTCAATGTTTTCATGATTAAACAACAATTAATCATCGTAGAGACTTTAAACATCAAAACAACACGTTTAACTATACTAAACATATAATTTTCATACATCAGAATCATACAACACACTTTCATGTATCATACCTAATGTCCGGACTCGATGGGGGTTCAACACATTCGACCAAAGGCTTGTTATCTCCGGACTTGACCATTGAGATATTCGTTGAAGCTTGGGCTCATTGGAATACCTCATTTTGCCATTATCAAGGGTAAGAAAAAGGATCAAAATCCATAAAAATCTCATTTTGTTGTTTTGTCCAAAAAAAAGTGTAGAACATTTAAACAAATTATCAAAAAAAATATGGATCAAGATAAGTCACAAAGCAAACATGAAGAATTCATCACAATGATTCTTTACTTTCATCAATTTATTTAACTAAAAAAAGCACTTAGAAACATAAATAAAAAAATTAAAGAATTTCTTAGCCTTTTAGGGGTGAAATAAGAGCTTCTAGAAATTTCCGCAAACGAGCTTGTGAAACTCCTATCTTTTCCCTTTTTTTCTTACTCCTTTCTCTCTCTAAAATCTCTCCTCTTTCTCTCTCTAAAATTCATAAATTGAAGAAGGAAAAATGCTGAGAAAAATGAAGAGAGGAGGGGTTTATAAAGGAGAAAGAATGGTCAGATTCGTGCAGCTTGGCAAAAATCGATGAGGTGGAGTGAGGAAGTAGGTTTGGCCGACGGGAGAAGCAACCGTCCCATCGGCTGTTAGCCCACAGGTTACCTGTTGTGCGCACAATCACACACGGGGCGAGCGTAGTGCAAATGAGGGTTTAGCTTGCGCAGGTTGTCTGCGGGTCGTGGGCTGTGGCTCGCGCTAGTGTCCCGTGCTATTGATTTTCTTGTCATTTTTCTCCTAAAATTTAGGATAGTTTGAACATAAATTTTGGGAAAATTAAGTGTAATAAAAGAGACTCAAATTTCTAACAAAAATCTCATATGGCTGAAGGCTTAAAATATTAGATTTTTAAAATTTGTTCACTGCCAAGTTCTATAAAACTTGGTAAGGTAAACAACACTATAACCATACTATTAAAATTTCAAAAGTTCAATAAAGAAATCAGTAAAGCACATTTTACCATTTTGAGTATTGTACTGTGTGATAAAGAGCGTTGAAAATTACATAGTAAAACTTAAGTTTTTCTAAAAGCGTAATTCTAGTCTATCCCTATCATTATGATCCAGTACATGGCAAGACAAATATACAGAGTAACACACGAATTAACCAAAGGCAAGACAACCAAGCAGTATTGACTTTTTCAATTATTTTGACTCAATTTAAGTTTTTACTATTTAAAAACCTTTATACGAAGCTGTTTAGACCTATATCAACGGAAGGAAAAGGGAATCCCCAGTTACTGTTGTGAATGAGGAAAATAATTCAGTTTAGAAGATAATTATTTAGATAGATTCTATAATTACGGTATTACTTCGTCACTATGACCCCTACAGTCAATCGCAATCTACTCTCGTCAGAAATAAAACTAGTACCGTACCCATTCATAGGGAGTATTTCATCAACAGTCATTAAATAGATCAATATCGGTAGCCCCTCCGTGATAACGATTAAATAGATTTAGGACTTTCTTTGTTAGTTTAGGTTTATATCATAATCAGTGATTAAGCTCAAAGTAGATCCCAAATTTGTTATATCATTTCAGATAACCTGGTAATTTCAACTGTCCAGTCCATGGGGCCCATCAATACACTTTTTAGTTATTTTTTAGCTCCACAAGGCCCATTTAACTGTTGAAGGCCTAATAAGGATCATTTATAGTCTAAGTCCTAATAAGGTCGTTTAATAGTCTAAGGCTCAATAAGGCCCACATAATGAATTGTGGCCCTATCAAAGGCCCATCAACCATCCTTGGGGAACCTTAGAGCCCATCGAGCAACGTGGCCCATTCGAGACCACCATCGGTCCAAGATCCATAAGGAGATCCCTCGCTGCACCCACCAACTGGGCAAGATAAGGGCCAGTTATACGACCCTCTCGGCACACGGGTGTGTCTAGCAGGGTCACGCTGCCCAACAGACCGCACATTGTCGGATGCATAGGGCATGTTATCCAGACACCATGGATGTGTCGGGATAAGCCCTCATGGACGGGTGCAAATGCTACTTTGTGTAGGGCATGACATGTGTGAACACACGCTCGCGTAACACAAATCTTTATTCTTTCCTTTGTGCCCTTACGTACACTCACCCACGGGAGCTTGGTTAAGTGAACACTCGTGTACACGCTGTGTAAGCCAGGGACTGGCCCTGTACTGTAGACATGCTAAGGCAATCCCGGTGTATGCACACGCAGGTCTTCTGTGGGCTCGCTCGGTGTGCAAGTGCACCTGGCCAAACTTGCAGACAAGTACGCTGTTGTGTGTGTGTACTGCATGCTTGAGGCCCTATTCCAGCACATGTGCATGCCTGGGTAGTGTCCCTTGCGACTGACACAGAATCGTACCTGTTCTACAACCTGTCATGGCACATCAGTACCCTTTCCTGCCTATTTTTGATCATTAATACACATTTCTATTCTTCCAAAATAATCCCTCAACATGCATAAACATCACACATACCTTTCTAAACAAATCAATGTAAAATATCGAATAAACATGTGATTAAACAACTATAAAAAAAGCAATTCATGCATTCAAACTTCTTAGTATTTAATCTTTTTAATCAATGTATAAAACTCATTAAAAGTAAAGTGACATTGCTCCCATCCTTACTGAATGTTGAATGAGGTATGGTTTTTAAAAGAGGATGGAAAAGCTCGTAGGTTCGAAGAAAGAAACTGTTGTAGCAGCCGAAAATTACAAAACTGGTCTGCATTGATCATGAAGAAGGAAGAAGGTTGATGTAAGGTGTTTTAACATTTAAAAGAAAAGAATGACAAGGTAATGTTAAAGCTTACCATCCGAGGAAGGAGGAATGAGCTCGATGACAAGCTTGTTGCGGTGGAGAAGATGACAGTAGCTTAATTTCTTTTTTTCTCACTCTCGGGCCTCTCTTTCACTCTCTCTCTTTTTGGAGTTCTTTTTTTTTTCAAATAATAGTGGAAAAATGAAAGAAATGAAGAGAAGAAGGGGTTTAAATATGAAAAGGGAGGCAAAATATGATCCGTCGAATAACATATAAAGAAGTACAACTGTAAATCAGCTTAATGGTTGACCGTGCATGGCTAGAAGTTGCCAAGTTACAACCTACTGTAATAGAGGTTTGAAGGTGCTTGGTTGAATAGTGGCTGGTAAGCGGTGAGCGGGGATAGTTTGTTTGTGTGAGTGCAGGTCCTGTCGCATGAATAGGGGATTTACCCATAAGACATGTAGATGCTCGTGAGGCCTACCTGCGAGGCTTGTCTCCCGAGATTTAAATCCCACAATTGAATTTTCTTATCTTCGTTTCCATTTTTAATTTAAATATGTATTCATTATTTCTCAAATACTTGGCAAGAAAATTTTAAAAGAAAATTTAAAATTTATTGAATAAAATTTAACACAAAAAGTTCAAAGTTTAGTCAATGGCTTAGGAGTTATTATATCCTCCCCTCTTTACAAAAATTTGGTCCTCCAAATTTGAAAATTTCAAAATAACTCAGTATACTTATCCCACATCTTATCTTTAAGTTCCCAGTAGCTTCGTCGGAAGAGTGATATTGTCAGATGACCTTGACCACGGGGGTCCTCTTAGATTTGAGAACTTTCTCCTGTCAATCGATAATCTTAACTAAATACTTTGAGTAGGTCATGTCTAATTGTACTAAGAATTATTGGTGTGAAATGACATGGGAGGGATCATGATGATATTTTTGGACCATTGAGACATGGAAGACATCATGAAGACTAATAAATTCTAGTGGCAGGGCAAGACAGTAAGCCACGGGGCCAACATGTTCCAGTACTTTGAAAGGTTCTACAAAATGAGGACTTAGCTTACCCGTCTTCCAGAATATTATGTTTTCTTTGGCTGGAAAAACCTTGATGAAGACATGGTCACCCACTGCGAATTCTAGGTCTTTTTCGACTTAGAGTAGTTAGAAGATTCTCACGGATGCAACTTTTTCTATGGTGTCTTAGATAAGGTCTAGTTCAGAGGGACATCGGTTTTTAATCTCATTCCAATAGGTTGGGGATCAACAAGGTCTACCATAAAGGGTTTCATAAGGAGTGATCCCAATGCTAGAGTGAAAATTGTTATTATAAGTGAATTTCACTAGGGGTAAATGCCTGTCCCAGCTACCATCAAAGTTTAACACACAAGCCCTTAGTATATCCTATAATTTTTAAATAGTTCGTTTACACTGACCATCAATTTGGGAATGGTAAGCAGTATTAAAAGAAAGACTGGTAACGAGGACCTCCTAGAAGCTTGTCTAAAATCGAGAAGTAAAATGAAAATTTTTGTTTGACACAATAGAAATAGGGGTATCGTGGACTCGGACAATCTCTTATATAACGCACACGTCCCCTCTGCACGTACGCATGCTTAGGATGTGCGCACAACGTACATGTCCCTTTCGTACGCCCGACGCGGGGTCAGGACCTACAATAGGATCGGACCATTTACATGTCACCTCGTACGTGGATAGGTGTCGCACACTATGCGTGCGTCGTCCCCGCAGCAGGCCTGTACGGATAGGCCCTATGTGCCAGGGGCCTGAGCGCAGTAGGCCTGTGTGTGCACAGGCTAGCATTTGCGTGTGTGATAGGAGGCTTGTGTGCCTAAAGGATAGCCTACAGCGCGCCAGCCAGGATACTGCCACCTTGGGAAGAGGGCCACCGCTACCTTGGGCAGAGCGCCACCGCTCCGGTGGAGGAGGCCTTCCTCCCTCGTTTTTTATGCCAAACATCTTTTTTTCCTTTCTCTTCATTGGATTTTGCCACTTAGTGCGAATTCGATGGTCCCAAAACTTTATAAATTGCCCTCATTATTCCATTCCTCTCCACACTTCCATTCTTCCATTTTTCAAAGGTTTAAAGAAAGATAGAGAGAGAGAGGTATATAGTAGTCTAGTAAGAGAATAAGAGAAAAAAAAGAGAACGGTGAAGGAGAAAATATCAAGATTTCGGTAAAAAATCTAATATTTCTTTTGACATCTTAAGGAGTATTTTTAGATAAACTAAATTAATATGATTGTTATTTTTCCTGTTTTGTATGCCTCTGTGTTCAGATAAGTCGAATTGTTCTTATTTTCAAGCATGCTATGTAAATTGTAGACACTTGATGAATTTACATGTAATAAATATAATATGTAATCGGTGACAGTAAAAAGTATAAAAGAAAAGAAAAAGAGAAAAGTGGAATGAAGCCTCTATGGTCTGAAGTGTATCTGTATTAACATGCATATTGCATCAAGTGTCTTGTTAGGCTTTTTATCTCTGAGGGGTATCTGTTCCAGTTGCCTTTTGGGGTATCAGTTTCTCCCTCCCCTATTTGCTCTAAAAAGATGTAAGAGGACCTCTCTTAGTGGATGACGGCGTACCCTCTAACGATAGTAGTATCGTACTATCTTTAGGGATCATCCATGACTAAGTAATGTCGTGACTGTAGATATCTGTTAAGCTCACTATAGTTGGTACAACTGTGGTCATAGATCGTACCATGGCTTGACCAGCCAGAAATGGGCCTAAGCAAATTGCTGTATCTGTATCTGATATGGTCATTCACTTGAATAGTTGGAAATGTGTATCTGTCATCAGAGATGAAAGTTGCAATGACTTCACGAAGCATGACACAAAAATCTGAGCATTTCATGATTTATTTGATTTTCTCTATTATCAAACATGATTTATATTTGATTGTCTGTATTAACGTATCGTTTTCTTAATAAATAAATGGTTTTTCATAAAGTGAGATAGATAAATAAGGAAGTTAAATGATAATATAAAATAATTGAATTTTAAAATCTTACGATGTTAATTTAATACTATTTTTCTTACTGAGTATATGGAACTCACTTTTTTCATGTCCCCCCAGATGAGAAAGAAAGTGAGGAACTGCAGGCTAACTTATCCTTGAAAGTCTATGAGAATTCCATGGATCCACAAGTCTGAGTGCATGACTATTCTCGCACTCTAATGAGTCTAATAGCATAGTGAAAGAAGTGGCCCTTATATTTTGTTTTGTATTTTACAGCCACTTCTGGCATCAATATATGTATGTAGTGGAACTTATTAGTATTTGTAAGGGATTTGTAATGATTTTGTTCCGCCATATAAATTTTATCATGCACTCGTTATTCTGAATCTGTATCTGACACCCCTTTACCTTAATTAGCACTTGGGATGTCACAGGATGATACATTCACAGCAGATGCATGACATGTGCGCACGCATCCCCTTTGCACGCACGCACGCACGAGACATGCGCATAGAGTGCATGTCCCATCCTCGTACACGGCACGGGGACCGATCCTGCGCGCATCTTGTCGCCTACAAGTGGGCCATCGGTGCATCACCTTGCGTGTCGACAGGTGTGGAACACTGTGTGCACGCCATCCACGCAGTAAGCCTGCATGCACTGGGCACGGGGTGCCTAGGCCTTGTGCGCGCGGCTCCCAGTGCGCCTAGGCCCTACGCGCGTGCAGGTTAGCCCTTGCGTGCGCTACAGGAAGCCTGTGCGCCTTGACCGAAGTACTACTACCTCGGGCAGTGCACCGCCATTGCCTCAGGCGATGTTCCACCGTCGCTGGTGGAGGAGGCCCTTCTTTCTCGTTTTTCGTGCTGATCATTTTTTTTCTCCTCTCTTTTTACCCAATTTCGCCACTTGGCACAAATTCGACGATTCTAAAATTTTATAAATAGGTCTTCCCATCCCATTCTTATATTTTTCTAGAGGAACGGTGAAGGAGAAAACATCAAGGTTTTGGTAAGAAATTTATTATTTTTTTCAACGTCTTAAGGGATATTTTTAGATAAAAATAAAATTATTAAACATGATAATTATGATTTTTCTTGCTTATATGCCGTTGCGTTTATAGTTCAGATAAATCGAATTGTTCTTGTTTTCAAACATACTATGTGAATTATAGACACTTGATGATGTGCATATAATAAAATATAATATAAAGTCAGTATTATTACATGGTAAAAATAAAGAATAAAAAGAAAAAGATAAGAGAAAAGTAGAATGAAGCATGAATAGTCCGAAATATATATTTGTATTGACATGAATATTGCATCAAGTGTCTCGTTAGGCTTTTTATTTGTTTCTCCTAACTTCTTCTGATATAGAAAAACGTAAGAGGACCGCTCCCACTCTGACAAGAGTGGTAAAGCAAATATCTGTTAGGGGTCACCATTGGCTACGTATTGTCGTGACTGTAGACATCTGATAGGGCCATTATGGTTGGTACGACTGTTGTTGTAGATCATACCATAGTTTGGTCCACCGGAAATGGGCATGAGGAAATTGTTGTATCTGTATTTGATATGATTACTCCATTTAGGTAGTTGGAAATCTGCATCTGCCTTCAAAGATGGAAGTTGTAATGACTTCGCAAAGCATGACACGAAAATTTGAATATTTCCTGATGTATTTGATTTTCTCTTTTATATGATGTGATGTATGTTTGATTTATTCATATAATGTATTATGTTTTTAATAAATAAATTATTTTCATAATATAAGATTGTTCTATGAGGTGGCCAAATGGTAAACTTTTAAATTAAAATAATTCACTTTTAAAATCTTACAATGTTAATTTAATAATATTTTCCTTACTGAGTATATGGAACTCACTCTTTCTATGCCCCCCTAGATGAGGAACCGCAGGCTGACCCACCCTTGGAAGTCTATGAGGATCCCGTGGATCCACAAAATTTGAGTGCTTGATTGTTTTCGCACTCTAATGAGTCTAATAGCATAGTGAAAAAAGTGGCATTCTTTTGTGTTTTTTTTTTAACATTTTGTAGCCACTTCAGGCCTCAGTTATATGTATGCAATTGGAACTCATATATATATTTGTAAGCAATTTATATTAATTGTTCCGTTGCATAAAATTTTATTATGCACTCGTCATTCTGAATCCATATCTGACACCTATTTGCCTTAATTAGCATCTGGGATGTCACAAATAACCTGTTTAAAATTAGTATGATTGAAATTCGGCAGGGTAAACCTTATCCTTGGGTGGATAAAAGTCCTTCTAGACATAGTTAGGATACATGTTTTATTTTGGGTCACCTGGCAACAAATTGCTATGACCAAAATGTGTTGCATGATTTGTTGTGTTTTTGCATATGTGATGGTGGGAATTCTAATCCCATAATGGTACTAGTTATTAAACAAATGCATATGTTAAGATCTAAAAAAGTAATTATTAAGAATTAAAAGAAAAAATAGAAATAAAAAACTCTTTAAATAAGACTTTAAAATTTAAATGCTCAAATAATTAATTATGTGTGGAAACTATGGATTATGGATATATATGTTGATGGGGTATGGAACACCTTATTGTTATGAGATAAGTGAAAGAATGAGATTATATGTAAGCTAAGAAAGAAAATAATAGAAATCTAAAGAACTAAGAAAAGAAGAAGAATTAGAGGGATAAAAAGGGTAAATTACGAATTTTAATTACTCTATTAATCATTGATTTTTTATGAAAGAAAAAGAATTTTACATCTTTGAATGACTGTATGTTGTATGCCATATGTCTAGGGCATTTACTTTTTATACTTACTGAGTAGTGGAAAGCTCACCAAAATATATCATAAACTTTTTCAAATAAAACAAATTTGGAGCAAGAATCAGATTAGTGAATCATTAGTTTTGACCCTATAATTTAAACCTCATGTCATTGTAAATATTATTACAATATGTTTAAGGGATGAATATTTTAATCATTAATGTATTATATGTGTGTTGTTATTGGCTAATTCCCTGAATTTGTTAATAGTTGACGATTGTAATCCCTTAGTGAGGGAACAAGGGCATCATAGGTGGTATTAGAGCAACAAAACCATAAGACCATCCCTTGTACATGAAGTTTAAAATTGTTGTGGGGTTATGGGCTAAATTAGGAAGATGAACCTCTAGGAGATGTTTTGGAATTCCTTTTGAGCATCTAAAAAAATAACAAACTAATAGTATGGTGTTTTGAAGATTTTAAGGATAGGAACCACATCTGTTAGGGTATGGCAAATCTCAAAATTGAAACAAGTATGGCTTCACTCTAGAGTGTATTAGAGATAATGTAAATCGATAACCATAAATGAATTTAGTAACTATTAGAAGGAGACCATGGGAGGCTTAAATCTCTACATAAGCATTGACCTTGTAAAGAAAAAAGATTTGAAATAAATCTTTGAAAGAACATCTAATTTCACTCGAATTTGGGAAAGTGACTCTCAGGCTAGGGGAGAAATTTCTCAATTGGAGAAAATTTCCCAGGCTGGAGAAAATCTCCCAAGCAAGAAAAAATTCCCTAAGAGGGAGAAGATCCCTTAATAAGAAAATTTTCCCATGAGGAAATAAGATCCCTCGAACGGGAAAAATTTTCCAATATGATAAAAATTCATAGAGCAAGAAAACATTTTTCCAAGTAGATACTGTAACACCCCACAAACCTTCATTTCTGGATCATCGAAAGCATTAGACTCGTGGCATATTGTCTCTCTCTATCCCAAGAATTTATGGGTCTACATGACGTCTTTCATGTCTCGATACTTAAGAGGTATTACTCTGATCCTTCTATTATTATTCCTCGCGATGAGGTGCAGTAGAAGCCGACATGACTTATCAGGAGGTTCCCGTAGAGATTCTTGGGTGGACCGATAAGGTCTTGCATAATAAGACGATTCCCATGGTGAAGGTGTGATGGTAGCATCATACCCCAGAGGAAACCACGTGGGAGTTGGAGAGCGAGATGAGGGAGAAGTATCCGGACCTATTCGAGACAAATTTGGGGATCAAATTTTTTTAAGGTAGGGGGGATGTAACACCCTGCCCATCGCTGTGCTTAATTAATTTGGAAAACCCTAATTGTTTAGGCTTTTGGGTACATTAAACTCATTTAAATTACACTGCGTAATATTTATCATAATTCGTAAATCTAGTTTATTTTTAATTATTTTGTTTATATTTAATTTTATTTAACTTTTATTTTTATTTTTATTATTTAATTTACATTTAACTTTATTTAATTTTAGAAAATAGAAAAAAATCGGAAAAATACCAAAACGGGAAGAAATCTCGCGGGAAAATAGAGCTGCTCGTGTTCTGCACACTGCGCACGCGCGCACGGTAATCACAGGACGTGTACACAGTGCGCACGTCCCATCCACACGCACGCACGCACGTTCGAGACTTGTGTAGAGCGCTCACACCCCTTCCACATGCACGCACGAGACGTGCGCATGGTGTAGGAACATATCCTACGCGCTTCTTGTCAAGTGCGGGCAGGCTGTCCGCTCGTCACCTCGCGTGCGGAAGGCGTTGCACATTGTGCGCATGCTGTTCGTGTAGCAGGCTTGCGTGGATAGGCCCTGTGCGTGCAATACCTAGTATGGCTAAGCCCTGCGCTTGGACAAGCTAGCCCCTACGAGCATGACATGAGGCCTTTGTGCCTGTAGCACGCCGCTGGCGAGGGAAGCCCTCCTCCCTCTTTTTTCATGCCAAAAATCTTTTTCTCATCTCTCTTCACTGGATTTTGCTACTTGGTGTGAATCTAGTGGTTTCAAATTTCTATAAATAAGCCTTCCTAACCCATTCTTCCCCACACTTCCATTCTTCCATTTTTCTAGACTTAGAGAGAGTAATCTAGTGAGAGAAGGAGAAAAAAAAAGAAAAATGATGAAGGTGAAAGCATTAAGGTTTTGGTAAGAAATTTTTCAACGTCTTAAAGGATATTTTTAGATAAAATAAAATTATTAAACATGAAGATTATAATTTTTCCTACTTGTATGCCTTTATGTTTATAGTTAAAAGAAGTCGAATTGTTCTTATTTTCAAGTATGTTATGTGAATTATAGACACTTGATGATCTGTATGTAATAAAATATAATATGAAGTCGGAATTATTGCTAGGTAAAAATAAAGAATAAAAAAAAGAAAAGAGAAAAGTGGAATGAAGCTTAAATGGTCTGAAATATATATTTGTATTGACATGCATATTGTATCAAGTGTCTCATTAGGATTTTTATCTCTAAGGGGTATCTGTTCCCCTAGCCCTTCGAGATATCTATTTCTCCCTACCCCATCTGGTCTGGAAAGACATAAGAGAACCACTCCTATTGGATGACAACGTACCCTCTGACGAGAATGGTAACGTGAATATTTGTTAGGCGTTATCCTTAGCTAAGAATTGTCGTGATTGTAGATATCCAATAGGGCCACTATGGTTGGTACGACCGTGGTCATAGATCGTACCATGGTTTGGTCAGCTAGAAATGGGCCTGAACAAATTATCATATATGTTTTTGATCTTGTAATTCCACTTGGATAGTTGAAAATCTGTATCCGCATTCAGAGATGGAAGATGTAACGACTTCGCGAAGTATGACACAAAAATCTGAATATTTTGTGATTAATTCGATTTTCTCTATTATCTGCCATGATGTATGCTTGATTTGTTCATATTAATATATTATTTTCTTAATAAATAAATTATTTTTATAATATATGATCGGTCTACGAGGTGGCCAAATGGTAAGCTTTTAAATTAAAATAATTCACCTTTAAAACTTTACTATGTTAATTTAATACTATTTTTCTTACTAAGCATATGAAACTCACTTTTTCCATTCCCTCTAGATGAGGAAGAAAATGAGGAACCGTAGGCTGGCCTACCTTTGGAAGTCTATAAGGATCTCATTAATCCACAAAATTTGAGTGCATGATTGTTTTCGCACTCTGATGAATCCAATAGTGTAGTGAAAAAAGTGAAATTCTTTTGTGTTTTGTTTTCTTTTTTGTATTTTGTAGCCACTTAAGGCCTCAGTTATATGTATGTAATTGGAACTCATATATATATTTATAAGGGATTTGTATTAATTATTCTACTGCACAAAATTTTATCATGCACTCGTTATTCTAAATCTGTATCTGACAACCATTTACTTTAATTAGCATTTGGGATATCACATGGACACTTTGTCAAAATCAGCTGTTTACTAAGTTCAGAAAATACTCCTTTTAGTTGAATTGAGTCTCCTTCTTTAGCCATGTAATTTTGAGTAAGGAGTTTTTATGGATCCGATCAAGGTTGAAACCCGTAGCTGAGATATATAGTTTCCTTGGCTTGGCAGGTTACTACTGACGATTTATTGATGGATTCTCTAAGATTGCTGCTCTGTTGACCCGTCTCACTAGGAAGGGCGTACTTTTTTATTTGGGATTATGAATGTGATGAAAGCTTTATAGAATTGAAGTATCATCTCACCTTCACTTCAGTGTCGATCCTCTCTGATAACACTGAAAGATTTTAGGTTTACTGTGATGCATCTTACATTGGTTTGGGATGTGTTTTGATGCAGCATTATAGAGTGGTCACTTATGGAACCAGATAGTTGAAGTCTTATGAGTGTAACTACCCTACTCATGACCTGGAATTGGTGGCCATAATTTTTGGCTTGAAGATATGGCGTCATTACATGTTTGGTCAGACCTTTGAAATTTACACTAACAATAAAAGTTTAAAGTATATTTTCTCATAGAGGGAATTGAGAGATGTTGGATGGACCTCTTGAAGGACTATGATTGCAAGATCTTCTAACACTCTAGTAGAGAAAATATAGTCGCAGATGTGCTGAGCTGGAAGGAGTCCACTGTGTTGGCCCAAACTATGGCCTCAAGTTTGAAACTAATTGATGCTATGCAGGCACTTTGCCTCAACCACTATGGCAATGGTGCCTATCTCGCTCAGATATGAGCTTTGCCTGATCTTTTTATGAAAATTTGGGAAGTTCAAATTCATGGACAAGGAAATCACCAAAAATTTGAGTTAGTTCACTTCTGCGAGTTTTCTGAGTTTAGAATTATTGATTTGAGTTATGCAGTTTCTAAGATTGTATTTGGGTCTCTATCGCTGTCAGGACGAATGTTCTCATGGCTGCCCATGCTTCTAAACTATTCATCCACCTTAGGAGTACCAAGATGTATTAGGACTTGAAGTGCCAATACTGGTAGCTGGGAATGAAAAAAGACATTGTCGACTATGTTTTTCGATGCCTTACTTGCCAACAAGTTAAGGCAGAATAGCAGAGACCTGGTGGTTTGTTACAGGGCCTCCCGATTCCAAAATGGAAGTGGGAGCATGTAACCATAAATTTTGTCCATGGTATACCCAGGAACTGTTCTGGTCGTAATGCCATATGGGTCATCATTGATAGACTAAAACCGAGACCACCCAGTTTTTATCCATTAGAACCACTAACTCCACCAGTAGATTAACCTGCCTTTGTGTCAGTAAAATTGTTCAACTCCATGGTATTCCCTCATCTATTGTATCCGATCGAGATCCTTGATTCACCTTCCACTTTTGGGACAGCTTCTAACAAGCGCTTGGGTCTAGATTATACTTCAACACTGCTTATCATCTCCAGACTGATGGTCAGTCTAAACACACTATCAAGATATTAAAGACATATTACGTGCTTACGTTCTCAACTTTGGCAATAACTGATATGAGTATATTTTTTTGTGTGAATTTATATATAATAACAGTTATCATTCCAGCATCAGCATGGCTCTGTATGAAGTCCTATACGGTAGGCCCTACTATTCACCCACTTGCTGGAGTGAAGTCAAAAATCAGCATCATTTGGGGCTTGACTTTATCCAGAAGACTGTCGAGAAGGTTGTTATCATCCGTAGGAACTTGGCCAACACCCAGAGTCGTCAGAAGTCTTCCTCAAGATTTTTCCCTACAAGGGAAAAATATGGTTTGGAAAAAAAAGAAGTTGAGCCCCCATTAAGTGGCACATTTTCAGATCGTGGAGCGTGTTGGACCCATGGAGTACCACTTTGCTCCGGCGTGAGAGTTTGCAGGTCTACATGATGTTTTCCATATCTCCATACTTAAAAAGTACTATCTTGACCCTTCTCACATCCTTCCTCACGATGAGATGCAGGTGGAAGCTGATAGGACATACGAGCAACTCCCTGTAAAAACCCTTGATTGGACTAACAAGGTTTTGTGCAACAAGATGATACCCATAGTGAAGGTGCAATGGTGCTATAGTGGCAGCACCACACTCCGGAAGAGGTAACATGTGAGTTGGAGAACGAGATGAGAGAAAAGTGTTCAGACTTATTCATGACAAATTTTGGGGACAAAATTTTCTAAGGTGGGGGGAATGTAACACCCTGCAAACCTTTGCACTTAATTTGTAATTGGGAACCACTTGAACTCTTTAAATTATTTCGTAGTTTTTAATATCACATTTCATAAATTTAATTCGTATTTTTAATTTATTTAAATTTATTCTAAAAGATTATATTTTTATTATTTTGGTCAATATTATTTTGTTATTTCTATTTTAAAAATAAATTTTTAGGAGAAAAGATGAAAAAGGGAAAGAATCCCATGGGAAAACGCCCGAGCGAAAGGACCTGCCTGCGCGGGCATCGCACATCGCGCATGCATTCGTGCACATGGCCAGCACAGGACGTGCACACGGCCAGCACAGGACGTGCCCACTGTGCACACATCATGTCCATGCAGAGCGCGAGGCTAGTCTACCTGCGCCTCCCATCGTGCGAAGATGGGATGTGCGCGGATTGGTGCGATGCCGTGCGCCCTGTACGCGCAGTAGGCCTGCGTGGTAGGCCTGTGCACTTGGGCCTTCGCGCAGGCTAGCCCTGTGCGCAGTAGGATAAGCTGGTGCACCTACAGGATAGGCTTGCAGCGCGTGCTTGATTGGGGAGACATGTTACTGCCTCGGGCGCTGTGTACCACCCCCTTGGGCGCCACTGTCTTGGGCGGTGTGCACCATCGGTTGGGTGGTGTGTTGTCACCGTCTTGGGCGATGTGCAGTTGTTGTTTGGGAGGCGTGCCTCTATTTTTTGCACCACCGTCACGTCGCATCATATCACTCCTTTCCCGTTAACTTTCTCTCTCCTCACCACATTTCACTACTTGGTGCAAATCTAACGGTCCCCATTTTCTATAAATAGGAACCCCTCCCTTCTCATTTCCTCACCACTTCTATTTTATTCTTCCATCCTCTAAGAGCTTAGAGAGAGAGGGAGTAATCTAGAGAGAGAAGGACAGGTATTTGGTGCAAATCTAACGGTCCCCATTTCCTATAAATAGGGATCCCTCCCTTCCAATTTTCTCATCTTTTCCATTTCATTCTTCCATCTTTTAAGAGCTTAGAGAGAGAGGGAATGATCTAGAGAGAGAAGGAGAAGAGAAGAAGAAGAAGAAAGGTCCATGAAAACATTAAGATTTCGGTAAGGAATTTAGTATTTACTTTTAAACATTTTAAGGAGCATTTCTAGAGTTAAAATTATGAAGTTTTAAATTATGATTTGTATGATTATGTTAAATGTCTTGATAAAAGCATGTTATATGATTGTATATGCACTTGATGATTTGCATGTAATTTAAATGATATAATTTTTGTGATCAATTACTGAAATGTGAAAAAGAGATTTAACTATGAAATGATATGAAAATTATGCATTTGTATTGATATGCATAATGCATCAAGTGTTTTGTTAGGCTTTTTATCTCTGAAGAGTTTCTATTTTTTCCATCCCCCATCTGGTCTGAAAAGACATGAGAGGATCACTCCCTGTAGATGACGACGTACCCTCTGACAAAAGTGGTGACACAAATTATCTGTTATGGGTCACCTTTGATGAAGTACTGCCGTGACTATAGAATATCTAATAGGACCACTATGGTCGGCACGGTCGTGGTCATAGATCGTATTATGGTTTTGCAAACCAGAAATGTGTTGTTGGCAAATTGTTGTTATATATATGATCTGGTCATTCCACATGGGCAGTCAAAAATTCGTATTTGCCCTCAATAGATGGAAGTAAGAATGATTTCGAGAAACATGACACGAAAATTTAAGCATATAATGATTTATTTGATTTTCTCTATTATCAACATGATTACATTGATTGTTATGACTATGACATGATGGATATGATATTTTTATAAATAAATAAATTATCTTCATAAATTAAAAATGGACCTTAATGTGAGCCCTAATGCTAAGTGTTGATGATATAATTATTTACTTTTAAAATCTTATGATATTATTTAAATACTGTTTTTCTTACTTAGTATATGGAACTCACACTTTTCTGTGCTCCCCTAAGATGATGAAAATAGTGAAGAACTGGTCGCTGACCTACCCCTTGAAGTCTATGAGGATCTTGTGGATCCAAAACCCTTGAGTGCATGACTTGTCCTGCACTTTAATAAGTCCATTCGCATAGTGAAAGAAGTTGTCATTTTTTATTTTAATATTTTGTATTTTGTTGCCACTTCTGAGCTCAGTTATATATGTGTAATTGGAACTCATATATTTTGGTAAGGAATTTGTAATAATTTGTTCCGCTGCATAAAATTATCTATTATGCACTTGTAAGCTGTTTCTATATTTGGTACCCTTATGCTTTTATTAGTATTTGAGATGTTACAGATACACTCTAAAAAAATAATTCTTGAATATGATAAGAACCAAATAGCCATCCAAGATTTTATTCTAAAATTTCTCTTTGAATCCCCTTAGAAAAACCAAGACCCTAATTGTTCCAAAATTCTTATTTTAATTCTGCATAAAGACTGCAATAATGATTCAAAATCTTAAGCAATTGAATAATCGTATACTTAAAGAGATAGAAGACCATTATTATAAATAAAACAAATAATGCTTAACAAGAATCCTTCTTTTTCAAAGTCCTGTTTCTCCTAAATAAATTACCATGGGTTAAAGAGAAGACCTTAGAGGCATGTTTACATAACAAATCATTATATCAAGACAAACCTCCTAAGAATATATCATTAGAGTATCACAACGGAAGTGTGTTGAACCATAATCTCCACATTTGGAAGAATTTTCTCCCCAAGCCAACGAAAGGAAATTAATGATGTGATAAAGCCGTCACTCATATCTTAAGGCCCTTGGGAACTTAAAGTGTACCTGTAAGAATTAGAATTAAACATAACACTCATGAAATTACTGAATAAACCTACTGCCAAAAGAATTCCTAATCATCTTTAGTAATAATCATAGACTCCCTAACTCAACAACATAGTGCAAGTAATCACACTTTAGCTATTTAAAGTTAGAAAACCAATAAATGAATTAGATGCATGAATCTTAAGGATTAATATATTGTAAAATTAAATATTACTTCTTTAACAAGACCCACTGTTTTTAAGAAAATTCAAATAAAGTACCATCAAACCTAATGTCTGAAACGAAGAAACACACACTTGGAAACTATTATTTTATTGAA
Source organism: Carica papaya (assembly GCF_054855325.1). Classification (NCBI taxonomy): domain Eukaryota; kingdom Viridiplantae; phylum Streptophyta; class Magnoliopsida; order Brassicales; family Caricaceae; genus Carica; species Carica papaya. The sequence continues at coordinate 15,804,508 of NC_142315.1, forward strand.
TAAAATTGAAAATATAAAATTACAACTTAACCTAAGATGTTTCCACCAAATAAAAATATTGTAACAACACCCCTTGACTGGAACTCAATTTCTTAAACGACCTTACTTCTAAGTTAAATTCTTAAAAGAGAGAAAACAAAATCCTTAAAGACGTGCTCTGAAAAATAAAATCATTAACATGACAATTTTAGAAAATAAATTCCTTTATATGAAGAAAACATAAAAGTAACTAGGTACCAAAAATACTCTTAAACAAACATACACTTATATATAAGAAGTAGAAAAGAAGATATCATAACCTAAAGTGATCCCTCTAGAGGCAAAATATTATAACCACTCCAATCTGTTGATGAATATGCCAACAGAATACATGGATGGTTGTTTCAAGGTCTTTACAAATGAAGATTTAGAGGATTAAATTTCTTAAGGGAGAGAGATTTATAACACCCCAAATCTAGGACGTACATTAAAACATTTTTGGAGAGAAATTAAGTAAAAGAAAGGGCATTGAAAAGAAATAAAAGTTTTCTAGAAAACTTAAAATAATAATTTTGTAAATTTGTAGGTAAAAAAAAGAAATTAACTAGAAATATATTTTTAATATTTTACTTATAAATATTTTTAAATTTAGAACCTTCGAAATAATTAATTTAGAATCTAAAAATCATGAAAAACATGAATAATAAATAAAATAAATAATATAGGGCTTTTTTGAATTAAAATCTGAAAGTTAGGGCCATTTTTTAATTAAAGTTGACCTATTTGAAATGATTTAAAGTGGCGGGGGGTCACTCTACAATTTTTAATAAATGAGACACATCATCTGCTAACTTGGCAATGCAACTAATCTGGTCATGCCACGCGGTAGCCACGTCAGCAAGACATCCCACGTAGATTCGACACGTTGGAGGTCCGCATGTTGGGTGATCAAACAGCCTACATGTTTTGGTGTAGATTGGATGGATGAGAATCTTTATCGCCTTTGGATGCAATCCAGTAGTTCCTAGATGATGATTGTGATTGTGCGGCTGGCAGACAAGATGTCGATTGAACGGCTAAGGCATGTGTTGACCGATTACACGGTTAACAAGCAATGCAAGAAGAGACAAATGTAATTGATCCTGAAGCCATCTGACAGCCAAAGATTTCAACAGTTTAGATGAATGGGAGTTTAAATTCGACGGCGTAGATTCATCAGATGAAGAAAAAGACTAAGTTACCCTTAATAAAGGGCAAACTGATGGTCCTTAGATGGCTAGTTTAGATGTAATCCAACAACCATAAATTAATTGGGGATAGGTATTTAACTTTAACCACCAGAAGAGAAAGGAGGAGAGAGTGGGATGTCAGAGAAAGGAGGAAGGGAGCGCTACGCTGCCGTGCTGGAGAAGAAAATGGATGCCTGGTAATCGTTTTCTTCATCCTTTCTCTGTCATCTATATTATTTTAGCTTGTTTAATCTCTAAATGCTTATTGTGTGGAGGTTAACCGAGAATGAATCCAACCTTTGAATCACCATGAAGCCTGACCATTTCTCCATTCAGGTTAAGATAACCATTAAGTTCACCGATAAAGTTTTATGGTTTTGCATGCTTGATTTTTATTTAGTTTAATAGATTACAACAACTTAATTTTGTAAAGACGGAATACCGAGAGACAAATGGAGAGGGTATGACTGGAAATTAAGTTTGAAACTAACAAATTACCCCATATATGATTAAATACACATGAGATTGCAAGTAAGTGTATATGCTGGTGTGTGTGTGTATCGATGCTCATATACTTGTGTGTTCAAGATTTTATAGCAGAATATATATGTATGAGTATATGTGTGTATATGTTACGTACAGTGTGGTAAATATATATATATACATGCGTGATATATATGTGCAAGTATAAATTTATGTAAGATTTTATGGCATATATATGTATATATAGTACAAACTATGAAAATATATGCTTAATATGTAAAGAATTATATAGAAAATATAAATATATATATATATGTAATATGACATAAGTATAAAAATATTAAAATGGAATATATATATATATGTAAGTATATGAAAATCTTTAATATAATGTGTAAATAGTGCAAACTATGAAATTATATAATCATATATATATATATATATATATATATATATATAGGAGAAGAATAAATAGATTAATATTTAATTAAGAATTAGGTATATGGTGATAGTTATCATAATTGAATTTAATTGAACATATTATTAATGAGAATTGAATTTGATTGAATAAATAACTAATAAGAATTCAATTTGATTCCATAAGTAATTAATGCGAATTGAATTTGATTGAATAAATAATTAATGAGAATTGAATTTAATTGGATATGTAATTAATGGGTAGGTTAATTTAGCCATAATTTATAATAATTAGGTAAAGGTAATTTAAAATAATAAAAGGAATAATTTTTGAAAATTATTTTAATTTAATAAATATGTAAACAAGCTAACAGATTTTATTTTGAATGGAATAGAAATTATAAGAAAATAATTTTGAAGTAATAGGAAAGAAATATTCTGCAAATTATTTTTGGAATTGAATAAATAATTGATGTGATTCTGAATGCCCAAAATTTGGTTCTAAAGATGAAATCTTATATCAGAGAGGAACCCCATGGAAGTTGGACTCTTGTGAAATAATTACCTGCGAGTCCACTGCAGTACGAGGTCGTGCTCATGCAACACAATGGACGTGCACACACAGGCGTATACCCGTGTGTACAAAATGCGCGCAAGAAGAGGGAGAATCCTTTTCCCACAGGGATTCCCGCATTTCTCAGGCCAAATAAGCAAATTGTTCCAACATCGTTTTGTTTCTTAAATGGGATCGATTTAAACAAGAAAGTAAAATTTAATTTCCTAAACAGAAATGCCCAAAATAGGAAAGTAAGTTCAACTTTTCTAAACTAGAGCATCCTGAAGAGGAAGATAGCTCCATCACTAACTATGTTCCGAAACAGGATTATTCCAAGGAATGGGCCATGTTTGTCCAACAGAAGCTTAAGGACCAAGTGAGATTAATGGGCATGAAGAATTGTAAGGAAGTCCAAGTGCTAGCCTAATCTTAGAGAGGAGCAAGACTTGATCCAAGTCAAAGAAGCCCATTGGGCATGCCCATGAAGGTCCACATGTGCTGGGTGAGCAGCCTGCGACTTAGCCATCCCGCTTGCGCTTGCACACCGCAAGGATGTGCAGCCCGTGAGCATGTGCGGAGATGCCCAAGCGCATGCCTAGGATGAAATTGTGCACGCAAGAGGAGATGTTGTGAGCCACGAGCACGCGACCCTCAATCTGTGCACCTGCGACCCATGACTCGCGTGGCCATTGCTAGCTACCCACACGGGCAGCTTCAAATTAAGGCCTTTTAGACTTCTTCTCTTTTTTTCCAAGTCTCCAAGGATTTAAGTCCTCCAAAAATTATCTATGTGATTTAAATGCCAAAATTGGAAGAGAAATTCCACTTAAAATTGAAGTACAAGAAAAATTAAGGTATTTAAAGATTTAGATAAAGAGAGAAAAATATTTAAGATCTAATTAGACTATCTTAATATTTATTTTTATTATTTTAGATTATCTTAGGATAAGATTCATTTATTTAATTATTTATGTATTTATTCTCTAATTATATTTTAGATCCTAAAATTTGGATAGGAATCCTAAATCCTATTCCAAGTAGAAATAGAAAATAAAAGCCTATATAAAGGCTTAAGTTCAAGTTTTGTAATCACAATTCAATTTATCAATAAAATTAAAGTTTTGAGCCTTCTTCTAGATTTAACTTTTGCTAATTTTAGCATCTTCAAGTTCTTTTAAGATAGGGAGCTTTTTGAAATCTGGTTGAGTCGAGAAGTTGGGATCAATTTATCGAGTAAGCTACCACGTGTTTCTTTTCCTTGTTTTAAATTTTCTAGTTTTTTGTTTTTGCATGCCATATAAATAGTTGTAGATTAAAATAGAGGGAGAGGTTAATTAGGCAATTAAGTTTCTGAATTGCATGCACTGAGTTGTGGTTTCAGGAATTAAAACGATCATTCCCACACCCTCTCACGAAAAAAATAGATAAAATATGTTAAAGAAAAACAATGAAATAGAAATTAGTACTTTAAGAATAATAATAAATTACTTGGTCAAAAGAATTAAGATTAGGAGTAAATTGAATAAAAGAATTTATGTGTAAAATTAAAATAAAATGAGAAGAAACTAGTATCCAAGAAATTATGTAATTAATCAAATAAATAAACCTAGAAAATTAAATTGGATGAATGTTTTAATAACTAGAATAGTCATAGCAACGAGATGTGCATGCAATAGGATTGCATGAAACTCTTGGGTTCATCGCTGACCCAAGAAGTCTTAATTACTGTGTAAATTTTCTACTAATTTTGGGGTGATGTTTGGAGCTCAAATCAGAATCCTTTTACTCAAAAGTCTATAAGTATAATTAGTAATCAACCCAAATCATTCATATCATTATTTTTAAAATGTTTCATTAAAATTTTATGAAATGATATGCATGCAAACAAGTGAAGATAAGGTTATTTGAAAAACTAGCTCTGGATACTACCCAAACAGCTGAAACTGCTCGGATAGGTTTAAAAGTTGTCTTTTTTAGAGAGACAAAAAGAGGTAAATTAGGAATTTTAATTACTATGTTCATCATTGATTTCTAATAAAAGAAAAAGAATTTACATCTTTAAATGACTATATGTTGTATACTGAATGTTTACGATGTAGTTTACTTTTTATACTTACTGAACACGTGGAAAGCTCATCCAAATATATCATTAACTTATTCAGATAAAATAGATCTAGAGGGAGAATCGGATCAATGATAATTAGTAGTTGTATCCAAGGTAGAATTTAATATTCTTTATTGAACTGGTAATATTATATAGTTTTGACCCTATATTTTAGACCTCACTTCATTGTAAATATTATTACAATATGTTCAAGGGACGAATATTTTAATCATTAATATATTATATGTGCGTTGTTATTGGTTAATTCCTTGAATTAGTCAGTAGTTGTTAACTGTAATCTCTTGGTGGGGGAATAGGGGTGTCACACTAAATTTTTCTGAATACTATTTTTCTTACAACATACACAATTTTGACTGAAAATTCTGTATAGTGTTATAGTAAATTACTTCTCGAGTTATAATAGCCACTTAAGACAATATTCTTTAGTTATATAGAGGTAATTCTTCGAATCATGTCTGTTGACACATAGATAAATATTTTCATGAAGTATTTTACTTTTATATTTCCTCTAATATATAAATCTCATTTTAAAAATAATTCTAAGAATTATTTTTCACAAATCTACTCTCTTTAAAAATAATGAGAAGCTAACTTTAAAACCAAAACTTTTTTGAAAGAGCTTTTCCAAAGAAAATCTTCTTTCTCTAGTTATGTAGAAGACAAATAAATCTAGAATACGTGTTCTCTTAGTTTTCATTTATTTCTTTTATTGTTAATTTCTTTGTAATCTCTCTCAGTTTGTTCCTCTTTCTTAGGTCATGCTTTTTACACTCTCTCGAAAACTTAAATAGCATTATTAGTGTAAAAATAAGTGTGTGTCAATTATCAAGATCAATAAATCACTTTATTTTATTCAACAGTCATTAAAGGTAACAATAATGTTTGAAATACTAATGAGATATCTGTCCAATACTTTTTCTCTAGAATAACATTAATGATTGGCCAAATAGGGTATCCAGAGATTGTGAAGCAAACCCTTCTTAAAAGCTTTTTAGTAGATCTAATTAAATAGTCAACTGACTATTTTTTCCTTCATTTGATGAATTAATGGATTTATCGCACACTCATGATTCAAGGCTAAATAGATTCCTTTAAGTGAAAGTGGTGGCATCAATATCAAGAGAATATAAAAAAGGCAAATGGAGAATGATAAGGGAAAGAAATAGTTTGTCACAACGGTAGAAATAAAGGAGTTAAGCAAAGGAACTTCTTTAATAAGCATATGGTAAATGTAGAAGTAGAGGAGTTGAGCAAATGAAATCCTTCATTGAGTAAAAAAATTACAAACGTGGCATCTAATGTCATCATTGCAAGAAGTATGAACATGTAAAAGTAGATTGTTGGTATAAGGAGAAACAAGTGAATTATGCTGAAGAAAATGATGAGTAAGTTATTCATGGCATTTTCTCACTTTATCAATATGTCAACGGATGTGTGGTTTATAGATAATGTTAGCTTTGTAGTGACAACTATAACTTGATAAATAGTTTAAGCGAAAATATAAGATCTCATGTCAAGTCATAAAATTAAGAAAATAAACTTGAAGCATACATGAATATATTCTAATGCGGTAGATTGATGTCGATGATCTTCCACATATCAACTCTTTTTTTTAATTTACTCAATGGCAAGGAAAAATGGGGAAATAGGTGAAAAAAGAAGTAAAAACTATTTAGATTGGGGACCATAACCTATTTACAAGGTTACTTTTTTATTTTTGGTTCATTAAACAAATAAAATAAAACTTTGGTCTTTATATATTGTAAAGTCAATAAAATTTTAATAGATAAGCTATAGAAAACAACAACTTTAGTTATTTGAGTAATCACATTTAATGGAACCAAAAATTAGATAACAAACATAAGGCACAATATTTCACTTTATTTCCTAATACTCTCCTACTTGGACCACATATTTCCCTTTACTATTATACATGATTAAACAACTTAATAAGTTCAATATTTGTTATCTTTTTTAAATAGCGTATCCAAATAATTTGGACCATTAATAATGTAGTATAGGATCAAACTGATATGTATCATAACTTTCATAACTAAATCTATCAATGGCCACATATGTTTAATATAAAAACATAGATCAAGCAAGGATGTGTAGCATGAAAATTTGATTTAATATGATCCAACATCATTATTCCTAGCTACTTCTAGTTTACAACTCACAAGAGTAATATAATATACTTTCAAAACTTTACACACCACTAAAATTGAATGAGTATAAGTTTACTTAAAGAGTTTTCATTAAACAACACAAGTTTGACAAGAGAAAAATGTCAATAAAAATGAAGATTACGTAACAAAATCCTATTAAATAAGAATATTACTAAGATGAACCACAGACACACTAGCTACATTCTTGTGAAACACATTAAGTAGTACACCATTGGTAACTGGGTCACACTCATAAAGTTTGTGCTAATATGCTTAGTGGAAACTTAAGTACTCTAGACTCCCTCCTTAATAACAAGAAAATTTATGTTAATGGGTTTTAACTTCAATGAGCTTCTATTGTTCTTAGAATACACTACAAAAACTTGATTATAACATCTTGAATGTTTTATCGATTCTATTTATTTCTAGCCTAGTGATAAAATTTTACAACCATATTGTTTGCTTATGATAAGTTAGTTTTATTTTAATGAATGTTTCTCACTGGCTTCATATTTGTATATGTTATAAGAATTTTATTTAGTTTATTTTTCTGATGATTTAGGAGCGATTAAGACAAATTGAGATGAAATGACAAATAGATGATGAAAGTAAGAAGATAAAATGGCTTAGGTACCATAAGACCCCTCCTCCTCCCTCTCTAAGTTCTAGATTGTTAGGTTTCCCAGTGCTCAAAAAGCTAAAGGAGTCCTTTCATGGGAAAGAAAAAAAATTATTCTATTACTAAATTAGGCACTACAATGTCGAGTAGGAAAATTAGAAAAGTTCAATGCGAGAAATCCCTTGTTAGGTTAATTCTCAACAATCATAACTTTAAATAGAGCCATAAAATAATCCAAAAGGGAAGCAACTTTTAGAGAGTAATTCTATATAATTTTTGGAAAAAAAAGTTTGGAAGAAGCTTAAAGAAGGATCTTGAAGGAAGGACTCCTTAGGCAGATCTTGATGTTGGGAACAAGAAGAAGCTTCCAATGAAGTGTGCAACATGTTGACTACGTAATCTTTTCTTTGTCTCTCAACAATATGATATATCTAGAACAATTTTCTTTTCTTGGTTTGATTTTAAGTTTATTATGGACTAATTTAGTTTTGTTTGGAATTGATGGACCTAAACCTTTTATAAAGATGTAATATTCATGGATTTATAGTTTTTTATTATGTTTTTACATAGATTGTGTTTTTAGTGCTTTTTAATGCTTAATTCAATTTATTCTCTTTAGTTATGCATTATTATTAACTAAGAGAAAATTTGCATACATGCAAAGTGTGTTTTTAGTGCTTTTTAATGCTTAATTCAATTTATTCTCTTTAGTTATGCATTATTATTAACCAAGAGAAAATTTGCATACATGCAAAGGTATAAAATACAATAATTCATCCCTTATTGAGAGAAATCAAAAGATAAGGAAGATCTATACAATTATTAACTGAAGAGGTAGTTGCACAGTATCTAAGGGACTTTTAGGACATAACATGAAAAAGATTAGGAGTCCAACCAACTTTTATGAGGCTTCATATGGTTTGCTTAAATCTTAACCTAGAGGGGACACTTAACTATAAGACCACCATAAAACTTAATGCATATAGGATGAGTTAACATAAGATGAGGCTTGAAAGTAAGGAGAATTGATTGTTTTAATCTCAAACTAGATAGTTAATTAGTACCATAACGAAGACAACTATAAGATAGGAATCTCAACATCACATGTAGCATGAGAACAAAAAATAGCCATAAATACGCACCATTGCAATTGAATTAAGTGAAATTAATTCCTCAATGACTTTAGCTCTTGTAAGGAGAATTGATTGTTTTAATCTCAAACTAGATAGTTAATTAGTACCATAACGAAGACAACTATAAGATAGGGATCTCAACATCACATGTAGCATGAGAAGAAAAAATAGCCATAAATACGCACCATTGCAATTAAATTAAGTGAAATTAATTCCTCAATGACTTTAGCTCTTATAAGGCACTCACCAAAGTTATAGCTAATTTAAAATTTAATTTACTTTAAATTAATTAAATACTCATCTCATTATTTTGACATCCTAAATAATATAAAAGTTATAGTTAATTATAAGCCACATCGAAACAATCCTCGTTGGAAATGATACTCACTCATCAATTTATTAATTGTGCAACTAGTATATTACTATTATAGGAAGCAGATGTTAGGTTTGATGCCTCATAAGAAGCTATAAGTTCAATTTTCATGTTTGAGAAAACTATTAAGAAGTGTTTAACACTCTTCTCTGTTATAGCTCCTTAAGAAAATATGAAAATATAACCCTAAGTGGATCTCTTACAATTGAGGAAACCACCAGGGTTAGAGTTACCCCACAATTTCTAAACAATTTGATCTATAGTTATCTTTTGTTCTCTGTAGCCATTATATAGCCCATTTTATTGCTTTCTCATAATCCATTCTAGAGTTATAAGATATCTACTATGCATTGTTATTACGCACATAATATTTGGATGTATCAAACTTAATCATGCATGTCACTACTATCGATGCATAATGAATCTTTTCTATATCCCTCCTCTCAATATCATTTTTTAGGCATTGAATTAAATTAAATTTATTACTCTTAACAATGGGTATATCTCCTAATGTTGAATCTTTCATGTTAAATATACTGAAGTCTTTATTCATATACGCCTTTTGTGATCAGCGAAGTATTGTTAATGATCATAATAGATATGTATGTCCAACAAAAAAAATCATTCCCAAGATCTTCCCTTTCAAAATTATTTAAAAGAAGTCCTTTTTCTCATGCAATAGTCATATATTACTATTAGCTAGCAAGGATCTTGTGATAAATACATTGATAAATAATTCTTCCTTATTACTAAAGTACGTGATCACTTTCCCAATATTATTGACATAATGATTGCTTAAAACTATAAATGAACTTCTTTAATATGCAAACAAGATGATTTGATTCATTATACTCAAAATTCTCTGGTTATATTATGTATATGGTTTCTTCAATTCACTATTGAGAAACACAATTTTTATATACATCTAACTGTAAATCACAATGAACTAAAAGTTTTATAATAATTCTAAAAGTCTTTTAATTAAAGTGAAGAGGAAGTTTCTTTGTAATTAGTGCCTTCTTTTTAAGTGAAACATTTGGCAATTGGATGTGCATTACATCTTTCTATATTTAATTTAGGGTCCCATTTTATTTTAAAATCCAATTACAACAATTAATTCCACTTTTTGAGGTACTTTGAGAAGAACCAAAATGTCATTACCCTCATATTTTATCTCATCCTTCATGATTTTAATCCATTTTTAGGGTTGATACTTTATTTGGCTTGACTAATAGATGTTGGATCATCTTCTAATCCTATATCAAACTTGTAATCTTGATATATATAATATATCATATGAAATCGTTAATCTCCTTTCCATAGTTGATCTCCTTAATCATACTTCTATATGAAGTTGCTACTAATCTCCTAATGAGTAGGAGTTGCCTCTTAGTGTGAGCTAGAAATAAGTCAAGTGCTTTATGATTATCTGAATTTGTGTTTGATAATATGCCGCATATAATTACTTGATCCTTTTCAAGTGCAATTATAGGAATAGTAACGTATTGCTCGTCAAGGACAAAGTTCTTGATTAGCATTTCTACTACATTCAACATCCTAAATAAATTTAATATTACGGATATGATCTTGGACACTTCAATTACTCACGAAGATCATCGAGGGAGTGACAAAGAAGAAACCGTCAGCAAGTCATCTTTGTTTCTTGTCCTGTCTTAAGAAGGAAGGTCCAAGAACGTGCAAGATGGGTTTGGGGAAATAGGAAACCAAATTCGGTTACCCCTGGGTCCAATTAGAAGAAGTTGGGTGGCACGTAGTGGAGTAGGATCACTCCATGGATAAAAAACACCTCAATCATGAACCTACTATATTCAGGATTCATGAATTTAATTACCTAAATTTAACCCTTTCTACTGGGATCATAGTCAATGTATTAAAAATTTATCTAAGTAACTAGGACATAAAAAGAATAAGGAAAGACGCCACATTTTACCAAATAAGTCAATCCCGATTCTTTGGCTCAATAAGGTAGTATGATGCTTCCTATCTTAAAGACACTTGAAGAACACTCTAATTAGGAAAAGTTAATTCACAGCAGAGGCTTTATACTTTTAATTGAATATAATGATTAATAAATAAAAAGATACTAGCCTTATTCTAATCCCTAAGCTCAAATTACTAACTAAATATTCTTAAAGGATAGAATTATAATAAAATATTAAGAAAAATACTAATAAAGTAATATTGCAATTATCCCACGTGAATTTGGATTAAATCACATGGAGAACAAGAGAAGGAGAGTCCTTTTCAAAAGTAATTTGCCCATCCGCATGCCTCACTCGCATGGGTGGCATCCCACATGCACGTAGTGTGTGGTGCACAGGTGTCCGCAAGCATGTGGTGCACAACATGCACCTTCCCTCCGCTTGTGCACAATTTCCTCGCGCGTGTGTGAGCCTACTCATGCGTGCGCGTCTCCTTGATGGACATTGCATACATGTGAAAGCTTCCTTTTGTGCATGTCTTAGCCCTTCCATGTGTGCTGAGGGCTCGCATGTGCTAACTCTGTCTCCCACACAAGGGCCTTCTCCCATGTATAGGCCAAAGTCTGTGACATCCCAAATGCTAATTAAGACATGTGGGTGTCAGATACAAAAACAAAATCACAAGTGCATGATAAAAATTATATACAGTGGAACAAATTATTACAAATCCCTTACAAATATATATGAGTTTCAATTATATACATGTAACTGAGACTAGAAATGACTGCAAAATAGTCAAAATACAAAAGATGGCCATTTCTTTCACTAAGCTATTGGACTCATTAGAGTGCGGGAACGATCATGCACTCAAGTTTGCAGATCTACGGGATCCTCATTTTCTTCCTCATCTGCGGGGAGGACATGGAAAAAGTGAGTTCCATATGCTCACTACTCTCATAAGAGGGTACGCTGTCATCCACAAGGAGCGGTTCTCTTACGTTTTTCCAGACCAGATAGGGGAGGGAGAAACAGATACCCTAGATAAGGTTAGGGGAACAAATACCCCTCAAAGATAAAAAACCTAACGAGATACTTGATGCATTATACATGTCAATACAGATACATACTCGGACCATTCATGTTTTATTCCACATTTCTCTTTTTTTTTTTCCAGGTAACCTTATCGGTTTCATATTATTTTAGTTACATACAGATCATCAAATGTCTATAAATCACATATAATGCGTGAAATCAAGAAAATTCAACTTATTAAACCTATAAACACAAAAACATGCAAAACAGGAAAAATAACAAATTATCAATTTAATCCTTTTTTTGTCTAAAAATACTCCTTAATACGTTTAAAGAAATACTAGATTTCTTACCAAAACCTTGATAATTTCTTCTACATCATTATGCTTTTCTTCTTTCCTTCTCTCTCTAGATCACTCTCTCTTTCTCTATCTAATTCTTGAAAGGTGGAAGAATGGAAGTGTGGGAAAAATGGGAAGGAAGGGCCCCTATTTATAAAAATTGGGAGCTATTGGATTTGTGCCAACTAGCAAAATCTGGTGACGAGATAGGAAAAAAGATGCTCAGCATGAAAAGCAGAGGATGAAGATATCCTCAATTTTGAAAGATCAAGAAGAAGCATGGCAGCAGCCTAAGAAGAAGATTAAAGCTCAACCAAGCTCATTCCCAAGTTCAAGTCCCCAAGCCGAGAGGAGACAAGTAAGAAGAGATTCGGTTGCTTAAGGAGACTCATCATGGATGAGTTCGAGTTGGATGAGGAGGAAACCTACTCCAACACGAGAAAGAGGGGCCAATAACTAAAATTAAAAAGCCCATGGTTAAAAGGATTCTTCAAGAAGAAAGTCCAAGAAACCATGAAGGGGAAGGAAGATTACAAAGAGAGTCCTATACTGAGATGGAGAGAGTTTTCTTACCACCCTTACAAGTCTAAAATCAAGAAGAAGTTCTACCTTATGTAGGAGCTTTCTTGCTGGAAGAAGAAGAATTCAATAACGGACCAAATATTCAATACGAAGAGGAAAGAATTCAACACAACAAAGGACTTTAAGATCCTTCACCAATTAACAAAGGAAGAACTCTTCAAACCACATTCCTATTCTCTTATGCTACTCCAACTCTCATAAATTCCAACAAATCAAATTCAAATTCCTTTCAATAAAGTACTAATGAATAAAGAGTTAGAAGTAGAATGCAAGATGGAAGTTTAACCCAAGGAGGAGATTAAGCTCGGCTATGAGAGGAAGGTTTAAGTTTTAATTATTTTATTACTTTTAATTATCCTCTTAGATAAAGACTTTATTATTTTATTATTTTGTTAAATTTTTTTGGTTAACTTAAGTTTAAGTGTTCAAGTAAGAATATGTAATCTTACTTCTATTCGTATTAGAAGAATAAAGTCTATATAAAGGTTTCAATATTTAGGTTGTAACAACAACTTCAGATCAATTAAATTTTAAAGCTTTTTCTTTGTTTCTAAATTAGCTTGTGCTAATTTTAAGAGTGTTCTTTAAGGTACGGAGTTTCAGAAGTCTTGTTGAGCCAAGGAATCAGGATTGACTTATCGGGTAAGTCGTGATGTCTTTCTTTATTATTTTATTTTTCCTAATTAATTTGAATTTACATTTATATTATTGGGTGTAGTTCAAGTAGGGAGGGTAAATTAAATAGTTAAGCTTTCGAATGTTACATTGAGTGAGGCTTTGGGAGTCAAAACGAACCATCCTCATTCCCTGTTATGTCAGATGCTCTCCTCACTTGCCACTATTGAGGGCACTTCTTCCTGTTTAGTATCAATGTCATGATCATTGACTATATCTCCATCATCTTGTAAGATCATTGCTTGTTGATTGGGATACTAGGATGTTATATGCCTAACCCCTAAACACTTGAAATATTTTACACTGCTTTGTCTTGTAGCATGTATATTAGGATTACCTGTTGGATTGGATGTGGGTTGTTTGTCTTTATTCTCCTTGATCTACCTATTGTCTCCCCTCTTAAGCCATCTAGAATTGAACTGAAGAGTGGAGTTGGTAGCGCCCCTCGTATTTCTCCTTCCTTTTAGTTGTCTCTCGATATTGGTAGCCATACGTACCATTTTCTCCAAGTCGATGTAGTGCTACAATTCACATATATCTACAATCTCTTTGTTCAAGCCATTTAAGAATTTAGCCATAGTAGCTTTGAGTCACTCTTCAACTCTAGCTCAAATAATAATGATCTTCATCTCTCTATGATACTCCTCTGCCCACTTGGTTCGTTGAGTAAGATATTGCAGCTTCTAATTCATATCCCTATCAAAATAGGATGACATAAACCTCTTTTGCATAATAGTTCTTAATTCTCTCTGTGTTGAAATAGGTTCATCTCTATCTCGTTCTCTGAGAGCAATTAGTTGGTCCAACTAGACCGACGTGTAGTCAGTAAATTTAAGGGTTGCTAGGTTAATCTTTTTTTCTTTACTATAATTGTAGCATTGGAAGATGCGATTGGCCTTTCATTCCTAGTTAAAGTAGGCTTCGACATCATTCTTCTTTGGAATGGAGGTATTTATATCTTGAAGGAGTTGAGGTCTCTGTTTTCTCTTTATGACGCGAGAGGGTGTGGGGAGGATCAGTTTGATCCTGGAACCTCAACCAAAGTGTATAATTAGGAGACTTAACCACCTAAATTCCTCTCTCCATTTAAATTTACACCCACCTATATGATATTAAAAAACAAGATAATAGGGAAATAAAAGAAGAAGGAAAGATGTCATGACTTACCTAATAAGTTGATCCAAACTCTTTAGCTCAACAAGACTATAGAAAGCTCCCTAGTTTTGAAGAACTTGAAAAACACTCAAAAAATTAACCAAGCTAATTTTTGAGAAAACGAAAGCTTTAACTTTTATTAATAAACTAAATTGTGTTTACATCTTAAGGATTAAAGCCGTTATATAGGCTTTTATTGACTAATTCTAATCAGAATACGATTACAAATTTCTATCCAAACTCTTATATTATAATTAAGTAGAAAACAAATGCAAAAATAATTGAATAATTATGTCTCTATCTAACTTAATAAAATAATATAAAATCATCAAATTAAATATTAAAATATTCTAATAAATCATAAAATAATCTTCCCTCCTTATTCAAATCTCTTATGGATCTTATCCACTTAGATTCCACATTTGAGTAGAATTTCCTCTTTAATATAGTATATCAATCACATGTTGAAATTGTGGAAATTCCTCTTTAATTTAGTATATCAATCACATGTTGAAATTGTGGAAATAAGGAAAAGGAAGGGGATTCCTTTTCAGAAACTAACTTGCTATCCAAACGTATGGTTGGAAGCTTCTCCATGTAGTTTATTGCTTTCTCGTGACTCCTTTTTGCGGTAGGAGTCCTCTTTTAGTTTTCTTCCTTCTTTGAGTTTTCTATACCGCTTGTTGGATTTAAAAGAGGGAGTTATTAGGTTGATTTCCTCATGCGTGGTGAGGTCTCGCATGTGCGGGTTCTTTTTCCTGCATATTTGGCAACTGACACATGTGAACTAGGAGAAGCACATGTGTGGCACATGCTGTCCATGGATCTCTTTGGGTTGTGGCCCAATTTGGCCGTAAGGCCTTAAGGTTACCTTAGGTTGGGCCAAAAATTGGCCTTTCTTCTTGCCTTATAACTTCTCCAAGCCCATGAAGCATTACTTCGACCTTAAGCTTCCTTTGAGCAAATTTGTCCCTCTCTTTAAAATAATCCCATTGAGGAAAATATTTAAGAATGAAGTTACTTTCTTGTTCAGGACGTTCCCATTTGGGAAACTAAAATTTATTTTCCCATTTGAGCCAATCCTATTTAGGAAACAAAAGGACATTGGAATTACTTGCCTATTTGGGATAGGATCTACGGGACTCCTTGCGGAAAAAGTCTTTTCCATTTTCCTGCGTGTGTTTTGTGCACGTGGATCTATGCTTGCGAGTGCATGTCTGCTGTGTTGTATAGGTGCGACCTCTGCTGCAGCAGATTCGAGAGTAATTATTCTGTAGGAGTCTGGATTTTTATTGGGTTCTTCCTTGATGTAGGATTGCATTTTTGGAACTAATTTTAGGCCATCTAGGATCACATCATCCCCTATTCTTCAGAAAGATTCATCTTCGAATCTTGACCTTAATCAGAGGGGAAAGATTAATGACAACAACAGAAATCACAACATACTTGCTCGACTTGTTGACTTCATCATTGATGTGTCCATAAATGGAATCATACTTCCTCTTAGATCATGCAAGATATCATCACTAGAAACAAAAGAATTATCAGATAAACATCACTCATTGTGGTGGCTGGCTTCATCTTTTTCTTTTGTATCTTTCGTGATAGGATGCTCGACCTCTGTAGGAGCTTAAATCCCTTTTTGAACAGGAAGGTTCTTTGTCACATCATCATATGGTCAGACCATCTCTTCGCTTAATGCTCATCGAACTAAGCTATTCCATTAATCAAATGGATATTGAAGTTTTTGCATGTCGTGCTATAGTTTGGTGAACTCTTTGCAAAAACTCATTGTAAAAGATTCCTATAAAAGAATGTTAATGAAAGTAAATAAACTCTCTCTCACCTTCACTCATGTTTCCTTCACAATCTCTGAGCTTCTTCTATCGAGTTGAGCATTGGGAATCGGACCCACTTAGATTAGGATCTGCACGTTAGTCTTAATGACACAATAAAGAATCCCAAGGGAATTTGATTTCTATAGAAGCTCTGAAACAAGTACATAGAAGAAAGAGTTGTGTGCTTTTATTATATGCTATTTAATTGGAGACAATCAATCACTTAGATATGTAATAGAACAAAAGCACAATGGAAGAACTGAAACGTGGAGCACAAAGAAAAAATTATGGACTTAAAGCATAAGGGATCCATTTAATGACGATTATGCTCTATAATTGGTCCAGTTTCTTTATGGAACATTATGCCAAATTTCCAAAATGCAAAATGAAAAATTTAGTGTGAAGCAAACAATTTTCACTCAAAGTGGTTGAGGTAATCTTCCTTTGCTTCACGCAATAGAATGAAAACAAAAATTTTCACGTAGGTAAATTACTCTTTCTTTGACACTTCAAAGGTTTTTTGTCACACAACAAGGGTGTTACTCTTGTTTTGAATGGATTGAATGCAAATAGCGTGCCAATTGTCTTATGGTGTGCAATTTGAATTTATTTTTGAGCTTTTTAATTTTGTATTTTTTTTACTAATCAAAGAAACACAAAATTACTTGAATTAAATGGATAATATGAATCCAAGTACGATGTAGAACGAACAAGGAATCTTTTACAATGAGTTTTTTGACCTTTTTAATTGGCAAAAAGGTCAAAAAACTTTAATTTTTATTTGTTTAGGCCCTCAAAACTTTAATTTTTATATATTGAGGTTTAATTTAATTTAGAAATTCTTTTTTTGTAGATTTATTTAAATTCGTGGGTATAACAAACTTCTCCTTTAAGAAATTTGATCCCCAAAATTTTCATTTGTAAGGACCCTAAACAACCATTCATGTAGTATGTTGGTATATTCGTTAACAAATTGGAGTGGTCATATCGTTTTCTCCTAGAAGGATCATTTTAGGTTTTAATATTTTCTTTGAAATTCTAATTTTAAAACTCCACAACACTTTGATACCTCATGTAAAAGGGATGGCCCCAAGGTCGTGTTGCTCTGGTACCACCTGTGACGGCCCGTAGTTCTCCAACAAGAAACTACTCCACCAAACACAACTAAATCAAAAAATAAAATACAAAATTTTTTTAAAAAAAACAAAAAAAGTTATTCATTCCTAATACAACATGAACATTGATTTACACCCTGAGGGAACAAAATTTAGTAGAGTCAAAACTAAATACATACACTACTGGCACAAAGCAATATATAGTAATTCTTATTCATCTTCTTGATACGAAAAAGATTAAAATTTGAATAGGATGAGTAATTTCAACGCGCTTAGTAAGTATAAAAAGTAATTATGACCTAGGCATGCGACATACAAATCATATAAACATTCATAGATGCAAAACTTTTCTTTTTTTATTTAAAAACTATGAAGACCAGTGTAATTTCATAGATTTTCAAGTTTCCCCTTTTTCTTCTTCTCATCTTAATTTCTTAAGCTTCCCATTTTATCATATTCTATCCTTGATTGTCCTCTTATCAATTTATCCCTTAAAATTCATCTTTCTATATATCCCTCAACTTCTAATAAACCATTTATCGATCAGATTCCTCCTATTTCCCTCAAATCCACATATAAGAAATTTTCGCAAGTTTTCAATCAAATCGAGACATCTGTAACCCGTCAGCATGTATCTTTGATTCTCGATTTGCCCTAACGCAATCATTAGATTAAAGTTATAAAAGTTTTAAAGTTTTTTTTTTTTTAAGTTTGAACGATTGTATCTGTTATCCAATTAATACCATTATGGGATCAAGATTTCCACATCACAAGGGAATGCACACAAATAGCCAAAACACTCATATTGGTCATAACAGTCCGTCGCCAGGTGACCCAGAACATAACACACACCCCAACCACATCTGGAAGGGTTTCTATCCACCCAAGGATAGGGATCATGATGGGGGAGGGTATGGGGAGGATCAAATCTACACCTGAAACCCACTCAACGTATGCAATACTGAAACAATAATCACCTAGAATTAAATTTCTCTCTCTAATTGAATCTACAATCCTAAAAGAAAAGTAAAAACAAATACTAGGAAAATAAAATAAGAAAAAGAAAATTGCCACAGACTTATCAATAAGTTGATCCCCGCTCATTGGCTCAACAAGACTTCTAAAGACTTTTACTTCCCAAAGAATTTGAATAAGCTAATTTTAGCAAAATGTTAGAAGAAAAAAAAGTCAAAGTTCTCAAGAATTCTCTCAAAATTTGTTCTCAAAGGTGTGCTTTACATCCTAGGGGCAAATGTCTATTTATAGCATTTCTTTGGCAATATAGATAAGTACAAAAATCTTGAGATAATTAATAAATAATACCCTAAATAAAATTCTATCTTAATCTAAGATAATTAAAAAATAAAATAATTATTCTATTCCAAATATATTAATTAAATAATTCTAAGAGATGGACTTACATTAAAATAATAATTAATTTAAATTCATATTTATCTCATGTGAAATTCATTAAAAAAGCATGTAGGAATTAATTTTAACACATTGAGTATTTAAAAAGTGGGTCCCAAGCCTTTTTAAAAGGTTTTAAAGTAAAATAAATAATTTAAAAAGGGAAAAAAGAGGGGCCAGCCGGTTTGCCCTACTCGGATGGGTCAGACCAGTCGGTCCGTGCGGGTTGTAAGGCTTTGGCCCTTGGGTCATCCGCGGGCTTGTTCGCATGGGTGGCTAAGTGGCAATCCTGGGCCACGAGTTGCACGCGCGCGAGTGATCCCAAGTGTGGGACCGCATGTATGCTGCTCGGGTCTTGTGTGCATGTAGCACATAGAACATGCAGGTTGTTCTAGCCGCACACTCGTTTACTACTTCACGCATGCGAGCTATCGACCTGTACATTTGGATCGCCATGCTTGTCACTCACGTGCCCAAAGTAGTTTACGCATGCTGCATGTGTCTTCCATCTTCTCACCGGGCTTTGGACCTCCCTTTGTACTTCGTCATCGATCGTGTTGCTTACCTAGTCCTGGATGAGCAAGTTGAAAACTCCTTGAAGCTTGCAGGCCTGACTTCGGGTAATTGGGCCTACGAACAACTGTGCTTATTTCCCCAGTAGGCCTAATTCGTCGAGGACTTTAGAATCTTGCACGTTCTCTTCTTTTATCGGGATGTTCTTCGTGATGATTTTCACATCAGTTCACCACACCGTTAAATTTCAGTCATACCAATTTTAAACGGGTTATCTATAAATTTCAGTCATACCAAGTTCGGTGAAATGGTTCTATCTACATTATGAAACTCATTGGCAGGGAGCGGCTAATTTCTGTTATTATCTACAGCAGTGGTCAACTCTAGATGGTTCGAGATCACTTAGTAAAATCGGTCTTGATCGGAGCATCCTGAGCCTCGAGATGTTCTATAGATAGTCTCTCTTGAGTCATTAATCCTTTAAAAAGGAGACAATAAATTTGATGACTGCAACGAAAAGTTCATTTCTAATCCTAAGAATTTTTTAAAAAGTAAATAACTTGAGCAATATTTTCATATAAACCTCTAACCTTGGAGGGTCATCGTAGGATTATACATTCATATATTTAGAAAATGTTTGTATATCCTTAGGAAAATCCAGTGAAAAAGTTGTATAACCAAGCAAAGAGTACATTTAATCAACATCATAAGTAGGAATATTGTGTCACATCAAGCATATCCAAACATGTCAAATATTCAAATATTAAATAAGTGACCTACCCAATAATTTTAGAATAAGTAGAAGAATCATCATGCAAAATCATCATAGAGTTTCAAATAGGATTCATAATCATATATGTGTTTCATTAAGGATTTTACGAATCTCCAAGCAAAACCGTTGCAATGTATATCCATTATGAGCAAATGGGATATCCGTCTACCTCTGTGAATCACTGACCCCTTATCGGGCCAATTCCATTTCCATATCTAAACTATGACCACAGTCGTACATCTCACCTGTGGCCCTTCATATCCTAACGCAAATCCACTCTCGTCACAGGGAACGCCAATCATTGTAGGTTTCACTAACATTTATTTAGAGGAGGCAGAAACAGAAACTCCTCAGAGGTAATAGTTTTTCCATTCTTTTCACTTGTTTATCCCATGTTCATAATAAATTTCTTATTATTTTCTTCGCATGTTTCATGTCTAACATAACATTTAAAGAGTTCCTTGAATGGTTAAGAAAAGAAGAAGAAGGATGAAGGGAAGGCGCGGATTCTGCAGAGGCAACTGTCAATGGTTTCGGGAAGAAGAGGATGATCATTCTGCTTGGCAGCCATGATTTATATAGCAAAAAGGGGCTAAGGTCTCCTCTTTTATTGATTAGGATCTTTTTCCTTAATTTTGATTCATCCCTAACTTTCCAAAATAATTTTTCCATGATTTTCTACTCTTGGATCTCAGTTGGGAGGATATCTTTTCAAGATTCAAAAAGCCCACCTTTTTCTTTAAGTTGGCAACTATGCTTGACACTTAGCCTTGCCCAAGGCTTGTTGCTAATTGATGGCTTATTTCATGAACTCTTCTCATTTTCATGTTGTTTTTCCTCATCTCATCCTTATCTCCTGCCCTACAACAAAATATAAAAAATAGTTGAGATTAAATAGCATTCTATCAAGCTTGGTAACTCAAAAGTGGGTTCCACATCACATGATTATTTCGTCTTTTTGAGACCAAGTTATATACAGAGGATTAATCGTCAATAATCCATTGGCTATATAGATTGTTTCAATGGATGTTGTAGAGATTTATCAACAAAACCAAATAGACATTAGTAGTTCCAAATAAGAAGAAACTGAGTCTTCCAAAATAAATAATTTGAGATAGTTAATTTAATAAAATGAATGGTGAGAAATAAAGGAAAAGAGTGTAGAAATGAAGGAATGAGTTGGTGGATATTTTGATATGAGAGAGAACGTAGTTGGTTTTGGAGTTTGTCATTTGGCTTCGAGGCCATGTTATTAAGAGGATTAAAATAAGAATCTTATAGTACAAATATACATCTGTTTACAGGCATAAGTATATAAGAGCACATGAAGAAAATAAAAGAGAGGATTAAACACAATAAATTTATAAAGTATACAATAAATATGCAATCTTTGAGTTAAAGCTAATAAATTAACAATAAAATATACTAAGTCAAAGAAAATAAAGGATTTTGTCCAACTTAATTGCTCAATAATGAGAAACAGAATGAACATATCGAAAATTTTAAAATATGAAATTGGGTCTCTAGCATCAGTATTAAGTAAGTTAAAATAATTGATTAATTGAAGTTTATAAAAATAAATAATCGTATTGTTTACATAATGAGCTAATATACTTCACAAAAGTAAGTGGTTGATCTTAAATTTTTAGTTAAAAAATTTTAAAAATTAAAAATTTAGAAGTAATATTTGTGAAGTCTGAAACTTCACTTGTTTTCCAGAAAACCCTAATAATTTTTGTTAATCTTACGTAGAAAAGGAAAAGGTAAAGAAATAAATATTTACTGGGTAGGATGGCAGAGAAAACAAAAAGCAACTGAAATGGAGATGAATTATTTAAGGCAGGAGGACCCAAGAGAATTTAAGACCGTTGGATTAGAATGATCAGATGGATGGGATTAAGATTCACAAGACACAAGTAGACAGGAAAATCCAGGCTATTTGGTTGTGGTTATGGAGTTGTGTGGACAGTCCTTTTCTGTCTCTACCAAGCACAGACACTGGATTTGCTTTCAATAAAAATCTTTTATTGTTTTTCTTACATACACATATATATACATATATATATTTATATTTATATACAGATGCTACCAAACAGACCATATAATAGAATACACTACACTACATTGCTTGGTTCGGTACCAAGAGAGAGACGATGAGAGCTATAACTACTACTAAACTGTCTTCGTGTATATATATATATATGTATATATATGTCTGCCATAATTTATTATCACGTATGCATGGAGTGGGACATGACATTTCCCAAATGGGTCCCACCCTTGATGACCAGATGTGATGAGAGAAATCAGATCAGAGGGTTGTGAGCAGATCTTGAGTTGTGTCTCATTGTTAAGGACACAAAAGAAAATGTTAAGAGGGACAGGACCCCTTGATTGACTCATTTTTAACCAAACCTCATTTCCATAGCTGCCCTATATACATATATATATATATAGTTATATCTCTATCTCTTTGTTTATCTGTGAATCTTACAAAATACAGCCAGCTAATTGATTATTGTCTCCAGCTCGATAGAGGGTACTTAGTGTGTGTGTATATATATATGTACATATATATGGCATTGGCATTGTGTAGGGTAAAAATTTAAATCAATAAGGCCGTGTTTGGAGTAGAGAAATAAGTTGTGAAGGAGTTTGCAAGCTGGAAAGAGCCGGGTTTACCGGATCCTGTCCTTTGAACAAACACCCAAACAAAAACATTTGTGAGATAGGTGGGATCCTATGCTGCTACCTTCCTTTTACACCAAGCTTCTTCACTTTCATACATATATATATGTATATTAATTTAATACCCAGAATAAAAAATCTTAATTGGTTTTCTTTTCAAGATTTAAAGATATTATTCCTCTCTTTCTCAATATATATATATATATATATATTTGGAAGATGTTGTGTTATGTTGAATGGTGTAGTATGGTTTTAAAGAGAGAATATAGATGTATATATAAAAGAGGAAGTGAGAAGAAAAGGTAAATCAAACTCAATATCAATTGAAAAAAGAAGCTTCTTTAATTCATCCATTAATACATCTAAAAATGTCCCCATCTATCTCTTTCACTCCCTAATGTTTTCTTCTTCTTCTTGTCCTTCTTTTTTCTTTTCTAGCTTTTACCAAATCTTCTTCTCAAACACTCATTAATCTCACTTTTTCACAAAGAGAAATTAGAAAGATATTTTAGATGGAAAATGGAGAGAAAGATTGTGATGATCAGGCTAAGTGTTGAATTGGGAAAAAAGAAAAAAAGAAAAGAAGTGCTAAAAATTTTAAAATTTAACAACAGAGTTATAATGCTGAAGAAGCCTATTAGCTTCTCTAAGACCACTAAAGTAAGCTCCATGAGTTGTAGAATAGTGGGTTCTGTGTGTAGCCTCCCCTGCAAATAGAATTTGAAGTGGGTAAGTAACCCTAGAATTCTCTGTAATTCTTGGCAATGGTTCAGCCATTAAATCAAGGTCATCCCCACTTGAGCCAACTGCAACATAGCTGTATGATCCCAAGAACAAAGGATCACTACCCCATTTGCTCTTCAACACTTTTGTAAATTTCATTTCACCTGATAAACCATTTCTCATCCGATTACTACTACTACTGCTACTACTGCTACTATTTCCATTACATAATCCATTATCATAACCACCAGATCTCACTTCCTCACATGACAAAAATCTTGACAACATTGTCGATACGCCATTTTTTATCTCTTCGTCACTCAATGATTCTATTTTAAGTGCTTCTTTACCTGCAAACCAAGAGAGCAACACGTTTGAGTTGCTGTATATCGGAGATATAAAAGCTGTTCTCCTAATCCACCAAGGGATTTGTTTATGCCTTAATATGGAATCTTGAGGTTGAAAAACCATTTGCAGGAACGGGAACTTGTTGATGGTACTTTGATCTACTAGTTTCCTGTCTTGGGTTGGGCTCATTTGCAGAAACAATTTGTTAACAACGCCATACCCAAGTCTTGAAATTGCTTCAGTCTTGAAACAAGGAAGAGGAGGGTTGAACATACCTGCAGATTCTTGACTAATTCCAGCTTTAAGTACACCTAAAGAAACTGTCACAATAACATGATCGGCTAACATGATTGACCCATCGTAGAAATGCAGTTTAACTGGTTTAAAGTCATAACCATTTTCCATTAATCCTTTTGCTTCTTCGCTCTCTGGTTGCCACACAATCCTGGAAACTTTTCTGTCCAGTTGGATTAAACCAGGTGGTAAAACAGAAGCTAGAGATTCAATTATGCTCAAGTAACCTTTAGCAATGGTGATTTCTTCACCGGGAAACATACGGTACTCACTTTCTGCCTCAAAATCCAGAGTGTTGAGATCGCCGGCAGAAGTATAAGTTCTCTGGGTGTTTTCATGCATGCTAAAAATGGCTTCTTGAAGCAACTTTCTGCTCCAATTTCCATACCCTTGGAGCTCTTCTTGGCCTTCTACAGAACCCCAATAAGCATCAAGACCTCGCCTAAGAAAACAACCAATACTAAACTCATTACCGTTACAGAGCTTTGAAGCTTTGGCTGCAACTCTGTGGAAATCAACATCATCTTCTTCACTCCTTTGAACCAGCTTTCCTTGAGCAAAATCCATGAGTTTCTTGAAAAGATTGGAAACAGGGTCAACGAAAGATGGATTTAACTCGAATCCACCTTCGGCAAAAGTCCTAACAGGAACCTCTGAGAATCCATCCATGCACTCCCATGGTTGGTCAGAGTCCAGGGCATGGATTTGTTGAGCAATCTTGTGAATTGGACTACCACCAATGCCATGGATCCATGTCGCACCCATCTCAATCCTGTCTCCACAAAATTCAGATGTGTTGATTCTGCCGCCAATTCTCGAGCCACCTTCAACAACACACAGCTCAAACAAGTCTCTTGAGGTACAAGAAGTGTAGAGCTTGTTAGCTGCAGTCAGACCAGCCATTCCTGCTCCAATTATCACAATTCTTGGCTTCTTCGCCATTGTTGTATATTTCCTGCTAGCTACTTTGCTTGCTTGCTTACTAGCTTCAATCAGAAACACAGAAAAGTTAGAAAGCAACAAGTAAATTAGAGAGAGAAAGAAGAAATTGGAAGAGAGAGAAGAAGAAACTGTGATATTATGAGATTGAGTTTACTGAGGAGAGTAATTTATAAGAGGGCGTGTCGTGAGTTTAGGTTTTTTCTTTTAAGCTATACATTTATTTATTTATCTAATAAAAGACGGGCCCTATACTTTTCTTCATTATTTACTCTCTTCCCCCTTGAATCATCTTCTTCTTCTTATAACCCTAAATATGAAATTCTCTCTCTCAATCATCCCATTAACCTATACATAGATATTCAATTTATAAAATAAATTATACATGTAAAATATATATCAGAAAGGGCGCAAAGGAGAAAAATAAAGAATATATATGTATATATGTAAAGAGTAGGAAGAGGGCAGCTGCAGGGACAATAAAAGGTTGACAGTGCCTTTCACCAACCTCACATGTAAATTGCATTAAGGACGGCCCACCCACTGAGCAAGTTATTGGTCCTGATCAGTCGATTGCCCATCGTTGAATGGATCATAATGAGGTAATCATCAATCATAAAAATTTCTGACTTCTCACTTTGGTAAATTTCTATTAATTTTCATCCATTAATTATAAAAATCTATACTAGTTTATCTAACTGTTACATAAACTAATATATCTAAAAGTCTTGGTTCGCAAATGAGTTTATGTTAATGTTGGCTAGCTTAAATTACGATTCTTAATTGCTGGGGAACTCATCAAGATTACATGTTAAATTGAAGAAACACATATATATACTTTGAGGGCATTCATGGGTTCCATGTGTTTTCAATTGAAGGGATATGTTTCTTTGTACAAGTTGACGTTCATTAGTTTTGGAAGCATTTGACAGCAACAGCTATAATTATTAACAACTATTCAAGGGTAGATTTGCAGCCAAATGTAAATATTTCTTTTCAGTACAAACTTTATTATTATTTTTTTCTTTAAATTCAGAGAGCCTCTTTTGGTTTGTTAACTCAATTTCATAAACTTAATCTCAGCCATACAATTGTCCTGGAGTTGTTCAAGGTTCAATGTTAATATTGTGCATAAAGTAACTCAGGACCCTGCTAACATTAAGAATATATTAAGCGACTGTGATTAATCGGTAAAACATTTATTTTAAAATAAAAGAATTAGAGTTCTCCTTTGAATTTTCTAGAAGTAGGATGAATCTTGAAGCAATTCGTTTTCTCTTTTCAATCACAGACGTATTACAAAGTATCGATTTTATTGTTTTCCCATAATGGTTTAATTTCCTCTTTTGGATATTTTCTTGTGGGAATTTTAGCACTTGCCCATTTTTCTTGGTAAAGAGAATGTTTGAGAAGTCTGTTGATGAGATAGATTGTGTGAGAAGATGTTAAAAGTCTGATTATAAAAGTTGGTAGCATCAAAAAGTTGTTTTTACTAAGTAAGCTTATTTTTTTCTTTTTAGTTGTTAAGGTGTGTTTAGGTAGAGGAGGTTTTGGCTGGTTATTGGTGTGGTTTGGAGACATCTCTTTTATTTTTTGGTTTAGTGGGTAATAATTTATATGATTAAGGTTATGCACAGTTTCCCTTAACTTCTAATAGAACTGAAGTGTACAATTGGATCATATATATATATATATATATATATATGTATTAATTTTAAACCTAACGATATTTGCAGGTAATCAATTATTTAAAAAATAGAAGTAATTATAAATTAAAAATTAATAATATTCAACGAAAAAAGTTTTAATTTCATCACATTCTGTATATAAACTATAAATCACATATTTTATAATATTCATAAATTGTAAATTAAAAATTTCCTCCAATAGTGTTTACTTTTCTAAGTAAATTAAAGTAAACAAATAAATATCATTACGTAATAAAAAAATAAACATAATATATAAATATGTTATATTTATTATATAAAATATGTCTAATATAACCAATTAATGTTTAATTTTGATTAGTTGAAATTATTTAAAATTAAAAACTGAAACTTAACTAAAACTTAACTAAAAATATTTGTCTAAGGCGACTTGGTTTTGAATTTTAGAACAGTGTTAATTTTTCATACACACTCATATTTTTTACTTCTAAAAAACTTAAAAGTAAATAACACTACATTATTATGAGAAAACTTATAAATATGCAAAGTGTTAAACAATAATCAAATCAAGCCATAAAAACATAATCTCTAATATCTAAATAATCAACAAATAATCCAAACCGGCTCAAATGTATTACACCTCCAACATCTAAGAAATTCAGCTTTTGAACTAAAAATGGATCTTCACATCTAAAACCATAACAAAGTTATTAAGTTCTAGATCTAAATTTGTTTTTTAAAATATTAATCACACATATATCTCAACTTTTTTGTACATAATTATTTTATTTTTCTTCTCTTTCCTCTTTGATACTTATTGATCTATTCTTTTATCTCTCTTCTCTAACAATCATTCTCACAAGTTCTTTTCTTGTATTTTGCTGGTTAATTCCTCTATAGATTATTGAGTTCTTGTCATTGGCTGCTAACCCTTTGGTAGTTTAAACTGGAATAGATATTTAGTCTTTTCAATAGAGTTTTGTTGGCATTCAACAACTTTAAAACTTCGTGACAAAAAAGAGAAGATCTTCATATATATATATATATATATATGCATCAATTGCTTGCTTGAGAAAAATATTATTTTTTCTTTTTCCTATTTTCCTCTATTTTTCTTGTTTTTATTGTTTTACTCCTTTATTTCCCAAAATTCTTTTGATGTCATCTCTGGTTTAATAAAAATTAAAATATTCAAATAGAGTGTTCCATGAGATTTTAAGTTGAATAAGAGAAAATTTTTATCTCTTATGAATTTCTTTCATTCTTATATTACTTGAGTGTTTATCCTATTTATAAAACCCTCACCTTTTTGTATGATTGATTGAGAATTTTCTTATTTTATTATATCTTTTCCTATTCTATGATGACAATTAGCATAAACTTTGTTGTGCTATACAAATATATGTGATAAATTATTTTAGATAAAGAACTCAACACCATCTATGAAAGTTTTCAATGAAAAGGGTTTGAACATCTATAGGTTTTAATAAAGAGAATAATTCAAACATAGGTTAATGGTTTAATCAAATTGGAAGATGGTGTAGGCTGAGGAGCTAAAGGTTACAGAAGTGAAAGAAAAGAAAGAGAGAGAGGAACATAATAAAATAAGCAAACATCACCACTAGAGTGTGGTAACTTTTAATCTCAAGGATGTTTGTATTTCCTTTATTATGTCTTAGCTATTTTTGTTTTTCAATCAATGTTTCCTTAATAGACTTTTTTTTTTGAGTATATTTTATTGAGTTTTTAAACAATTTATTAGTGTCTTGTATTAATACCAAATTCTTATTGAATTTGTTAAAGCTTGAGATAGAATGTAGAGAATAGAAGAGGGAATCGTTATTTTGAATGGTTATCAAAATTTTGAGCAAATTAGTAGTTACACTTTTTCTCTCAATTCTATTACCTTCTATAATTTTTTCTCGCTTTATCTTCTTCTTTTCAACTCTAGACTCTAGAGTTATTTTCAAACTTAATATAACAAAGTTCACCTTATCAACTTGGTATCCAAGTGTGATGATGTAACAGCCCCGGTAATTCATAATGAAATGTATATTAAAAATATCAAATGCGGAACCGAAGTCAAAATTTGAATAACATCCCTTACACTAAAACCAAAAACGTGCTCACAAAATATAAAAGATCAAACTACGTAAAGGAGAAACTTGAAAGTAAAAGCTACGAATGTGACTATGGAGTCTTTAGGCGTCCCCTTCGTCGTCCTCCTGCGGAACCGGCTCGGGAATAATGTCCTCTTGATCTGAAATGATTAAATAAGGAATGAGCTACACTAGCCCAGTAAGGACATCACGATATCTCACCGTTACGGAGGTAAAGGTGGGTAGAAAACACAAAAAGACCAATGGAGCATAATTTACAACAAATCCCTTTATCGATAATAAAACCTTTACCATTCACTTACCTCGGTGAAATTTATAAAATAATATACGAAAGCAATAACATCATCATCATCATGAAACCATATATATAAACTGTACAACATAATACCTATCAAACTTTTCATAATTCAATCGTTACACAACATATTTTCCTCATTTACCAGCCCACTAGTATCCATGGGGATCCATAGGGGCCCCGCTACCCGTTAACCCTTAACACCTGAAATCATATTCCAGGGCCGTCCCCATACCCCGTCCGGTATGGGCGCCAAAACATAGACCTCATTACCCCGTCCGGTATGAGGGTGAAACGGGCCGTCCCCATACCCCATCCGGTATGGGCGCCAAAACACATAAGATCTCCATACCCCGTCTGATATGGGAGACCACAATCCCGGTAGGGTTCCCTACGGACCCGGTCCGTCCACCATCTCCCAGGATATCTAGTTAGGCTGACCACATTATACCATTACCCATTTACATAATTTTTCATTCTCTTTTTCTTCAGTCAGCATCATTAATCCACATACAAAAAAGCAAAACAGTAATTTACGCCAAACAGACAACATACAGTATCAATATCCTAGTCATTCAACCCATAATCAATAAAACAGTACAATATGCACACGAAACTATAAAATGAAAACATCAAACCTCATACTGCATTTAAAATTGTAAAATAGGCCAAATAACAGTTAACCGACAAACACACTAGACTCGGGCTCCATTAGCGATCTTAAGCAATTTTATACATTCGTTGATTCATGAAATACCGTTTTATCATTATTGAACTTTAATACCATGATAGGAAATAGGGTGAGGGGTCCTTACTCGTTTCGAGGTCCGAACACGGCTTCACAGTGCGCTTGCAGGCTGTCCCTAATTTTTCCTGAATTTTTCCCAGGGAACTGAAACGCACTACAGGTACCTGCACGTGTTCCAAAAAAATCCCAAATTAGGCCTAGGACCCCTTTTCGGCCAATATCGCAACTTCGGCACGGCGGCTCCGCCGTGCTCCGGCGACGGCGCCGCCGCTTGCGGCTGCGGTTCGCCTCGGGTTGGCCGTTTTCGGCCGTTTCCGGCCGAATTCGGCCACACTCGCATTGGTTCCTGCGAGAAAACAACCCTACAGCCCTCAGGGGGCTGAAAATTTATGGAAAACCGAAGCTTACCGGCGGCGATGCTCTCGGGTGCGGCGGCTCTCCGGTTAAGTTCGTGTTTTGGTGATTCGGCTCCGATCAACCTGTAGAGAAAATAATGGTGATCACGGTGGTATAAAAATTGCATTAAACGGAGGCCGGGAAGGGCCTCATCGGAGGCAAAAACCGAGAAGGGGCGCGGCGGCGCCGCTGGCTTTCGGCCCTGTTTTTTGGCCGTTTGGCTGGGATTTTGGCTCTGATTTGACCACTGGGGAAATCAGCGTGGAAAAATGAGTTGGGGGTATGAAATTTACCTCGATCGGCGGTCGGAAATCCCTCCGGTGCGGCGGCGGGTGGCGGCGGCCGGCTTCTGGTTCGTCTTCTCCGGCGAGGGCAGGCGGCTAGGGTTTGGGGTCTGGTGTGGGGGTCTTATTTATACCCTTTTGTCTTTTGATCTCAGCCGTTCATTTTGATTTAATCTGGGCCGTCCGTTTTTGATTAAATCAGGGTCGTCCGTGCGCGCGATTGATCTGGGCCGTCCGATCGCGCGCACGCGGATTGCCAACGTGGCCCGACCCCGGTCGACGTGGTTTTGCCACGTGGCAGGTCTTGGTTGGCCAGGCCTGCTGACTGGGCCTGCTGACGTGGCTACTGACGTGGCACGCACGTTTTTTTTTTTTTTTTTTTTCTTCTTCAGTTTCCCCGGGCGCTACAACTCTCCCCCCCTTAAAGAAATTTAGTCCCCAAATTTGCCTCGTTACTCTTGCCTCGTTACTCTGATTTCCCCAGTGGCCAAATCGGAGCCAAAATCCCAGCCAAACGGCCGGAAAACACGGCCGAAACCAGCGGTGCCGCCGCGCCCCTTCTCAGTTTTTGCCTCCGATGAGGCCCTTCCCGGCCTCCGTTTAATGCAATTTTTATATCACCGTGATCACCATTCTTTTCTCTACTGGTTGATCGGAGCCGAATCACCAAAACACGAACTTCACCGGAGAGCCACCGCACCCGAGAGCACCGCCGCCGGTAAGCTTCAGTTTTTCGTAAATTTTTGGCCCCCCGAGGGTCGTAGGGTTTTTTTATCGCAGGAACCAATGCGAGTGTGGCCGAAAACGGCCAACCCGAGGCGAACCGCCGCCGCTTGCGGCGGCGCCGTCGCCGGAGCACGGCGGAGCCACCGTGCTGGAGTTGCGATATTGGTCGAAAGGGGCCCTAGGCCTAATTTGGGATTTTTTGGAACACGTGCAGGTACCAGTAGTGCGTTTCAGTTCCCTGAGAAAAATTCAGGGAAAATTAGGGACAGCCTGCAAGCGCACTGTGAAGCCGTGTTCGGACCCCGAAACGAGTAAGGACCCCTCACCCTATTTTCTATCACGATCTTAAAGTTCAGTAAATGATAAAACGGTATTTCATGAATCAACGAATGTGTGAAATTGCTTAAGGTCGTTAATGGAGCCCGAGTCTAGTGTGTTTGTCGGTTAACTGTTATTTGGCATGTTTTACAGTTTTAAATGCAGCATAAGGTTTGATGTTTTCATTTTATAGTTTCGTGTGCATATTTTTACTATTTTACTGACTATGGATTGAATGATTGGGATATTGATACTGTATGTTGTCTGTTTGTCATAAATTATCGTCTTGCTTGTTTGTATGTGTGTTGATAATGCTGACTGAGGGAAAAAGAGAATGAAAGATTATGTAAATGGGTAATTGTATAATGTGGTCAGCCTGACTAGATATCCTGAGAGATAGTAGACGGACCGGGTCCGTAGGGAACCCTACTGGGATTGTGGTCTCCCATACCGGACGGGGTATGGAGATCTTATGTATTTTGGCACCCATACCGGACGGGGTATGGGGACGGCCCGTTTCACCCTCATACCGGACGGGGTAATGAGGTTTATGGTTTTGGTGCCCATACCGGACGGGGTATGGGGACGGCCCTGGAATATGATTTCAAGTGTTAAGGGTTAACGGGTAGCGGGACCCCTATGGATCCCCATGGATACTAGTGGGCTGGTAAATGAGGAAAATATGTTGTGTAACGATTGAATTACGAAAAGCTTGATAGGTATTATGTTATACAGTTTATATATATATGGTTTCATGATGATGATGATGTTATTGCTTTCGTATATTGTTTTATGAATTTCACCGAGGTAAGTGAATGGTAAAGGTTTTATTATTAATAAAAGGATTTGTAGTAAATTATGCTCCATTGGTCTTTTTGTGTTTTCTACCCACCTTTACCTCCGTGATGGTGAGATATCGTGATGTCTTTACTGGGCTAGTGTAGCTCATTCCTTATTTAATCATTTCAGATCAAGAGGACATCGTTCCCGAGCCGGTTCCGCAGGAGGACGACGAAGGGGATGCCTAAAGACTCTATAGTCATATTCGTAGCTTTTACTTCCAAGTTTTTCCTTTAGGTAGTTTGATCTTTTATATTTTGTGAGCACGTTTTTGGTTTTAGTGTAAGGGATGTTATTCAAATTTTGACTTCGCTTCCGCATTTGATATTTATATTATAAATTTCATTTTAAATTTCCGGGGCTGCTACAGATGATCTCAATGAGATGGTTATAGCTATTGTGGCAATGGCTCTTAAAAAATAAGTGGTGTTCACTAATCGTTAGTGTCTATAGTAGATTGACAACTCCATTAAGGAGTTTGACTAAAGGCCAAACTAGTTCATGGCAGAATTTTATGAACTACAAAAGTAGACACAAAATTGAATGGATAAATGCTTTAAACATTTGGTCGAGTTAATAAAGGGGATCTTGCAACTAAGAGCCTATAATTTGGCAAGACATTTACCCTCTCTCAACCTTTCTAATAAGGGATTATTTCCGATGCTAAGACACTAAGAGGTAAAAGGTAGTAATGGCCTTAGCTCTCAAAGGGTATTTGACATAAGAGTGACTTGAAAGGATTATTTTGACTCCTGGAACCTCACACAACATTACAGTAAGAAACTTAATCACTTAATTTACTTAAACTATATTCAACTAATTGAATGCAAACCAAGGTAATTGAAAAACAATTATTGAATAAAAAAGACATCATGGCTTACCTGACAAGTTGATTATGATTCCTTAACTCAATAAGGTGGTCTGAAGCTCCCTCGCTTGAAGATGCTTGAAGAACACACCTCTAAAAATTAGCAAAAGTGAACTTGAAAATAAACCAAAAATTTTATTAATCTCAAACTTAAAAGTTGTTGTGAATTAGAACCTAAGGTGAGACCTTTATATAACGTTTCATCGAAATAGTTCTAATTAATTACAAACACTTTCATTTAATTAAAACTCTACCCAAAATAATAATAAAATAATGTTAAGGATATAACTTAATATTAAATATTAATTAAATGTTAATAGTTCTTTCACTCGTACGCCTCACCCGCACGAGCTAAATTCCTGCATGTGCGCGACCTTATGGCTTGTTAGACTGAACGTGTGTGGCTTGCTACTCTCATACAAATGCACTACTCAATATGTGGTGGAGACCTTATTGTATGCTCCTCACATGGAAAAAGGTCACTCAAGTTGGAGGCCTCCTTCTCACACATGCGGTTGACTGCACATGTGAGGAAGCTACCCAACATCACAGATCCTTCATTGGCTTCGACCTTCCTCTGTTGAAAAGCCTTGTTCCTCTCTCGGGTTGGGCCAAAAGTGGATCTTCCTTCTTACCTTGAGATCCTTAGAGGCCATGAAGTGTTTTGGGGGCCCTAAGCCTTTCTTAAAAAAACTTGGCCGATTTTTTAGAATAATCTCAATTAGAAAAGTAGTTAGCGATGTAGGTACTTTTCTATT
The DNA here is from genome assembly GCF_054855325.1 of Carica papaya. NCBI lineage: Eukaryota > Viridiplantae > Streptophyta > Magnoliopsida > Brassicales > Caricaceae > Carica > Carica papaya. The sequence goes on from NC_142315.1 coordinate 15,838,978, forward strand.
GGAGACGATCCCATATAGGAAACAAAAAGAATCTATAACTACTTGCTTGTTTAGAACAGAACTTGTTAGAATCTTGATTTTTGCCAGATTCCTCCTTGATGCATGATTGTATCCTCAAAACTAAACTTGTGCCATCTCGCATCACATCAATATCACTCATAGCTTGGGCTAGATTCTTCCTGTATTTTTCTGCTTAATTCTTTTTTAGATTATTGAGTTCTTGTCCTTGGCTACTAACCCTTTGGTAATTTAAAGTGGAATAGATATTTAGCCTTTTTTATAGAGTTTTGTTGTCATTCAACAGCTTTAAAACTTCGTGACAAAAAAGGGAAAACCTTTATATATATATATATATGCATTAATTGCTTGCTTGAGAAAAATATTATTATTTTTTTCCTCCTTTGTTTCCCATAATTCTTTTGATGCCATCTCTAGTTTAATTTCAAATAGAGCGTTCCATGATATTTTAAGTTGAATAAAAGAAAATTTTTATCTTTGAATTTCTCTAATCCTTTTACTACTTGAGTGTTTATCCTATTATAAAACCCCTCGCCTTTTTGTATGATTGATTAAGAATTTTTTTTTATTTTATTATATTGTTTTCCATTTTGTGATAACAATTAGCATAAACTTTGTTGTACTATACAAATATATGTGATAAATTATTTTTAGATAAAGAACTCAACTCCATCTATGAAAGTTTTCAATGAAAAGGGTTCAAACTTCTATAGGTTTTAATAAAGAGAATGATTCAAGCCTATGTTAATGGTTTAATTAAATCGGAAGATGGTGTTAGCCTAAGGAGCTAAAGGCTATAAAAGCAAAAGAAATGTAAAAGGGAGAAGAACATAATAAAAAAAGCGAACATCACCACTGGAGTGTGGTAACACTTAATCTTAAGGAGGTTTGTATTTCCTTTATTATGTCTTATCTATTTTTTTTTTAAAGCAATGTTTCCTTATTGGACTTTTCTCTTTAAATATATTTTATTGAGTTGTTAAATAGTTTATTAGTGCATTGTATTATTACCAAATTCCTATTGAATTTGTTAGAGCTTAAGATAGAATGTAGAGAATGGAAGAGGGAATAAATCTTGTGAATGGTTATAAAAATTTTGAGCAAATAAGTAGTTACACTTTTTCTCTCAATTCTGTTACCTCTTATAATTTTCTCTCACTTTATCTTTTTCTTCTCAACTCTAGACCCTAGAGTTATTTTCAAACTTAACATAGCAAGGTTCACCTTATCAACTTGGTATCCAAGTGTGATGATCTCAATGAGATTGTTACAATTATTGTGGCAACGACTCTTAATAAATAAGGTGGTGCTCACTAATCATTAGTGTCTATAGCAGATTGACGAATCCATTGAGAAGTTTGACTAAAGACCAAACTAGTTCATGGAAGAAGTTTATGAACTACGAAAGCATACACAAAATTGAATGTCCCAATGCTTTAAACATTTGGTCAAGTTAATAAAGGGGATCTCATGATTTAGAGCCTATAATTCGGTTAGCCATTTACCCTCTCTGAACCTTTATAATAAGGGATTATTTCCATTGCTAAGATATTGAGAGAAAAAAGGTAGTAATGGCCATAGGTCTTAAAGGGTATCTGACATAAAAGAGACTTGAAATGATCATTTTGACTCTCGAAACCTCACACAAGGTTACAGTCAGAAACTTAACCCTCCTTAATTCAACCACATTCAACTAATTGAATGCAAACTAAGGTAACTGAATAAAAATTCAAGAATAGAAAAGACGTTACAACTTACCCAATAAGTCGATTATGATTTCTTGGCTGAACAAGGTGGGGTGAAGCTACCTCTCATGAAGACGCTTGAAGAATACTCCTCTCAAAATTAACAAAAGCTAACTTGAAATAAACTAGAAAATTTATTAATCTCAAAATTAAAAGTTGTTGTGAATTAGAACCTAAGGTGAAACCTTTATATAAGGTTTTACAGAAATACTTCTAAATAATTACAAACACTTGCATTTAAGTAAAACTTTACCAAAAATCTAGACTTATCTAAATCCCAAACCCAAAATAACAATGAAATAATCCTAATGATAAAACCTAACATTAAAATATTAATTAAATATTCATAGTTCTTTCACTTGTACACCTCATCCGCGCGGGCTGAATTCCCGCATGCATGCGACCTTGTGGCATGTTGCGTTGAATGTGTGTTGCTTACTACTCCTATACAAATGAGCTACTCAACATGTTGTGGAGACCTTCTCGCACATTCCTCATGTCTCCTCACATGGGAAAACGTCACTTGGGTGGGAGGCCTCTTTTTCACATGCAATTGCCCACACATGTGAGGAAGCTGCCCAACGTCGCAGCCCCTTATCGCAGCCCCTTATTTGGCTACGACCTTTCTTTGTCAAAATGTCTTGTTCCTTTCTCAGGTTGGGAAAAAAGTGGGTCTTCCTCCTTACCTTAAGATACTTCAAGCCCATGAAGTGTCTCTTGGGCCCTATACCTTCCTTAAACAAACTTGGCCCTTTTTTTTAGAATAATATCAATTAGAAAAGTAATTAGGGGTGTAGGTACTTTTCTATTGGAGATAATCCAATATAGGAAATAAAAAATGTAGAACTACTTGCTTGTTTGAAATGGAACATGTTAGAATCTTGATTTTCACTAGATTCTTACTTGATGTAGGATTGCATCCTCGAAACAAAACTTTGGGCATCTCGAATCACATCAGTATCACTCATAGCTTTATCTCAAAGATTGAAATCCCCATTTTCTATGGCAATCTAACAATTATGGATCTGACATTGATAAAACTACTTTCAGTTCAGTGGAACACCAAATAAACTAATAGTGGAGATGGCCCCTCTTTATTTGGGTGAAAATCTTACGTATGATTCTAAGAGGAGAAAGCCTAAATCAGGATTTAATGTCGAAATGCTTTTGTTGGACAAACTGTATCACAAATTTAGGGAAATATCTAGGAAAGACATTGTGGAAGAGTTCAACAAATTTATGCAAGAAGTTTCATTGTTGAGTTATTAATAGAGATTTGAAGAATTGATTTTGTTGATGTAGCTTAAATTCTAAGGATATCATATTTAATCATGAGGGGATTTGTGTAATTATTCTAGGGATTAGTTTATGTGTATTCTAAGAATTTAAAAAATCCTAATAGCCTCCATATATATAGGTTTGCTGACCTATAGGTGATGTACTCTCTTTTAATCATAGTGAAATATTTTTTTGCTAGTCTTGACCATGGATGTAGACACATTCTCGAACCACGTAAAATCTCATGTTATTCATTTTTATGCTTTTACTTCGTTTCATGATTGAGCATGATTTAGGGATTGATTTACCAACAAGTGGTATCATAGCCCTAAATAGGATGCTTTGTGATAGGGCATAAAACATGTTGTCTTATTTATGTTTAAGACAAGAATTTTAGGCTGAGACTGTGAACACTACTAGTTTCTTGGTGAATAAATCTCCATCCATAATATTGAAGATAAAACTCCTTTTGAGGTATGTTTTGGATCACTTACTGATTACTCCTAGTTAAGAGTGTTTAGTTGTCCTATTTAAACTCATGATAAAGATGGTAAGCTTGACATGATGGCAAAGAAATGCATATTTCTAGGGTATGCATCTAGAGTGAAAGGTTATAGGTTGTAGTGTAGTGATCCCAACTCTCCAAGGTTGATTATCAATAGAGATGTGACATTTAATGAGTTTGTTCACTAGACAGTTAGAAGGGAAAGACAATAGTAAAATCAGATCATGATGTAAGAGAACAATTAGAGTTAGAAGTTCATTCCAATGGTATAGGGAATGACGTGTAAGATCTTAATCAAAAAGGAGATGGTGCACTTGATAAACAACAAGCATATAGTATTGCAAGAGGCAGAGAGATAAGACAGATTAGATGACCACAGAAGTATTAGATTCTGGTTGTATATAACTTATCAGTTGCAGTGACAGTTGTTTTGTAGGAACCTAGGAGTTCAAATGCGAATAAGATGATTGATGTTATGTGTGAAGAACTTAATGACATATGTCATTTTGTTCGGGGATCAGATAGTAAGTTTAGGCATGACTTAAAGTTTGTTAGAGTATGTGATACTCAATAGTGCCCTAGTGGTGGCATGTTGGCAAGATAATGCGATAAGACAGTTAATTGCTTTGATGATAAATAGAATTCAAGCCAAGTGAAAGATTTGTTAATGTGGCTTAAATTATGAGGATATCACATTTAATCATGAGGATATTTCTACAATTATTCTAGGGATTAATTTATGTATATTCTGAGGACTTAAAAAACCCGAGTAGCCATCTTATATATAGGTCTACTAAATTATGGTTGATGTATTCATTTTTTATCATAGTGGAATATTTTCTTGCTGGTCTTGACTGTAGATGTAGGTATATTGTCGAACCACATAAAATCCTATTTTGTTCATTTTCTTACTTTTACTTTTACTTTGTTTCGTGATTGTGCATGATTTAGGGATCAATTTTCCAGTAGATTTAAATCATATTGAGAGATAACCTATGTTTACCTAAATGCTATATATTTCAAGTTTTATAAGTGGTCCCAAAATAAAACCCATCGATGATTAAGCTCCTAAAATCTTATAGTCTAAATCAAGTTTTTGAGCAAACTTTTCTTCAATATCAACCTGTTGAAGTAATGATATAATGGCATGAACTAAAACTCTATCTCCAAAATTACAACAATACTTATAACCAGCTTCCTACTAACAATATTTAGCCTTCATAAAATTACTATATAGTCGATAAATAAATGTTTCGCTTCCAAACTAGTTACCATAGCTTACACCAACTAAAATCCAAATATTATAGCTAGGTACATGAGGAAAGAGAACCAGTCCTATTTTAAGTGTGGTGAGAATTATTTCTAAGTTAATATTGTAAAAAGAAATAAAGCTTTAGTAATGGAGGAATGTTAAAAAGAGCTCATTAAAGATGATGAGGAAAATTAAAAGGATAAGGTTGAATAGGCAAATACTATAATACTATCTATCTAAGCCATTGAAGCATATTTATGTAGAGAATGATTAAAATTAGTGGTGGAAGATATGAGAGTGATGATACTGCTAGATAGTTGTAGCTCTTATTCATTTATAGGTGAAAAGTTGGTTAAGAGACTCAACCAAGAGGTGGCATTTAGAGCAACCTTAATTATCATAATCTCCAATGGCCAATGAGTGGTGAATAGAGGTAAATTCATGGGACTTAAGAGGATGATGCGAAACAACTCTTTCTATTATAACTTTAGAATCATAGAATTATGACGTTATGATATTATTCTACTAGTGGATTGGATGAGCCAATTTAACCTTATCTCTTTTCATTTCATCATATGTCATGTGACTCTCCACCATGAAGGGAAGATAATAGTTCTCCAAGATATAGAAGAGAAAAAAATTATAGGAAATAACTTCCAATAACCTAGAGAATTTAGCAAAAAAATGGCAGGTATAACACAACTATTTTGTACTATGTTTTAGCTTATAACAATGTCAAAGAAATGGTATCAAAATTGGTGACAAATATTTGATAAGCTAGTGAAGTTTTTTACCAAAAAATGTGTGAGCTATTAATACATTATGATGATATATTTTAGGAACCACCAAGTTTACCCTATTAAAAACTCTAGACTGTTCCATTTCCCTCATTTTTACATGGTCAATTTACATCCATATCAGTACTTGAGTATTACTAGTAGACTAAAATTGAAAAGTAAATTAGTCAAATTTTGGATCACAACCATTATCTAAAATAGTCACAACCCTTTTGCAACACGGGTATTCCTTGACAATGTCGATTACCACAACTTTAATTTGATAACTATCAATTATAAGTTTTTTATTACTGTGATAGATGATCTAATTGATGAGTTATATGGAGCGATTGTCTTTTCAAAGATTTATTTTACGGGTCGATAATAACCATATTTGTATGCGAGAAAAAGATATTTTTAAAAATAACTAAAAATGGTCTTTTGAACACTCTAAAGACACTATGAATTTAAATTAATACTCTTCTGAGCTCTAAATGATATTCAAATTGTATCTTCAAAAATTTATCTTGGCTTTTTTTGAAAATATCTTAATTTAGTAACACATTTGAGTCACATATTCCACTTTAAATAAGTCTTAAAAGTGTTGTGGTAGAATTGTTTATTTGTAAAAAGTTAAAGTTTTAATTTGAACAACCATAAATTGAGCACTTGAAGCTTGTAGTTTCAATGGGAGGGGTGATGACTAGTCCCTCCAAAATTAAGGCCATGGTTTTTTTGCCTGAACTTCTATGATTAAATCCTTGAGAGATTTTTTGGATTTAAGGGGCTATTTTAAAAACGTTTATTCAAGGATATGGAACCATCAATCGTATACTATGTAATATGTTAAGATGAAGGATCTTAATGCCATAATAAAGCAAATGAGTCATTTGAACAACTAAAATGAGCCTTGTTACAGCCTCGATGTTGAAACTTATGGGTTTCAATAAAACTTTTACTGTAAAGATCAATACGATTAGGAACAAAATTGGCATGGTACTACTGCAAGAAGGCTACCTTATTAGTTTTAGATATAAGACCTTATGCCTTAAGAATCAAGCTATTTTCATACATGAAAGAGAGTTAATTGTTATTCTTTTATGTGGTCTCGAAATGAATCCACCATCTTGGAAGGTCACCACTCATGTTAAAAATAAATTGAAAATGTATCGAATTATTATTGGATGAAAAAGCACACTCAATTGCTCAATTGAAAAGAAAAACTGAATCTTATGGAATTTTCTTATACCATTAAATGTAAGAAAGGGAAATTGATAAAATAATCAAAGCCTTTTCTAAGCACGAGGGAGTTAAGGAACCTCCAAAAAATTTAGGTGTGGCCCAATTAAATACGTATATTTCTTAAATATGCCTTCATGTTTATTGGAGGTTAGTGAGAGAAAAAAAATGATCTTTAGGCTAACAGCTTGTGGAAGAATCAAGGGGTGTCAGACCGATGGCAAACCAACCTCTTTTATAGTCAATGGGATCCTCTACTATAAAGAGATGCTAGCGATTGAAAGCTGACAAAAATTGTTACAACTTTGTCATGGCTCTACCATTAATGATCATTCTAAAATTTGAGGTATATATAAAAGATTAAAACATAAATTTTTCTAGCCCAGAGCTAAATAATAGTTATTGGAATAAGTGAATTCTCATTATACATGCTAATACTAAAAGCTAGAAAAAGTTCATATAACTGGAGTGTGAATGCCCCTATTAGTTCCTCAATAAGAATGGACCCTTATGTTCGTGGATTTTATCAAACAACTATCAAGGTCAAGTACAAAGGACACTATACTATTCTTCATTACTGTTTACTAAATATGATTATTTCATTCCTCTTAGACTAGATTTATAGCTTGCATAGGGTGCTCAAATATTTGATTGTGGTAAAATATGTATAGGCCATTTTTGGTAAGAAATGAAACCCATTGAAACTAAATTGCATTTGAGCTCTTCAAACCATCAACAAAAAAATAGCCAAATAGTAAGGCTCAATCAATATATTGAAGCTTACTTATGATGCATAACATTTGAAAAACCACACCTTTTGACAAAATGGTTAGGTTTATTCAAAGTGATGATACTGTTAAATATTGCTTCAGAACTGCACGTGAAGTAGTGTTTCCTAGTTTTTAGGAGTCTATTATTTTCTGAATTTATCATGTGTGATCGTGGCTTATTTTTAGGATCATAAACTTAGTAGTTAATTAATTTTTAAGTCTTTTTAATATAAGTCTTTTCCTTTGTTGTTGTATTTTTGTGATATCCTTCTTTGCAATTTCAGAGCTCTCTTCTTAAGAGACTTGTGTGCGAGTTTAACATAGAAGTTAAAGATAGTCTCTCATTAATTGTTCCACAGGTGTTCGACAAAGATAACTACCAAATTTGGGCAATACACATGGAGATATACTTGGAAGCTTTAGATCTATAACAAGCTGTGAAAGAGGATTATGAAGTTCCTCCATTGCCAAACAATCCCACCATATCCCATATCAAAAGTCACAAAGAAAAAAAAAGAAGTCAAAGGCAAATGAAATTCTATTTGCTACTATTTCAACAACCATTTTCACAAGAATCATGACTCTCAAAACAACAAAAGAGGTTTGGGATTGTCTAAAGGAAAAACATGCAAGAGAAAGGATACGAGGAATGCAAGTGTTAAATCTAATAAGGGAATTCGAGCTGGAAAAGATGAAAAGTCTGAGACAATAAAAGAGTATTAAGACAGAATACTTTGCATTGCCAATAAGGTCAAGTTACATGGCACTGATTTTACTTATTCAAGAATCTTATAAAAAATTCTTATTATTATGCCTGAAAGATATATAAACCTTCAATAACCTCTTTAGAGAACATAAAGGATCTATCCAAGATCACCTTTGTAGAGTTGTTAAATGCCTTACAGGCTCAAGAGCAATGAAGGCTAACGAGACAAGATCGTATTATTAAAGGAGCCCTTGTAGCCAACATTAGAATGCCAAGAGGAACAATAGGAAGAAGAACTTTGAAAAGAATAAGGTCTCAAGTTGTGAGAGCACTTCAAACAACCAAAATCAAAGCAACGGTGGAAGCTCAAAGGGAAATGACCCCCTTGTAAGCATTATGGCAAAAAAGTGTGGGGTTGTAATGTGTTCGCAACATGCAGTGGAACATATAAAATAATGTAATATGATTTATTTGTGCTTCAAAAATATATTGCAGGTTAAAGATCAAATATAAAACATACCTGGTAGCAAGTTCTGAAATTAAAATTCTTCAAAAATATGAAAAATTTATGTGTATCCACATTGAAACTGATATTTGTTAATCAACTCTTTAATCAGTGGAACACGTGAACAAATTAAATAATAGTTATGTTAAAATTTTCTCACAAAATTTTAACAAATTGAAAAAATAAAATTACCTCAATTTTGTTGTTGTTTTTAGTGTTTGGCTTTTTTATCGACTGCCTTTTTACCAATGCCTTGGATGTGCGGTTGCACTTTTTTACCAATGGCTGCAGATATGTGGTTGCACCTTTTTACCAGCGCTCGTGGATATATGACTACACCTTTCTATCAGTACATGCTGCTCCCTTTTTAGCAACACTTGAGGCTGCCCGTTTTTTTAATAAAATATTTTATAAATCAATTCAATTTCAAATTTGATTTTATAATAATCTCCATTATTATAATAGTTACACATATCATTATTACACTAATAATACAATAACCAATAAATATAAATATTAATTTTTTATTTATAAAATAGAAATATAAATAGAAAAATTCAATTTGTCTTCAATATTAATTATATCCTCTATGCTAACAGTAAATATAATAAGTCTATTTAGATAAAACAATTTATTTATTTGAGTAAATTAAATTCTCTAATTTAACTATCAAATAATTAAAATAATTAATCCATTTAACAAAAACTAAAACATTCATTTGTGTGCGACATCATAGGTTCAATACTAAACCGGTAGCAAATTAGTCAAACCAATTTACTAATCAATATTGGTGTATAGCAACACTCTTTAACGACTGGATAACATGAAGTGTATAATTATTCTTAAGAATCTGCTAAAAAATATTTTATTTCGTCATTATTTCTCCAAGTTAACCCTAAGATATAGTTTAACTGTCAAATCTCAATAGGTAATCAACTATGTTTTATGTCAATTATAATTGATTAATGAATGATATAAGAAACTCCTTTCTTTAATTCAATTATGCAGACCAAGGTCTAAATGTAGTCGTTATAATAAATTACAACATAGAACTTAAACTTATTAGAAAAGTTGTCAAATTCTATCTTAATTGATCACTAATTTTACAAGCATTTAATCACACACAATATCCTTTTAACTATAGTCTATGACTATAGGTGTTCAGAATTAAAGTATAATAGATGACTTGTTATTATACTATGATGATCTCAGATCAAAAAAAATTCTTACATCTCATCCTTTTAAGAGAATATCATATTGACAGTTTAAGATAATATTAATCATTAGGAACTCTCAATTGGGTCGATTCAATGATCATATCTCCATATGCATCATTTATATATGTGAGTTAGTTAATGAGATCAACTAATCTTTATCTTATAGAGACCATCACATATATATTAGTCTTACCAAGTCATTAATGTCCTATTTTAATAATCCAACAACTAAGAACATTTTAGATTAAATCATAAAAGACTTTAGCCTCATTATCAAGACCTCCAATTTGATATAAAGTCTTCAAATTTAATCAAAAATTTTATCATACAAATTAAACAACAAAATAATAAATATAATAATAAAAATATTATTGTCATATATTAAAATAAATTGTCAAACAAAAATGTATTCAATATATTACACGAATAATTGGATTTTTGATATAATAATTATATCTCTAACAATTTTTCGCTTGCACTAGATCCAATTTGTCATATACTTCACTCCCAATTTCCACTTGTGTTTGTGAAACTTCTTTGCACCAAGAGCCTTAGTGAATCGGTCAGTTGCATTATCTTTTCCATCAATATTTTGAATTTTAATGACCCCACAGTTAATGATTTTCGTAATCAAGTGATACCTCTTCATAATGTGTTTGAATTTTTGATGTTGATGCGATCTCAGCTCCTTTGTTTGAGCGATAGCTCTACTATTATCACACAATAATAGAACTAGACCTTCTATTGAAGGAACCACATGAAGTTTAGTTAAGAACTTTTTCATCCAAACAACTTCCTTGATAGTTTCACTTGTCGCTATATATTCTGCTTCGGTCACTAAATCAATTAGCATTACTTATTTGAAACTTTTCCAATTCACTGCACCACTATTTAAGGTAAACATATAACTAGATATAGATCTACTATCATCTTTATTTAGGACAAAACTTGCATTGATATAACCTTCTAGTTTTAACTCAGATTCTTCATATATGAGGAATCAATCCTTAGTCTTCTCAAGTACTTGAGAATGGTCTTTACCACTTTCCAATGTTCTTCACTAGGATTCACCTGATATCAGCTAATCACTCCTAGTGTATAAGCCATGTCAGAATGTGTATATGTCATGATATACATGATAGCTCCCACTGCATTATCATGTGGGACTCTACCCATGCATTCTCTCTCTTTAGAGGTTTTAAGACAATTCTCTCTACTGAGAATAACTTCAATGCCTATCAGTAGGTAGTCCCTTTTAGAATTTTTCATGATAAACCTCTTTAAAATATGGTCAATGTACATAGAGTAGAAAAGTCCAAATAAATTCTTAGATCTATCTCGATAGATCTTTATTCCCAATACATAAGCTACTTCTCCCAAGTCTTTCATGAAGAACTATTCAAATAGCTAAAATCTTAATATTATATAATGTTATGTATTTCCAATGAACAATACATCATCAACATATAGCTCTAAAAAAATAATCATACTCTCACTAAATTTTTTGTACACATAAAGTTCCTCTTTCCATATAACAAAATTGAACTTTTCAATTGTTTTGTTAAAGCGAATATTGCAATTCCAAGATACTTGTTTTAATCCATAAATGGATCTTTATAGCTTGCATATTTTATCATGATCAGATGGGGATATGAAATCTTCAGGTTGTTTCATATACACATCCTCTTCTAACTCACCATTTACGAAAGTTGTTTTCACATCCATTTGTTATATCTCATAATCATAGTATGCAATTACAACAAGTAGAATCCCAATTGATTTGAGCATTGCTATAGGAGAAAATGTTTTGTCATAATCGAGTCCTTATTTCTAATGTATGATTTAGCAAGAAGATGCATTTTATAGGTCTCCACTTTTCCGTCTACTCTAATATTTTTCTTAAAAATCCACTTACAACCAATAGGCTTTATATCTTTTGAAGTTTCAACTAAAAATCTAAACTTTGTTGACCTTCATGGATTCCATTTCATATTCTATGGCCTTTATCCATTTCTCATAATCAGAGCTTTGTATAGCTTCTTTATAGGTCTTAGGGTCATTATCGTCATGATCAACCTCATTTGATACATCATCTTGCACCATAAGATTCAAATATGTAATGCATGATGTTGTCTAGTAGGCCTTCTGAAAAGTTCGTGTACAACTTACTCACCTTGTACTATATTAGGTTGTTGTTCAATCTAATTTTAAAAAGGTTCATTAACTGGTTCTTGAAAAATATTTGTTTCTTGAACCTCAACCATTAGAGATGACAATTTCTTTGTCATCTTCAAAACATCTAATAAAGGTTGTTCAACTCATTTTCATGATCCTCTTCTTGTATTGATTCATTATTTTATGAACTTCATCAAGTTTAATTTTTTCACCATAATTTTCTTTTAAAAGAAATTCCCTTTCCAAAAAGGTTGCTCCTCTGTCCACAAGCACTTTGTGATCAGATGGGTGATAAAAATAATATCTCATTTTTTTCTTTAGATACCTAGTGAATTTACACTTATTAGATCTTGAGTCAAGTTTATTAGTTTATAATCTCTTAACATAAGCTGGACAACCACAAGCTTTAACATTCTTAAGGTTTGATTTACATCACTTCCATATCTCATATGATGATGTACAGACTAACTTAATAAGTACTTTATTTAGCAAATATGCTATAGTTTCCAAAGCATATCCCCAAAAATTAATTGAAAGATCTGTAAACCTCATCATTGATCTCATCATATTTAATAAAGTTCAATTTCTTCTTTCGGAGATGCAAGGTACTCTTTGCAGTTTCTCTTCCAATGCTTTTTCTTCTTGTAGAAGAAATATTCAACATTATATTGGTCAGCTTTTCCCTCACCTTTAGGTATAGTGGGCTTCTTCTTGGGTTTTTTCTTACCCTTACCCTTATTATTAAAAGAGTTTCCGACCAACTTGACATTTCCTTTCTTCTTATTAGATGTAAGTTGATTCTCATAATCAATCAATATATTGAGCATCATGAAGATCACAATCCATTTTATTTATATTGAAATTAATAATGAATTGTGAAAAGAACTTAGGTATTGACTGCAAGATCAAATCTTGAGAAAGTTCTTTACCTAGTGTGCACCCTAATTTTTGAAGTTCTTCGATAAGACCAATCATGTTCAAAGCATAGGACCCAACTAGAGAGTTTGCAGTCAACTTAGATCCAAATAGAGACTTAGATAGCTAGTATCTAGTTGTCCTCTTTGTGCACCATAAATCTTCTTAAGATGTTCAATGATTGCAATAGGATCCATATTCTCATGTTTCCTCTGGAGTTCAAAACTCGTAGAAGCAAGAATGATGCATTTGATAGTAAGACAATGTGCCAAGTATTTCTGAAAATCATTGGTTGCCTCAGCATCATCCTTAGGTGGGGTCCTTTTGGGAGGTTTATCAATCATATCAATAAGCTTTTCATGCATGAGAACAATTCTCAAGTTTCATTATTAGTCATTAAAATTTGGTCCAACCAACTTGTTGGCATTAAGTATCTCATGCAGTGATAGAACAGACATATCAAGAAGTCTAGAATTAAGAAAAAAAAAATGCAACAATATAAGAACACATTTACATATATCATAAGAAATAAACTTTTATCTAAATGATATTTTCACTAAATAAATCAAAAAAATTTAAGAAATTTATATTTCTATTTAGTGGAATAAAGTAATCCTCTAATAATATGAATGAGCCCATTGGTTGTTAATTCAATTCTCACACATATTTTAAATATAAGTACTCTACTAATTATATCTCTATATAACTTCCGTAAATTACTCAACACCAAATAATTCCCTGGTTATCAAGTCGTTCCTATTGGTATAGTTGAGTTCAACCATTACAATAATAAAGAATTAATGAAATTTCGTATTTTTCTAGTAGTACAGGCACTTAATATAAAATTAAAATAATTCTTTCTATACATGCATTTTATGCAAGAAATAATTTTATTTTATTCTTGTATTACAAGTTTTCTAGTTGTCAGACTGTTCTTTATAAACAATAAATAAATAAATTTATCTATTTTGATGGCAAGCTATATAATAAAATCATGAATCTCAATTTTAAATGGGAGAATACAATTATCATAATAATTGTAGAAGGAATAATGATTAAATCACTAGTAGAACATTAATTTTATTCAAATTATTTACATGCTATTGGATCTACTAAATTTACATCACATGTAACAATTAATTCAAAATTATACAAAGGACAAATATACATGGAAATATTAATAAAATTAAATATGTCAATAATATATATTATCTATACATGTAGATATATATATATATATATATAATATTCTAAAAATTGTTGTGAATTTGGACAGTGGGACAATCCCAAAAAATTGCCATGGTCCAAAGTTCAGCAGCAAAAAAAAATTCAATTTGATATTGTTTTAAAACAGCCCAGAAATCGGACTCCAAATTTTATTTGTGAAATTTTGGAGGAAATTAGAAAAATATGTAAAACTAATTAAATTTAAAAATAATTTATTTGAGAATTAGAACATTATTTAAAAAATTAAAATAAATTAATAAAATGTCTTTAAATAAGTATAATAAAAGTCATAATTAGTAGAATAAATTAAATTTTAAAAATAATTAGGAAATATTAAAATAAAAAAGTAATAAAATTAAATTAGAAGAAACTTAGAAAATTAATTAACTTAAAAATTGATTAGAAAATATTAAAATTTGTACTTTAATTAAACTAAATATTGTAAAATAAATATAAGAACAAAAAAAAGAAAGAAAAAAAATAAATTAGAATTAAAAATTCACAATAATAGAAATGACCAATCAAACAAGAGTGGGTGCATGTGATATTGAAACATGGGAAGATTTGGAAATGGGATAGGGGTGGCCACATGGCCACCATGCACATTGTAACAGCCTGAAACTTGAAAGAAAATAAATTATAAATTGAATGCGGAAACAAAATAATAAAGTTAGAGTTTACATTCCTTATACAATAATTTAAAATACCCAATAGGGTTACGGAAATGACCATTCTAAAAGAATAAACGAAAAATCAAAGAAATAAATGGAAAGTAAACAACTAGACATCTTATTCGCAATCCTCTTAATCTGAAATAGTTAATAAAAAAGTGAGCTATACTAGCCAGTAAGAATGTCACACTACTCACTGATACAGAAATGAAGGTTGTTAAAAATTATAAAAATAACTAATGGAGCTCTTAATTTAAGTAAATTCATTTATCATCAATAAAATCATTTATTGCATACTTACTGTAGCGAGATTTCCAAACCTGACCTATAGAGGTAATAACATAAAAAACATCATAATCTTATATTAAATTAACCAGAACAACAACTTTTTCTTTTTATCTGCCTAATGGTATCCATGGGGGTCCATAGAGATGTCGCCACTACGCATGAACTCTTATTTAACATTTTCAACTAACCAGCCGTCCCCATACCCTGTCTGGTATGAGCGCTAAAAATATCATCCCTCAATACCCCGTCCGGTATAAGCGTGAAACGGCCCGTTCCCATACCTCGTCTGGTATGAGCGCCAAAATACCAATTCTCGATACCTTGTCGGGTATGAGGCACCGTTCACAGTAGCGTTCCCTATGTATCCGGTCCGTCCACCATCTCCCAGGATATCCAGTGAGGCTACCATTCATTCATTCATTCACTTAATCAAGCAATTCTCCGTTTATATTTAATTTTCAGTTTTGCAATTTAATTGTAAATCACGCAAAATAAGCAATACATGCATAAAAAAAAACTGATGAATCATCTTACCGACTCCAGCGTATTATTATGCATTTAAAACTGTAAAATCAATCAATCAGTAAAATAGGATAAATAGTGATAAATAACCGGTTCTAACTCTATTAGTAACCTGTAATTAATTATCGAAGTTTTCTAAATTACATAAAATTTCGTATTATTTATAATTAAACTTCAATTTCATAATAGAGAGTAAGGTGGATTCTTACCCGAATCGGTGTCTAAAATACTAAACTTTCAGCTATGCCTACTGGCGGTCCTCGGGTTTCTTAAATTTTTCTGTGGAGATTAAAACACACTTCAAGTACCTAGAAATACCCCAAAAACTCAAAAATCGGTGTTAAAAACTTTTTTTGGCTAATTTCAGAATTCAAGTACGACGGCAATTTGCCACGGACTAGCTGTTTTCGACTAGTTTTGGCTGATTTTGGCTGGTTTTATATTCATCCCTACGAGAAAATATGCTGAAGGGCCTCGGTTGACCGAAAAAAATAAAAAAACAGAAACTTACTAGCGGCGAGGTTTTTTGGTGCTATGACTCCGCCGGCTCACCTTCACGGTTGAGTGTTTTTCTTCGGTCAACTTGTATAAAACAGAATGATGAATATAATAGTGAAAAAATTGCACAAAATGGGAATCAGAAAGGGCCTCATCGGAGGTAGTTTTTGGTTTTTCCTACAATGGCATCGCCGGGCTTTACCCACTATTTTCAGCTCATTCTCCGGTCCTTTTGCTCCAATTTAGCCATGAGAGTGTTCAAAATCAAATTTCAAGCGAAAGAAAAGATTTTTACTTTGTTTTGGCAGTCAGAGGTGGTTCCGCCACGGCGACGGGTGGTGGTCGGCTCCCTTCTCTAGCGACTGGTTCTCCTTCTTCGGCGGGGGGCTGGCGGCTAGGGTTAGGGCTCGGTGTGAAGTGAGATATTTATACCCGTCTCCCTTTAATCTAAACCGTCCATCACGTTTGATCTTGACTATCCGATCGTATTTAAAGAAGAAATGAATCTGGACCGTTATCGTTATTTGATTTAGACCGTACGATCGCGTTTAAAGAGGGAACGAATCTGGACCATTCATCGTGTTTAATCGTGACCGTCCGATCACGCCTGATGAGGGAACGGATCCAGGTCGTCCACGTGTGCGGGAACCAATCCTGACTGTCCGATCGCAGGCACGCAGATTGCCAGCTTGGCCTCCCACGTGGCACCGAGTTCGCGTGCCTTGCCACGTGGCGTGCTGTGGTTCGTCGGGGCTGCTGACTGGGCGGCCTACGTGGCATATTTTTTCTAAATTATGTCTTGACCTCCAGTTTCTAATTTTTCTTTCAAAAATACTCCCTGAACCCAAATTTTCACCCCCTTTTCTCAAAATTATTTTTAATTTCATCCTCCACCTATTTTTTTCCTAATTTTTACATTAAATAAAAATTTATAAATTTATAAATTATATTTTTATATATTAATTTTAATTTTTAAAATTAATCTCAACACAAATTTTGGGCCCGGGTATTACACACATGGATGAGAATATTCCCTTCCACTCCTAGGTTGCCACCTCATCCTCCTTATCCATTCCCCCATCATATAAATACTGAACAAAATATTTTCCCTCTCTTTTGTATCTACCAAATAAAAGAATAAAAAGAGAAGAAAATAAGAGTAGAGAGGAGAGAGAGAAGAGAGACGGGAAGAAAAGAGAGAGAGAAAGAGAGCATTGAGACATTTACTGCGGCGTAAGGAAGAAGAAGGTTAAGCAGGGACATCGTGGGTGGCCTAACCACTGTGAGACCGCCCCTCTCACGTATGTTCTTCTTCCAAACATCTAAACGTGAGTTCTTTTCTTCTTCTTTTATGATTCTCTTCCTAAATAGTTTAGAATAACAAGCATGATGTTTAAAATAAATACATTTTAGATTTACTTGATTTTAAATAAAAAAAATTGAACTTAAACAGAGATATAGTGAAAGTAGTTTGGTGTAGTGAGAGGGTGATAAAAATTAAGTTATATCCATCTATATGTATATATATTTATCTAGGATATATATATGGTGTATATATATGTATACATATTATGCATATGAGATATACATATATAAATTATAATGAATATGTGAAAATATATTTATTTGCATGAATTTGATATAAATGTATGAAGAAAACAAAAAATATATATGTAAATATATAGATACATTGTGTATGTATATTTTTTATGTGTGTATGTATAAATATATATACACACACATATAATTATGTATAAATTAATGCGTGTATGGGTATAGATGATTAAAATAATATTTTGTATGTATGTATAATCCTTATGTTTTAATAAGTATTTATATATGTAAACAATAATGCATGAAGGTATATCTATATATTAAAATAACAATAATAAACTTTATAATTTAGAATTTAGAATATGGTATAAGTTATAAGAGTCCCAGAATATGATAAATAAATAAATTTAGATTAAAACAAATGTGTCTCTACTATAACTATATATATAAGTATGCATGGTGTATTTGTGTTTAATATAATAAGATATGTAGGCATAGTTTATATATATATATAGAAATGGGTTTTAATAAAGATGAGTATGATTAACACAATATGTAAACATATGTCATAAAAATAAATGGTAATGGAGGGAGATTTTACACATATGTATATAAGTAATGTTATAAGTTTTATAATTATAATTACATAATTGTATCTTATAATATAAATAAAAATAATAATAATAAGAGACATACTCATTTATTATGTACATATTTATATATATGAGTATGTGTTGTGTGTATATAAAAATATAAGCATATGTATGTGTATGTGTATGTGTGTGTGTGTGTGTGTATATATATGCAAGAATAATAAATAAATTAAAATTTAATTAAGAATTAGGTAAATTATAATAGTTAGGAGAGTTGAATTTAATTGAATACAAATTTAAGGAGAATTGAATATAATTGAATAAATAATTCATAAGAATTAAATTTGATTGGATAAGTAATTGATAAGTAAATTAATTTAACCATAATCGATAATACCTAGGTAAAGGTAATTAAAAATACTAAAAAGTATAAATTTTGGAAATCATTTTGATTTAATATGTAGCGACCCTAGAAATCCAAAAAAAAATATATAATAACTTAAGTGTGGAAGCGAAATAAGAAGTTAAGCTTTACATCATTTATACAATAACTTAAAAGTACTAAACAAATATTACGGAATAAATTCTTTGAAAAAAATACAAAAAATACAAAAAATAAAGGAAACTATAAAGTATCTAGCATCTACTCAAAGTCTTCTTGCGGATCGAGCTCGGGAACCGGGTCCTCCTGATCTGAAATGGTTAAATAAGGGGTGAGCTACACTAGCTCAGTAAGAA
This sequence comes from Carica papaya, assembly GCF_054855325.1. Taxonomy (NCBI): domain Eukaryota; kingdom Viridiplantae; phylum Streptophyta; class Magnoliopsida; order Brassicales; family Caricaceae; genus Carica; species Carica papaya. The sequence continues at coordinate 15,858,170 of NC_142315.1, forward strand.
CATCACACTATATCGCTGTTGCAGAAGCAAAGGTTGGTAAAAAACCAAAAACAACTAATGGAGCACAAATTTTAAACCAATACATTCATTAAAAATAAAACCATTTTCCTTTTTTCTTACAATTGGAGAACCTGTGAAAACAACCTATAAAGACAATAACATCATACAGGTCATAACTTCATGCACAATCAGTAACATAAAATATATCATAAATTCATATTCATTAACAATAACTAATCATTATCGTTTCTCGTTTCACCAGCCTATTAGTATCCATAGGGATCCATAGGGGTGTCCCCACTACACGTGAACCCTTTCTCTTAACAATCTTAATTCCAGGGCCGTCCCCATATCCCGTCCGATATGAGCACCAAGATATTAAACCTTAATACCTCATTCGGTATGAGGGTAAAGTGAGTCGTCCCCATACCTCGTCCGGTATAAGCGCCAAATACCAAGTCTCCATACCCCGTCCGGTATGAGACAACGTTCGCGATAGGGTTCCCTATGAATCCAGTCCGTCCACCATCTTTTAGGATATCTAGTGAGACTGTCATCTTATCCATTTATCAGATCATATCCCATTCCTATTTGTCCTTAGTCTCCGTAACTAAATCAAACATAAATACATAAACAAGTAACATGCATCCAACAATGCAATGATATCTTAGATTCCCAAAATCAAATAGTAGTCAAGTAAGACAGTAATACATGCATTTAAACCATACAATATATAAACCAGATATCATCATGCTTTTAGACTGTATAATAAATCAACAGTAATCGACAAAAAATAATGTCTGATTTGGGCTCCATTAGCAATCTGTAATTAATAGAGCACATCCATTTAATTTGTAAAAAGGACCGTATTATTATTTATTTGAACTTTAATTCCATGATAGGAAATAGGGTGAGGGGTCCTTACTTGATTTGACACCGAAAACTAGATAGTTACTGTGCCTACGGGCGTCCCTAGGTTCCTTAAATTTTTCTTCGGGAACTGAAACGCACTTACGGTACCTACAAGTGTCCCAAATAAACCCAAAAATTAGACCCAGGGCCTACTCGACCAATTTTGGAATTCTGGCACGGTGGCTTCGCCATGCTCCGGCGATGGCGTCGCCGTCCATGGTGGCGATCCGCCTTGGGTTGGCTGTTTTTGGTCATTTTTGATCGAATTTAGCCGAACTTGTACCAGTTCCTACGAGAAAACACACTTAGGGCCCTCGGTGGGCCAAAAAAATGCAGAAAATCGAAACTCACCGACGGTGGGGCTCTCCTGTGCGACGACTCCTCCGACTCACGTTGCGGTTTAGTGTTTTGCTTCGGTCAACCTATAGAGAAGGAAACAGTGGTCACAACAATAGAAAAATTACATCGAATGGGAATCAGAAATGGCCTCATCGGAGGCATTTTTCGAAACACCCCGCGGCACCGCCGCCGAGCTTCGGGGGCATTTTTCAGTTAATCGATCGGTTCTTTCACTTCGATTTGGCCATGGGTGGGTTTAAAATTGAATTTCGTGTAAAAAAAAAATTACCTCGTTTGGTGGTCATAAATTGCTCTTGTACGGCGGAGGGTGGCGGCGGTCAGCTCCTCGGCGGCTAGGCTGTCTTCTCCGGCGAGGGTCTCTGGTGGCTAGATTTAGGGTTTGGGTGCAGATGGGGTTATTTATACCCATCTGCTTTTGATCTGGGCTGTCCATCACTTTTAATGTGGACCGTTCGATCGCGATTAAATAGGGAGTGAATATGGACCGTTCATTACGATTCAATCTGAGTCATCCGTGCGTGATTCAATCTGGGTCGTCCGTGCGCGATGCAATCTGGGCCGTCTGTGCACATTTTCGATCTGGGTGGTCAGTGCGCGCGGGAACGGATCTCAGCCGTTTGATCCGCACACGTGGATCGCCCATATGGCTCCCCTCCCGTGGCCTCCTGCGTCAGCGCCTCTGCCACTTGGCGCGTCCTTATTGGTCGACGCTACTGACCGAGCAGCTGACGTGGTGTAACTTTTATAAATTGCGTTTTGACCCCTGATTTCTGATTTTTCTTTCAAAAATTTCCCCAGAACCCAAATTTTTATCCCTTTTCCTCAAAATTATTTTTAATTAAATCCCTAACCAATTTTTTACCTATTTTATTATTATTATTATTATTTTAATTAAATCAAATCAAAATAAATTAAATTAAATTAAAATCATATAAATAATAATTATTAAATAAAAATAAAAATAATTAAATGTTGGGTGTTACAACTCTCCCCTGTTAAAAGAAACTTGGTCCCTCAAATTTGTCTCTTACTCTCGATCGAACAGCTGGGGGTACTAGGCTCTAAAGTCTGATTCTAGTTCCTATGTGGCCCCCCTTGGTGTGTGGTTCTGCCATATGACCTTCACAAAGGATATCTCCCGGTTGCGGAGTAATCTGCTCTTTCGATCCGCAATGCCGACTGGTACTTCCTCGTAAGATAAATCCTCCTGGAGTGGAAGAGGTTCGTGGGCCAAGACATGAGAGGGGTCCGGGTTGTAATTGCGTAGCATGGACACATGAAACACATTGTGGACCTCAGTAAGTTCTGGAGGTAGTGCTAGTCTGTAGGCGGCAGTACTAATCCTGTATGAGACTTCAAATGGTCCAATAAATCAGGGGTTCAGTTTTCCCCTCTTGCCGAACCTACTGATTCCCTTAAAAGGAGTGATCTTAAGGAACACCCGGTCGCCTTTCTCAAATGTTAAATCTGTTCTCCAAGTGTCCGCATAACTTTTCTGCCTGCTCTGAGCCGTCTGAATGTTCTTCTTGATCTTAACTATTTTGGATGTAGTCTCCTTTACCAGCTCTGGGCCGAACAATTTTCTATCGCCCACTACTTCCCAATAAATTGGTGATCTGCATGGGCACCCATATAATGCCTCATACGGAGCCATGCCAATACACGTTTGGTAGCTGTTGTTGTAGGCGAACTCTATCAGGGCTAGATGGTCGTCCCATTGGCCCCCGGAGTCAAGGACATAAGCTCGGAGTATATCCTCAAGTGTACGGATTGTCCTTTCTGACTGTCCATCAGTCTGAGGGTGGAAGGCAGTACTGAGGGACAGCTTCATTCCCATGGCTTGCTGAAAGCTACTCCAAAATCGAGAAGTGAATCTGGGGTCCCTGTCGAACACCACTATCACTGGCACTCCATGCAATCTGATTATTTTCTGGATATACATTCTTGCTAACTTGTCCAAGGGATCGGTCATCCTGATGGCTAAGAAGTGGGAAGATTTGGTAAGCCAGTCAACAATTACCCAGATGGCATCATGTCCTAAGCGTGCCTTAGGTAACCCTATCATGAAATCCATGGTGATATGTTCCCACTTCTACTCTGAGATCGGTAATGGCTGAAGTAACCCGCCTGGGCACTAATGCTCTGTCGTGATGTCTCTCTTTAACTCACTGTCACCTGCAATACACACCCTGTCCTAGAATCGGAGTAACCCATCGGCGGAGACTCGAAATTCTAAGCTAACTCCCTGTTCTACATCGTTCTTGAGGGCTAGTAGGGTGAGATCAGCTGACTGAGTTTCCCTTATTCTTTGGATTAACTCAGGTTGGACGGTCAGATGACCCAAACATATGACTCTCCTCAAGTCCTGAAGTCGAACCTGTTGTGTGATCCCAATTTGCCTGCATTCTGAAACCATCAAATGCACTAAAAAACCTCCATTTTTTCTGCTGAGTGCATCGGCTACCATGTTGCATTACCCGGATGGTACAAGATGTCACAATCATAGTCCTTAAAAAGTTCTATCCACCTTCTCTTACGCATGTTGAGATCCTTTTGAGTGAATATGTGTTTCAAACTCTTGTGATCGGTATAGATTTGAAAGGTCTCTCCATATAAATAATGGCGCCAAGTATTCAAGGTGTGTATGATTGCGGAAGCTCTAAGTCATGGGTGGGATAATTTTTCTCATGACTTTTTAACTGTCTGTACCCATAGGCTATGACATTCCCATGCTGCATTAGAACACAACCCAGGCCTAGATAGGAGGCATCACTGTAAACTGTATATCCCCCCGATCCACTCGGTAAGGCCAGCACAGGTGCAATAGTCAGCTGTTTTTTTAGTTCTGAAAAACTTCTTTCACAGTTCTCATTCCACTCAAACTTGGCATTCTTCTTTATAAGTCGGGTTAGAGGAGTAACTAGACTAGAAAATCCTTCAACGAACCTGCAGTAATAGCCCGTCATTCCTAAAAAGTTATGGATTTTTTTAACTGATGTCAATTTCTCCCAACCGAGCACCGCTTCAACCTTTTCAGGATTCACTAATACTCCATCCTTTGATAAGATGTGTCCTAGGAAGGTGGTCTGCTCAAGCCAAAATCCACACTTACTCAACTTTGCATATAGCTTCTTTCTTCTAAGAACCTGTAAAACCTGAGCTAAATGGTGAGCATGTTCCTCTCTACTTTTTGAAAAGACCAGGATGTCATCGATGAACATGATAACAAATTGATCTAAGAATGGTCTGAAGACCCTGTTCATCAGATCCATAAAGATGGCTGGGGCGTTGGTTAGCCCAAATGGCATGACCAGGAACTCATAGTGTTTGTACCTGGTTCGAAAAGCCATCTTGGGGATGTCTTCTATCCTTATTTTCACCTAATGGTAACCTGGTCGCAGGTCTATTTTGGAGAAGACCTGCGCACCTTGCAACTGATCGAAGAGGTCATCAATCCTGGGAAGGGGATACTTGTTCTTGATTGTGACCCTGTTTAATCCTCTGTAATCAATACATAGTCTCAACGTTCCATCTCCCTTTCTGGAAAAAGTGACTCCGGCACCCCAAGAGGGCACACTATGTCTGATAAAATCACTGTCTTGCAATTCAGTGATCTGTTTCCATAGCTCCTCCATCTCAACATGGCTCATGCGATAAGGAGCGACCGAAATAGGCTGGGTGTCTGGCTGTAGATCTATGGTGAACTCAACTTCTCTATCCACTAGAAGTCCGAGTAGTTCATCCAGAAACACATATGGAAAGTATCGGACTACCGAAATCTCTTAAATACAATTCTCTTTCTTGGATTTGCCTAGTTAGAGAAAACAGCAAGGTTAAGGTACTCGACGAATAAGAAAACTTGCCATCAAGGAATAAGCACTAAATAATTTTATCAATTTGTAAATGGCTCCTCATTAGGAGGATTGAATATAACCTTCTTGCTAAAACAATCTACGGTGGTGTGATACGCCGCTAACCAATTCATCCCTAAAATTACATCAAAATCCCCATGTCTAATTCTATTAGGTCTACACTCAATTTTCTATTTGCTATCTCTACGGAACAAGCCTTGTACACAACTTCTCCTAATAGTGTTACACTCCCAGCAGTAGACACAAATAATATTAAATCAAGTTTATCAGGTAATACATTAAATTTTGATACACCAGTGTCAATCAAAACATGAGCAAGATGGTTACAGATAGTGTATATACCCTGCACTACATCCAGGTCGGCTTCGGCATCCTACTGGGTGAGGTTGTAAGCTCTGTCTTGAATAGGAGATCTGCCCTAATTCTGGTTCCTTTGGCACTCTCTCGCATAATGTTGAGTACTACCACATATGCGACAAGTGTTGTTGAGGTGGTAGCAGGGTCGGTCCCCGTGATTTATGCCTCAATGCTGACAGATCTTACCACGTCCTACCACTAGAACCAAGTGGACGAACTCCATCTCCTTCAGATGTCGGAGATACTCTGGGAGGTACTCTGCATGAAAGGCTGCTAGGAACTATTCCCAAGTAACTGGAATGGGCAGGGTGGTCTGCTTGAGTTCCCACTAGCATGTAGGTAGCATGGGTGACCTTCTACTCAGAAGTTACCCCTAAGGTCTTGAAGACCTTCTTTGTCTCTACCAACCAGTACTCAGCATCTTCAAAAGAGGATCCGCCTGCAAAAGTGGGAGAAACTGAGTCCCGTGGAAAAAGGATTGGGCCAGGCTGATGATAGACTAGGGGGCCCTGTGGTGGTATTTGTTGATACGACGGGGGCACCGAATTATACTGTGGCGGTAGTACTGGGTGGTACAATGGAGGAGCAAGGTCGTACTAGGGTGGCTCAAGATCCTCTCGCTATAGTGGTGGCTCAACCTGTGGCAGCGAGGGAGGGTCAGGTAGCTCCCTCCTCTCCTCTCAGCCCTGCTGGGCGACAATGAGTCTTTCTAACATCTCAAATGTCCTTTCCACATCTTCCCTGAGTGAACCCTCCCAGGTTGCTCAGTTTAGTGGGGGTCTTCCTCTTCTCATCTCTCTATACCTGCATTTCACAAGGAATGATTGAGTAATAATTCATTGTTTGGTGTTTCTCTAAGTATTATTGTGTAAGGGACAGGTCCGAGGAACGTGGCTCTGATACCAACTGTAGCGACTCTGGAAATCCAAAAAAAAATATATAATAACTTAAGTGCAGAAGCGAAATAAGAAGTTAAGATTTACATCCCTTACACAATAACTTAAAAGTACTAAACAAACATCATAAAATAAATTCTCTGAAAGAAATACGAAAAATGAAAAAAATAAAGGAAATTATAAAGTATCTAGCATCTACTCGTAGCCTTCTTGCGGATTGGGCTGGGGAATTGGGTCCTCCTAATCTGAAATGATTAAATAAGGGGTGAGCTACACTAGCCCAGTAAGGACATCACACTATATCGCCGTCACAGAAGTAAAGGTTGGTAGAAAACAAAAAACAACCAATTGAGCACAAATTTGAAACTAATATATTCATTAAAAATAAAACCATTTTTCCTTTTTCTTACCATTGGAGAACCTGTGAAAACAACCTATAAAGACAATAACATCATACATATCATAACTTCATGCACAATCAGTAACATATAACATATCATAAATTTATATTCATTAATAATAACTAATCATCACCGTTTCTCGTTTCACCAGCCTACTAGTATCCATAGGGATCCATAGGGGTGTCCCTACTACACTTGAACCTTTTTCCTTAACAATCTTAATTCCAGGGCCGTCCCCATACCCCATCCGATATGAGTGCCAAATAATCAAGTCTCCATACCCCGTCCGGTATGAGACAACGTTCACGATAGGGTTCCCTATGAATCCGATCCGTCCACCATCTCCCAGGATATCTAGTGAGGCTGTCATCTTATCCATTTATCATATCACATCCATTCCTATTTGTCCTTAGTCTCTATCACAAAATCAAACATAAATACATAAATAAGTAACATGCATTAAATAATGCAATCATATCTTAGATTCCCAAAATCAAACAGTAGTCAAGTAAGACAGTAATACGTGCATTTAAACCATACGATATATAAACCATATATCATTATGCTTTTAGACTGTACAATAAATAAAAAATAATCAACATAAAACAATGTTAGATTTGGGCTCCATTAGCAATCCATAATTAATCAAGCACATCTATTTAACTTGTACAAAGGACCGTATTATTGTTTATTTGAACTTTAATTCCATGATAGCAAATAGGGTCAGGGGTACTTACTTGATTTGACGCCGAAAACTAGATGGTTACTGCTCCTACGGGCGATCTCTAGGTTCCTTGAATTTTTCTTCGGGAACTGAAATGCGCTTACGGTACCTACAAGTGTCCAAAATAAACCCAAAAATCAGACCCAGGGCCTACTCGACTAATTTCGAAATTCTGGCACGGCGGCTCCACCTTGCTCCGGCTGCGGTGATCCACCTCGAGTTGGCTGTTTTCGGCCATTTTCAGCTGAATTCAGCCGAACTTATACCTATTCCTGGAAGAAAACACACTTAGGGCCCTTGGTGGGTTGAAAAAACGTAGAAAACCAAAACTCACCGGCGGTGGGGCTTTCCGGTGCGGTGGCTCCTCTGGCTCACGTTGCAGTTGGGTGTTTTGTTTCGGTCAACCTGTAGAGAAGGAAACGGTGGTCACAACAGTGGAAAAATCACATCAAACGGGAATCGGGAAGGGCCTCATCGGAGGCCTTTTTTTAAACACCCCGCGGTGCTGCCGCTGAGCTTCGGCAGCATTTTTCAGCCAATCGGCCGGTTCTTTCACTCCGGTTTGGCCATGGGTGGGTTTAAAATTGAATTTCGTGGAAGAGGGGAAATTTTTATCTCGTTTGGCAGTCAGAAATTGCTCCGATACAACAGCGGGTAGCGGCGATCAGCTACCCGGTGGCTGGGCTATCTTCTTTGACGAGGGGCTCTGGCGGCTTGGGTTAGGGTTTGGGTGCAGATGGGGTTATTTATACCCATCCACTTTTGATCTGAGCCGTCTATCGCTTTTAATTTGGACTGTCCGATTGCGATTAAATAGGGACTGAATCTGGACTGTTCATCGCGATTCAATCTGAGCCGTCCGTCCACGATTCGATCTGGATCGTCTATGCGCGATGCAATTTGGGCCGTCCGTGCACGTTTTCGATCTAGGCCATCCGTGCGCACGGGAATGGATCTCAGCCGTTTGATCACGCGCATGCAGATCACCCACGTGGCCTCCCGCATCAGCGCCTCTGCCACCTAGCGCGTCCTAGTTGGTCGGGGCTGCTGACCGAACAGCTGACGTGGTGTAACTTTTTAAATTGCGTTTTGACCACGGTTTGCAACTTTTCTTTCAAAAATACCCCCAGAACCCAAATTTTCACCCATTTTTCCCAAAATTGTTTTCAATTAAATCCCTAACCAATTTGTTACCCATTTTATTATTATTATTTTCATTAAATCAAATTAAAATAAATTAAAATAAATTAAAATCATATAAATAATAACTATATTTATATAATAAAAATAATAATTAAATAAAAATAAAAATAATTAAATGTTGGGTGTTACGTAATAAATATGTAAAAAAATTAATAAATTTCGCTTTGAATATAATAGATGATATAAGAAGAGAATTTAAGAAAATAGAAAAAAAATATTTGTAATGATTTCTTTTAGACTTGAATGAATAATAGATAAAGTAAATTAAAAATAAATTATTAATTAATTAAAGTAAGATTAATATAAAATGATAAGAAAGTATTATTTACTAAATTATGTAATTAATCAAATAGATAAAACAAAGAAAAGTTAAATTGGATTGCTTTAGTGACTAGAATAGTTGTAAAAACGAGATAGACATTCAATATGATTGCATGAAACTCTTGGGTTCACCACTGACCCAAGAAGACTTAGTTGTTGTGCAAGTTTCTGTTAATAGTTGGATGGTGTTTGGAACTCAAATCAGAATCCTTTATCCTTAAAGTACGTAAGTATATCTAATAGCTATCCAAAATTCACATTCACATATTTTCAAAAATATTTTCAAGCAAAAACCTAATTAAGTTTTAAGTAAGGTTTACAAAATAAAGAAATCATGATTTGATAATCAAGTAAGTGGGAGAAAGTAGAAAATGGTAATATTGAATGTTTTAATTAGTCATTTGCTTGTTGCTTAATTGTTGAATGAAGATTGCATGTTTTAAATATTGTATGATAGTTGATGGTTAATTGTATGATGAGTTGAATAGTCTTAATAGAATATTAATAATAGTACATATTCACCAATAAGATCATGAACACATAAAATAACTCTCACAAATAAAATAAGATCAACAAAAAAAAAACACATTCTCAAATAAAATTAGGGATTCTAAATGAAATTAATAAAATTAAAAACTAAAAATAATACAAGCATTAAAACATAAATAATAAATAAAATGATAACTAAATAAATTATAATAAACAGAAAAGTGTCGGATTAAGATAGTGAGTTTTATAAGGATAAAAAAGAGACAACTGGGAGATTTAGAATAGTGTGAGATATAGAGTAAGGTTAACTAAGAAAGTGTATAAAGTTTCTAGAGAATATAATTAATCCGTTAGAAAAAATAAAAATATCAATCTTAACTCGAATAGGAGAAAAAAGAAAACAAAACAAAAACTTGGAAGAAACAAAAATTTATAGTTAACACGTTTAAGATTGGTATGATTGAAGTTCAGGGGTGTGGTGAACCCTATCCTTAAGTGGATGGAAATCTTTCCAGACATAGTTGGGGTGTGTGTTATATTCTGGGTCACCTGGCGACAGACTGCTGTGACCATTGTGTGTGTTTTGACTTTGTGTGCATCCCCTTGTGATAGTGGGAATCCTAATCCCATAATGGTACCAATTGGATAACAGATTCATTCGTTCAATCTCAAAGACAATTCTAAAATTTTAATAACTTTAAATTGATGATTATGTTGGGGCAAATAAAGAATTGGGGATACCCACTGAGGGGTTACGGATGTCTTGGTTTGGTCGGAAATTTGTAAGAAATTCTTATATGTGGATTTGTGGGATAAATATGGATTAAAGAGAAACTATTGGATGAGTATGATTTTAAAACTAGATGTGATGTGATAATAGTGTACAATATGAGTGGTTACAATTAGGAAATTAAAAAAAGGAAAGAAATTAGGGGGATAATGAGAAAATAATAAAAAAGAGGAATTTTGAGAGATAACTAGTAACGGAGAAATAGTGAGGGTAAAAGAGTAGATAAAAAGAAGTTAGGGAGAACAATGAGAGATAAGATAAGAAATGGAATATCTTTGCATTTCATGATTTTCAAACATAAAGGGAAAGAAAGATTATACATTTCTTATTGATTGTATGTTGATATATCACATGCATAAGGTGTAGTTTATTCGATATATTTACTGAGCCTGTTATTTTGCTCATTCCATTCAAATTCTAATCATTTTTCAAATCAGGCCGATGAAGATAATCTAGAGAGCCAAATCAGGAATTTCATATTTTGGTTCTCATCTAGTGAGTTTTAGTCCAGTTGTGGACTCTACAGAATTTTGTAACCTCATAATATAAATTATGTTAAATATTGTACAATGGATGAATAGCTTATACTGTATTTTAGTTTAAATTTATATTATATTTTCTAGTTCAGTTGTGTTTGGCGGCGTGGTTTCTTGTTAGGGAACTATGAGCCCTCACATGTTCTTTTTTTTAATCTTATTCATCAAATGAATGTATTAAACAAAAATTCCAACTCTTATATTTGAACTCTTCAAATAATCAAGATATAATATTGAGAATTAAAATTTAGCAATAGAATTTAAACACAAAAATCCAAACCTCTGATACCACTATTGAATTGTAATATATTCACAATACGTAGCAGAACATATAAAAAAATCCAATTTGATCTATTTGTGCTTTAAAATTATATTATAGGTTAAAGATCAAATCTAAAATATATCTAGTAGCAGATTCTCAAATTAAAATTCTTCAAAAATATGAAGACTCTATGCATATCTACATCAAAATTGACCTTTGTTAATCAACTCTGTGATCAATAGAACACGCAAACAAATTGAATAATCATTATGTTAAATATTTTTCACAAAATTTTAACAAATTATAAGAATAAATTCCCTCAATTTTTTTCGTGTTTATAGTGTGTTGCTGTTTTTTTTTTCAAGCAGCTGCCTATTTATCAGCACCCCGGATGTACAGCTGCACTTTTTTACCACCGTCTGTGAATGTGCGGCTGTACCTTTTTACCAGCACCTGTGACTGCCCTTTCTTATTAATAAAATATTTTATAAATCAATTCAATTCCGAATTAGATTTTACAATAATCTTCATTATTATAACAGCTACACATATTATATTATTATACTAATAATATAATAACTAAGAAACACATATATTAATTTTTTATTTATAAAATAGATAAATTCAAATTTTCTCCAATATCAATTATATTCTCTGTGCCAAAAAAAATATAATAATATTCTATTTAGATAAAAAAATTTATTTATTTGACTAAATAAAATTCTCCAATTTAATTATCAAATAATTAGTTTATTTAGAAAAAGACAGAATACTCATTAGTGTGCGACCCCATAGGTTCAATATTAAAGCAGTAGCAAATTGTCAAACTAAATTATTAATCAAGCTTGGCGTCTAGTAAAATTGTTTAACGACTGGATAGCATATAGTGTATAATTACTCTTAAGAAAAAAATATGTGACATTTTATTCCATTATTATTCTTCCAAGTTAACCCTATGATATGATTTAACTGTCAAATCCCGATAGGTAACCAACTATGGTTCATGTCAATGATAAGTGACTATTGAATGACATAAGAAACTCTTTTCTTCTTTCATTCAATTGTCCTGAACAAGGTTCTAATGTAATCGTTATAATAAATCACAACATAGAGGTTAAACTCATTGTCAAAGTTCACAGATTTTTTTTTGATCAATCACTAATTTTACAAGTATTTAATCATATTCAATATCCTTTCAACTATAATTGTATGACTATAAATGTTCATAATCAAAAATATGATAAATGATTTATTAATTACTATGATGATCTCAGGTCAAAGAAAATTCTTACATCTCATCCCTTTAAGAGAATATTTTATTGATAGTTTAAGATAATATTAATCATTAAGAATTTTTAAATAGATCTATTCGATAATTATATCTCCATATGCATCATTTATATATGTGATTTAGTTAATAGATCAACTATTCTTTAACTTATAAAGATGGTCACATATGTATTGGTCATACTAAATCATTAATGTCCTATTTTGATGATCTAATGACTAATAACATTTTATATTAAATCATAAAAGGGTTTACTCTTATTATCAAGATCTCCATCTTGATGTAATGTTTCTAAATTTAATAAAGAACTTTATCATATAAATTAAACAAAAAAATAATAAATATGATAATAAAAAATCATTTTAATATATTAAAATAAATTATCAAACAAAAATGTATTTAATATATTACACGAATAATTAGATCCTGTGCATAACAATTATATCTGTAACAAAAAGTCATCCACCATTCAAGTGTTGGGAGAGACCAGATGCAAATTGTATCAAATGCAATTAGCTTAGACATGAAGTTGTTATTTGCAAAAGCAAATTTGAAATGGAAGAAGTAGATGCCCAAGTTGTCGACCAAGATGAAGAATACCATATTTTTTTGGCAATGCGTTTCTCAACAAGGAGCTTTTCAAAGTGTTGGCTAATTGACAATGGTTGTACAAACCACATGACTTATGAAATAACTCTCTTTAAGGAATTAAAGCCCACCGAAATCATGAAGGTCAGAATTAGAAATGGTGGTTATATTTCTACAAAAGAAAAAGGAATCATGGCAATTACGACAAACTCGGGTATAAAAATAATTTTTTATGTTCTTTATGTACTTTATATTGATAAAAATCTGTTGAGTGTAAGCTAGTTAATAGAAAAAATATTTTTAAAAAACTTGTATTATCGTATCTATGATGTCGTTGGACATGAGATTTTTTGAGTTAAAATGAGAGGTAAAAGCTTCTCATTTGATCGAATAGAGGAGAAACATACAACATATTCTACTAAAGTCTATCACCAAAATCTAGCACAAGAGGCTCAGGTATTGTTGTCTTCAACAAATGTTGAAAATAAAGAAAAAGGATATTGATAAGGGGCTTACCAATTGTTTCTGATCATTTGTTGAATTGTCATGCTTGTCAATTTGGTAAACCAGATAGGATGTCATTTCCTAAATCATCTTGGAGGCCTGAAAAAAGCTATAACTAGTCCACACATATGTGGAGGACCTCAAAGAACATCGTTACTTCAAGGTAGACTTAACTACATTCTTTTTATTGATGATTTTATAAGAATGTGTTGGATTGTTTCTTGAAATTCAAGCCAGAAGTGTCTGGAGTTTTTTGAAAGTTCAAAAATATGATAAAAAATCAAAATGGCTACAAAATTCAAGCTATAAGGTATGATAATGAAAAAGACTACATCTCTACAAAATTTAATTTGTTATGCGAGGAAGCTGGCATTAAACAGCAACATATTGCCCCGTATATGCCTAAGCATAATGGAGTTAGTTAGAGGAGAAACAGATACGTTTTAGAGATGGTTAGATGTATGTTGCATGAAAATGAGTTGCCAAAAACGTTTTGGGCAGAGGCAATTAACAATGCAGTTGTGACACCCCTAAACCTTTTATTATTGAATATGGTATTTTTTTTTTTTTAACTTCTAATTTGACATTTAAAGTATCTTAGGCATGATTTAAATTTTATTTTTTCCAAAAGTTTAAGAAAATTTTAAATGAAACAAACAAAAAAATAATAAAAAATGGACCAACGAGCAAGCCTCGCGAGAATATAGCTTGCAGGAAACACTCATGAGCCCATAAGCCCACGCATTGGCACAACTCTTTGTGTCCCATCACGGATAGGGTTGTCACGTCTGCCTGCATACCCCGTAGTCTTGATTGCCACATGCACGCCATGAGGTGATGGTCAGTCGACCACTTGGCCGATCAATAGATAAAAGTCGTTGCATGTTATCCAACGAATCACATACACCCTTTATTGGCTATTTAAAGCCCATTTCCTCTCCTCTCTTCCATTTTCTTCATTCTTCTTTTTCTTCTTCACTTAGCCAAAAGAGAGAGGCTAGAGAGAGAAAGAGACTTGAGAGAGACGGAACCAAGGAGACTCGAGAAGCTTTCCTCCTTCACACAATAAGTTTTTTTCTTTTCTTCTTAATTTTTTTTCTTCACTAAAATTCCAAGAGCTCACCCTTAAACTCTTCAAATTTCTAGAAATCCTTCTAAAAATTCATGGGTTACCGAGCAACATTCCTTCTTCAAACCGTAAGTAATGTCATTTTCAGAACCCAAAAGCTTGAAAGTTTAGGGTTTTGGTATTTTCTCTTGCTCTCCTAAGTGTGATTTCTACACTTTGAAAATATTTAAAGATAATGAAATTCATGATTGTTTAGTTTGGTTTCATGCATGCAATGATTATTATTTTAAAAATTATTTATGTTGAGTGTTGGATTTTGAGTGTTTTGTCTTTAAAATATATGTGGATATGAATCTTCATGCTTAAATTGAGTTATGGAATTGGAAGAAATTGTTTTGAATGGTAAAAATGAGTTAGAAAATGGTTTGGCCAATAAGGTGCCAAATAGGTTATGCGTTGTGACTATGTCATGACCGTGCGTGAGGGACACGGTCCCCAACTTATTTGCCTGTGCATTAGGGGGTCTGCTGCGAGTGCGTGCGCGCACACATGAGACTTACTAGATGTGTCTGCACACCAAGCAATTTGTGTGCGTGGGAGAAGACCTAATTGGGCCCTTTGTCATGTCCCCATATGCTTATAGGCACGCAGGACAACCTACTAAGGCATGTCACTTGCGTGGTATGTTGTGTGTATAGGCTGGGCCCTTTGTCATGCCTTTCGTCGATGGCCGAAAGGATTACCTAATTGGGCCTTAGCCCGATAAGGTAACTCGATGGCCTAATATGAGTGTATAGGCTCAAATGGGTTTGGTTTGATTAACGAACTCCCACAGAACCTGAGATAGGTTGTGTGGACCCCCATTCAAGTCTGGTTCAATTTAAGGGATCCTCACTAGGTCTAGGTAGGGACAGTGGCCCAAATAGGCCAAGTTTAGTTAATGAACCCCCACAGGGTCTAGATTAGGTATCGAGCCTTGTTAGGTCAGGTTAATCAATGGACCTTAGTGGTCTGGATTATTTAGCTTAGGGTTAGTACCAACTTAATGGAAGGATTCTAGTAAGTTAGAATGATCGGGAAATAAATAGGTATTAGAATTCGAGGATGGGCCCTATGGGTCGAAATGAATGATCTAGATTATAAATTTGATTGTGATTTTGAACATATAAGAAAAATGGAAAAACTAAAATTTGTTTAACTATTATCAGTAAGGGGTGACCGAATATGATTGGTACTAATTGTTTGTGAACTGCTCCTTATGAATGGAACTGACGTTCCCTCTAATAAGAGTGGATCGTGATTGACTGTAGGGGTTCACAGTGAAAAAGTACGGTCTTGGACACAGTTTCCAACTACTTTACCATATATCGAACTAAAGTGTTTCCCATTTATAGTGGTGGTCTGGGATCCCTTCTGCCCTCTAATGATATAAGTTAAAATAGTTTTTCATAAAGATTGATAAAAGCCATAACTGAATCAAATTGTTTAACTGTCTAGCTACGATTGTTGATTGGTTACCCATGCTTAGATTGTTTATTGAATTGAATATGTTTCTCACTATTCTGTCTTATCATGTCATACTATTGTTGGTTTCACTGGTTTCTACTATGTTTTTCACTATTCCGTTCAATTACTTATGTCTAAGACTGGCATTCAAAATGTATTTTGATTAATTAAAAGTGAACACTTTCGATAGTATTTTAAATGAACGTATGTTGCAAATGCCACCAACGGTAAGTTCACTTATTAAAAAAGTAACGACACATTTTTAAAATAAACAACCTTTAAAACTTTAGTAGCATAGTTTAAATACTATTTCCCTTACTGAGTTTTATGGAACTCACCCCAATCTATTTCCCATAAAAGATGAGGAATTTAAAGAACCATTCCCCGATTTACCACTCAAAGCTTGTTTGGATCCGTTCATGGACCTATAGGGGATATTTAAGTGCATATGGATGATTGTACTCTGATGAACAATTATTTTTGTAATGAAAAAAGTGGCTAGAAGAATGTCAGTTTATGTTTTGTTAGCTAACTTCTTCACCTCAAATGTATTTGAATAACATAATTTTTGTATGGGATGATTTTTCTTCCGCTATATAGTTCTTTTTGCACTCATATATGTTCTACTATAGGACATTGTTGCCCCACTAGGTACCGAGATGTCACAGCAGTATTTCTGTAAAACAAACTTCCAAGCAAAGACTTGGAAGAAAAACAAAAACTTAAAGACAATTCTCTTGGAGAGGAAATAACAGACCAGTGGCAAAAGGAATTGAAAGATTATCCTTCAATCAAAGGAGTAAGTCCACTTTTAGACATCTATTAAAGATATAATATGGCAATATGCAAACCTGCTGGACATGAAAAAGCTCTTAAAAGTCCAAAGTGGAAAAGAACAATGGAAGAGGAGACGTCAATGATCCAAAAGAATAAAACATGGGAATTAGTTTAAAGACCTTAAGGTAGAAAAGTCATTGAAGTGAAATGGGTGTATAGAACAAGCTCAATGCATATTGCTCCATCAATAAATACAAAGTAAGGCTTGTCGTTAAGGCTTATGCTCCGATATTTTGTCTTAATTACTTGGACAGTTTTGCGCCTATTGCTAGATTAGATACAATTAAATTATTGCTAGCCATAGAAACCCAAAAAAGTTGGCAAGTGTTCCAGTTAGATGTCAACTCAGCTTTTTTAAATGGTGTTTTACAAGAAGAAATATATGTAGAGCAACTAAAGAGATTTGTGGTGCAAGGTCAAGAGAATAAGGTCTATTTTCTCAAAAAGGCTCTCTATGGCCTCAAGCAAATACCTAGAGCCTGGTATAGCAATATAGATGAGCATTTACTAAGTTTAGACTTTAAAAAAAGCTTATCTAAGGGCACTCTTTTCATCTAATAGAAGGAAAATGATATTTTCATTATGTCGCTTTATGTTGATGATCTTTTAGTAAAAGGAAATAATGCATAATTGGCTGAAGATTTCAAACAAGAAATTATGCATGTTTTTGAAATGATAAATCTTAGTCTTATGACTTACTTTTTTGGGATGGGGTCAACCAAAACCAAAATGAAGTATTCATCTACCAGAAGAAGTTTGCAAAGGAAATATTGAAGAAATTTTAGATAGAGGAGTTTAAAGCAACAAATAAACTAATGAGGAAAAAGAAAAAAGCTAAGTAAAGAAAATGGTGTTGATAAAGTTAATGAAAGTTATTATAGAAGTTTGATTGGTTGCTAATTATCTTACTACAACAAGGCCATACATTTTGTTTGTTGTAAGTCTCTTATCCTCATTTATACATTATACTAGTGAAATGCATTTAAGAGCAACAAAAAAAATATTAAGCTATATCAAAGGTACTCTTGATTATGGTGTCCAGTTAGAGAAGTATCAAAATTTCAAGTTGTATGGATTCTCATATGATGACTAGTCCAAGGTCTGTTGATAACATGAAAAGTACATTAGGATACTATTTCCATTTAGATTCAGGAGTTTTTTGATGGTGCTAAAAGAAGCAAGAGATTGTAGCACAATCCATTCTAGAGGTATAATTTATTACACCAACACAATAGTAAACGAAGCTTTATGGCTAAAGAAAATTCTATATGATATATATATGGAGCAAAAAAATAGCATTGAGATTTTTGTTGATAATTATACAATAATTACAATTTCTCACCATCCAATGTTTCATGAAAAACTAAGAATTTCAACGTCAAACTCTACTTTTTGAGGGACATGCAACAAAATGGAGAAGTAACATTAATTTGCTACAAGTATAAAGATCAACTAGCAGATTTGTTTACAAAACCAGTTCCAGTCAGTAAGTTCGAACTTCTAGGGCAACAAATTAGAGTTTGTAGTTCCTAAAGCAAGGAGTGTTAAATATTGCTTTAGGATTGCATGTGAAGTAGTGTTTCCTAGTTTTTAGGAGTTCATTATTTTTTTGAATTTATCATGTATAATCATGGCTTATTTTTAGGATCATGAACTTAATGTTTAGTTAATTTTTAAGTCTTTTTAATATAAGTTTTTCCCTTTGTTATTCTATTATTATGATATCCTTCTTTGTAATTTCATATTCCTTCATTTTTATCTCTAAAAACCTTAAGGTAAAACGCCACTTATAACTCAAAATATGAAAGTGGTGTCATTTCAAGCCTTATATAAATTCCCATCTCCTCATTTTTTCACTACTCTTCTGATTGAGTCATCATCTCTTTAACTTGAAGATTTTCTTTAAAGAAAACACGAGTAATTTTGATGTAAAAATAGCTATTAAAAGCCCTAAACCATGTTAAGCAACTGATTGAACCAAGGCACAACTGAAAGAAAATTTATACAAGGAGATTCTATGCTTTTAAAACTTCAACGCTATAGACAAGGTTTTAGTAATGAAACATTGAAATGTTAAGCTTGGTCCTAGATTTTTTTACCCTCATGAAATTGTAAAAAAGATTAATATAGTTTTTTGTGAACCGCAACTTCTAAAAGGGGCACATATTCATCAAGTTTTTTGAGTATCCTTGTATTAAAAAAGTTCATTTTAGGCCAAGTAATCAACTCTAAAATTCTCACAGAAGTTAAACAAGAAGGAGAACTTATAATAGAGCCTTTGAATGTACTCTAATGGAGAATCTCCCACCATGAAATTAGCCGGTCAAATAAGTTTTATTGCAGTGGTTCAATCTAGCACCTAATGAAGTCACATAGGAAGATGTTGCTTATGTTAAAAAACAGTTTCTCAACTTTGACCTTGAGGGCAATGTCTTAATTAGAGGAAAAGGAAATGCCAAGATTAAGGAGCTGATGACAACTGAAACAAAAGAAAAGAAGCAGACAGGGGAACAAAATTAATCAAGTAGGAATCATCACTGGAGTATGATAACTCTTAATGCAACGAATTTTTTTATTTCCTTTATTACTTTTGTACTTCGCTATTGTGATCTCCTAGTAGATGTTTCCTAATTTGGGTTTCCTCTTTAGTTTATTTTTCTCTTATATCATTATTAATTTCCTGCTAATATTCATGAAAACTTGAGAGTATAAAGTAGAGAATAAAAGAGGGAGCATGACACGGGAGGGTATGGGGAGGATTAAATCTACTCCTGAAAACCCACTCAACATATATAATATCGAAACAATAACTACATAGGATAAAATCCCTCCCTCTAATTCAATCCACAATCCTAAAAGGAAAGCAAAAACAAAGACTAGGAAAAATAAATAAGGAAAAAAAAAATGTTATGGACTTACTAACAAGTTGATCCCCGCTCCTTGATTCAACAAGACTTCTGAAGACTCCTGCTTCCCGAAGAACTTGAAGAAGCTAATTTTAGAAAAATACTGAAAGAAAGAAAAGCCAAAACTCTCAAGAATTCTCTCAAATTTATTATACAGGTGTGTTTTACATCTTAGGGGCAAAGATCTATTTATAACCTCTCCCGGGTAATCTAAATGAGTACAAAAACCTTGAGATAATTAATAAAATATTAACCTAGATAAAATTATATCTTAATCCAAGATAATTTTAAAATAAAATAATTATTATATCTCAAATAAATTAATTAAATAATCCTAAAAGATAGACTTATAGAATTAAAAAATCCATATTTATCCCAAGTGAAATTCATTGAAAAACATGCAGAAATTAATTCTAACACACGGGTATTTAAAAAGTGGATCCCAATCTTTTTTTTAAAGGATTTTAAAATAATAAAATAATTTAAATAATTTTAAAAAGGGGAAAAGATGGGTCAGCCGGTTTGGGCTACCTGGATGGGCCGAGATGGCTAGTCTGTGCAGGCTGCACGGGAGAAAATCCGCATGATCTAGGCTTGGACCTGTTGGGCCGTTCATGAGTTTGTATGTGCAGGGCGCGCGTTCGACCTTTTGGGCCTGCGCGCACGGTTGATTTTGCATGTGGGGCCTGTAGGTCTCTTGGGTCGCGCAGGTAGGGCTGCTGTCCAACCTGAACCTACATGCACGTAGGCCTTGCAGCATATATGCACATAGTGCGTGCATGTGGGCCATCTTCCTTGGGTATGGGTTGTCCATGGGTGCAGCATCCTTAGGTTGTTGCCCATCTTGGCCATAAGGCCTTGAGAACTTCTCGAGTTGGGCCTAAAACTTGGACTTTATGTATATTCTTTAAGCCAATTAATTGTTTTTGGGCCTTAAGCCTTTTGGCTTGGACACACTTAGCCCATCTTTTAGAACAGTCCCAATTAGGAAAGTAGTTAGGGATGAAATTACTTTCTTTTCTGGGCCTTCCCTTTTAGAAAATTGTAACTTACTTTACTATTTGAATCAGGACCTGTTGGATTCCTCCTTAATGCAGATTACCATATTTGACACCAAATTTGAGTTATCCAATATCACATCATCCTCCCCTTCTTTAAAAAGATTCGTCCTCGAATCTGGACCTTCATCATAATGGAAAAGATTAGTGATTATAATAGGAAACACATCATACCTCCCTGGCATGTTCACTTTATTATTGATACATGTCATGACTTTATTCATAATTCCTCTCGGATCTAGATCAAATCTCCATAGCCCACTTGCCATGGTAATTATCTATAAGAAAAAAATAGTATGATTATGCAAAAGGTGGTTAAAGTCAAAATGAATATCCCTATAGGTAAGTACACTTGAACTTTCCTTTTCACAAGAGATATTCCTTAACATTTTGTCCTTGTCATCAGGACACTCTCTTATTTTCTCTATTTGTTTTTCCCTTAATGGACCATCTTTAGCTATCTACTGAACATCTTTTATGCTCAATGGACCATTGACTTTCTCTTCAGCTTCTTTCTCTCTTCTACCCTTCTCGAGTATTCATTAAAGGACTGTTTAATTTTGATCTGATCTTTATGTGTCTCTTTTGGTGATAAAGGTGTAAGGACATAAGTCAGACCATCCTTTCACAATGAATATCGATCGGTGTGGTCATAATGTTGTACCTGTTTGTTAAATTTCTAAGGTCTCCCAAGTATCAGGTGACAGGCATGCATAGGTACGATATCACAACATACCTCGTCGTGATATTTCTCAATTGAGAATAGTACTATAACTAACTCGGTAACTTGGATTTCACCACACTCATTCAACCACTAAAACCAGTAGGAATTTAGATGTTTGATGCATGTCAACCCTGTTCTTTCAACGAATAGAGTTCTTGCCACATTAGTACAGCTACCACTGTCAATGATCATTCCACATACGTTATCATTGACAAGACATCGCATGTGGAAAATGTTTTCCCTCTGCTTGTTGTCTTCACTCCTAACTTGTATGTTGAGAGCTATTCGGACAACAAGGACATCACTCCTAAGTAGAGCATCTTCGATGGATTAAGACATAGCGTAGTACCTGTAAGAAGGATAAGTGAAAAGAATACATTCTCTCCTCACCTTTGCTCGTGTTTACCTCACAATCCCTCAATTAATAGCTTCATCTGTCAAGTTGAACGTTCGGAATCGGAATCACTTAAATCGGGTCTTCACATTAGTCCTTACGACACAACAAGGAACCCTAAAGGATTCTGATTTCTACGGAAGCTCCAAAATAAGCATAAAAGAAGGACTAGTGTGCTTCTTGTGTGTTAAGCAACTGGTAACAATTAGTAACTTAGCTATGTAATGGAACAAGTGTAAAATAAAGAACAAAATGTAGATCACAAAGAATGATAATTCAGACTAATGTGTAGGAATCTGATTAATCCCGATGGATATAATTGATAGGTGTATCTTCCTATATTACCCCCATTTATCAGCTACGCTCTATGATCAGTCAAGTTTCTTTATGTAACGTTGATGCAGATTACAAAAATGCAATTCGAAAATTAAATGTGGATAGTGTTCGAAATGAAAACAAAAGTTTTCGCTCACACCAGTTAGGCAACATACTTTGCCTTCGATTTCTTAAAGGATTCTTGGTCGCCAATTAGGCGATTATTCTGCTTTTGTGATGCAAAATGCAAACAAGGTGTTAATCACCTTATAGGGTGCAACTGGGGTATTTTTGGTAATTTTGATATATATATATTTGATATATGAATTCTAGCAGGATGCAATATGAATTAACAATCTAATAAATTTGAATACTAATTTAAGAACATAATACTAAGGCAAATAAAGATAGATTTGTGTTTCTAAGAGCCAAAACTCTTATACCAGATGACGCGAGAGGGTATGGGGAGGATCGAATATACTCCTAAAAACCCACTCAACGTATGCAATATCAAAACAATAACCACCTAGGATAAAATCCCTCCCTCTAATTGAATCCATAATTCTAAAAGGAAAGCAAAAACAAATACTAGGAAAAATAAACAAGGAAAGGAAAAATGCCACGAACTTACCGATAAGTTGAATCCCACTCCTTGGCTCAACAAGACTTCTAAAGACTCCTACTTCCCCAAGAACTTGAAGAAGCTAATTTTAACAAAATGCTAAAAGAAAAAAAAAAATCGAAGCTCTCAAGAATTCTCTCAAATTTATTCTCAAATGTGTGTTTTACATCCTAGGGGCAAATGTCTATTTATAGCCTCTTCCAAACAATCTAGATGAGTACAAAAATCTTGAGATACTTAATAAAATATTAAGCTAGATAAATTTCTATCTTAATCAAGGATAATTACAAATAAAATAATATTCTATCCCAAATAAATTAATAAATAATCCTAAAGGATAGATTTACATTAAAATAATCTTTAAAATAAAATCCATATTTATCCCATGTGAAATTCATTAAAAAAACATGTGGAAATTAATTTTAACACATAGAAATTTTAAAGTGGGTCCCAAGCCTTTTTTAAAGGATTTTAAAATAATAAAATAATTTAAATAATTTTAAAAAGGGAAAAAGAGGGACCGGTCGATTTGGGCTACCCGAATGGGCCAAGTCGGCCGGTCTATGCGAGTTGTGTGGGAGAAAGGCCACGAGAGTCATGGGCTAGGCTTGGGCCCGTTGGGCTGGCCATGAGTTTGTCTGTGTGGAGCGCATGTTCGACCTTTTGGGCCTGCGCATGCGATTGATTCCACGTGTGGGGCCCACGGGTCTCTTAGGTTGTGTGGGCAGGGTCGCTGCCCAACCTGAACCTGCATGCGTGTGGACCTTGTAGTGCATATGCATTTGGTGCGTGCACGTGGGCCATCTTCTTCGGGTGTGGGCTGCCCATGGGTGTGACATCCTTGGGTCATGGCCCATCTTGGCCATAAGGCCTTGAAGCTTTATTGAGTTGAGCCTAAAGCTTGGACTTCATTTTGATTCTTTAAGCCCATTAATTATTCTTAGGTCTTAAGCCTTATGGCTCGGACAAATTTGACCCATCTCTTAGAATAATCCCAATTAGAAAAGTAGTCAGGGATAAAATTACTTTCCTTTTCTGGGTGTTTCCTTTAGAAAATTAGAACTTACTTTCTTGTTTGAGTTTAAACCTGTTGGATTCATCCTTGATGCAGATTGGCATCCTTGACACCAAGTTTTATCCAATATCACATCAGAGTAGTATTGTGAACAATTACCAAAATTTGAATTGATTAACATTCACACCTTATCTCTCAATTCCTTTATCTTTTATAATCTTCTCCTACTTTACTTAATTGTTCTTAATTCTTAACCCTGTTGTTATTCTTGAGTAATAAACAAATTTCATGTCTAAGAACCACAATAGATGGTTTAATTTTTAGAAAAAAAATCAAAAAGAGCATTTTTTCCTCAATAAAATAAATTGTAGACTCTTTCCTAATTGATTTATTATTATGTCCCTAACCTGAAGATCTCTTGGATTTTCCTTGAGAATAAATTTCCTGCTTGATTTTTCCCTATTATTTCTTCCTAAAGGCTTCACCTAAATGCTTATTATCCTAGTTCTTGTCTCCTTTTTTAGTTTTGTTTTCATCTTCTTTTCTTTTGGGTTTCTCCATTTTTATTTTTTTTTCATAAATTAGGATTATTATAGTCCTACCAATAACTAAGTGCAACAACTAATACCTTTTTAGGGCTTATATATACTTATTTTTTGACAACACTTTTTATTCTTTTCTCTTTCAAAAAAATATTTTTCTTTGATCATTCTTATTCAATTAAGGCAGTGGATGAATCACATCCTAGTGATGGCATTTTCTTAAGGGGACTAAATATTTCCTTTAAATTTTCATGTAAACCTTACATTTTAACTCTTTTTTTTCTCCTTTGTTATTCACAGGATAAAAGCAAAAAATCCAATGATTGACCTCTTACTCATAACAAACTAGTTGACTTTTACATTAAAAATCTCACCATATCTAAATCCATAATTTCTTACAAGTAGTTATGTAAAGCATCATATATCAAGATACAACATTATGGTGTTTATGCCTCAAAATTGCATGTAAAAGCAATTAAAAATTACAACCAAATAAAGTACCAATAAAGTATAGAATAATCACATCCGGCACAATATTTATTGGTTAAATCATTAATTTGTATTTTTTTTGCTTTCTAGGGAAGCCTACAAGACAAGAATTAGCTCAAGTTCATATGTAATTATTATTATTCATCACTTATTCATCAATTTGTTCATTCCTTTTCAAGGTGAACCATCATTCAAACTAAGAAGTAACTACATAAATACTATACATATAGATCTTTATCCTTTTAAAATTTCTTTTTCAGGAAAAAAAAATCACTAAAATATCACAAGCACAAATAGGGGGACACTGACAACTCAACAATGAGCAATGAGTAGTGTCAATAGGGGGACACTCACAAGTGAATAACGAGCAATGAATCAAGAGAGATGCACTTCTATGAGTGGTTGACACGAGTGCCTTTTGTAAGGTATCATATTTTTATTCAATACATGTATTCTTAAAACAAAGCTTTCCAAGTAAAGAAAAACATATAAAAAGTATGATTCCATGAAATATTTGTTCCTTAGTACTAGTTCAAGTTCATTCTAAAGAGATATTACATATTCTAAGTGTGCTTATGAGAAAGAGAAAGAGAGAGAGAGAGAGAGAGAGAAACTTTACCAATCGTAAACTTTTTCTTTGGATTCTCTTGGTTTCTGCTATGTGATCAAGAAAGATAAATTTTCTTTTGCTTTAGATAACATCATTTTAGTTTATAGAATAATTCTAGTATAAGTGAGCATGAATTTGCCAAAATAATGCTATTTTTCTTGATAATTTTTCATGAGACAATTTCTCCTCTCACACTTACCATTCTTCACTATTTTATTTTCCTCTATTTCTATACAAGGAATTTTTTTTTTTTCACTTTCTTATGGTTTTTTCTAATTTTTAGATTGATCCTTTAGGGCTTTATTTAGTTTTTATTGATTTTGTGTCTTTTTACTCTTTGAGGCTCTATATGCTAATTGCATAATCAACAAACTTTAGATTGCAATAAGGGCATGTAATCATTAAGTAGGCACACTTTTACTACCTTTGTTGTGCACCTATAATAAATAAAAATATGGACTTTCTCTATTTTTTATTATTAATCATTAGGGTGATAAATGATCATCGACCAATATTCTCTTTTATTATGATATGTGCAAAAATAATTACTTGTAGAGTTTTTAGGTTTCAATAAGCCCTTTTTTTCCCTTAAATCATCAAAGATCTTGGATAAAGGCTTCCTTAAGTTAAAAACTTCATTTCTTAGAATTTATTTGTCATCTTGAACTGGTCTTCTTCTAGCCCTACATGTTTATGTGTTGAAGTTTTTTATTGCAACATCTTCCTCCTTACTTGTTCCTTAGGTTGTTCCAATCACCATTTTAGTGACATAAGGTTGTTTAATTTGTTTCAATTATAGAATCAGGAACCTTGTAAGCCAGTTTTATTTTTAACATCCCCTCTCTCTTCTTACCCTTAAGACTTCTTGAGTAGAACATGTTGCAATGGTTGTAAAATAAACCTATTAGCATGGAGGATGCATACATTTCATATGCATATTATTTATAGAGACATGCGTTTAACCCTTTTAAACTTATTTCTCGTCTGCATAACATTGGTGTAGTCCATATCTTACACTGGAATATATGGTCTTAGCATGGGTGCCAATAAGAGGTAGTGTAAAACCTATATTTTATTATTAAATGAAAAGAAGCATGCAACAAATCATGTTGAAATAAGGCAAAAGACATTATGCATGGGGATTAACATGGACCAGGAAAGCTTTTATAAATAGGTACATGAGGATTTTTATATTCCATAATTGAATCATCCTTCTGCTCCATTCAAAGCTTATATAAATAAGTTATTGGGGATGTGTATTTTTTCCTTCTCTTAGGAATATGGCTAATGGTTCTTAATTTTTCATTAAATTTCAATTCATCTTTGAAAATAATTATAAAAAAAAAGAATAATATCTTTAGATCTTTAGATACACTAATATTTATGCTTGGAATAACTTTTTTTGTTCAAAAAGTAATTAAATGATATCTAATTTAAACCTCGTCATATTACAAATTTTAAGCTGCAGCCTAAGCAGAAGATAAAGAATAAGATGCGAGAAAATTTAAAACTAAAAAAAAAAGAAAAGGACTTCCAGCTATTACATATGTAGTACCCCCAAGATTATTTGGAGTTAGCTCCTTTAATGTTTAATTAGGAAAGACAACAGGCTGTCTGCATGTTGTCTTTACATATGTGATTAATAAATTTGTTTGGAGAATAACAATGCTAGCTTAATCTCCTAATTAATACCCCAAAAAATCTCCTAATTTAAATATCTAGCTTCCATATATACACACATATATGTGTATCTATGTAAATGACTTCTTACATAAGTTTTTAGTTTTTAGTAAAAGTGAAGGATGTCATTCCAAAATAAAGTATGAAGCTAGCTAGCTACATTATGCCTTTAGTTAATCAGTCATTTTCTCCTTAATCCCAACTGATCCTATCATCATCATCGTCAAAAAGAAATGACCTACTTTTCCTGGAAGTCAAGCTGAGGCTTCTTATATCAATATTTACATTAAAAAAACTTTAGATACATATATATATATATATTATGATCATAAAGGTTATTACATATATCGACAACAATATATAGACGTATGCAGAGTCCAGTTTAAAGTTGCTTACATATATATATAATTGATTCTATATGTGTACCAGTTAATTATGTCATGTCTGGAACATGACAAGGCAACTTTTTCTCTTAATTATTATATTATTGTTTCTTCCTTGACGGCCATTACTAATTATTAATTAGTAATCCTAACCCAACTCCAAAGCTTCTGTTATTTTCGCTAAGGCCAACTAACACAGCTTTAGCTCAATTACTCCTAGCTAGCTACCTAGCTATCATCTTTTTTTGGCATAACTTTGATTATCAAATAATTCAATATATCTATATATATAGTTTACTAGTAATCAATTTAAGTATTTTCAATATTATAGAAAGTATTAGATATTTTAAGAGAATATATTATTTGTTTGAAATTTTTATAAAAAATAAAATTTATATTCTTCAAATATGTAATAATTTTTATTTCACTAGACCATGTGGGGTTATCGGTGTTACATATATAATTTATAAGTTGAAATATAAAAAAACAAAAGAAGAATAGTAAAATAAGATGGTCAATGATATTTGATTTTTTTGATGTGAGATAAAGAAGCACGAATCATGGTCATGATTATATAGCATGACCCATTAATATTATTATTAGTAATATATATATTTTATAAGTCCCAGCATATGATATGCTTATCAATCACTTTAACAAATTCTCAAATTTCAGTCACTTTAACAAAGATCCATTGCAGATTTTTTTTTTCCTTTTCTTTTAGATAGATAGATATCCAAAATTCCAACCAAAAAAAAAAAAAAAAAACTTTCTCTTAAATCTTCTTTAAAGGCAGTGCGGATATATAAAGTGTGATAGGAAAATTAAAAAATGAAGAAAAGGTGAATGATTGAAATCCATTAGTTAAATAATTTAAACATTACTCAATAATTATTGGTTCTGATTATTGAAAAGGGATAATAATTTTAGGGTATTATGACTATAAATAGGTGAATTTTATGTGTAATACAATTATATTTATATTTTTTTTATTTAATTATAAATTAATAATCAATATCAATTTATAAGTTCAAAAATTATTGAGATGAATAAAATTTTAAAAAGAAAATTAATAATTTAACAAATTTTTCTACTAAAAATACAAACCATGAATCAAATTAAATTTCCATTTATTAGGAAAAAAAAAAAAAAAAAAAAAACCTAAAGAGTCTCCCTAATCCTCCTCACAACCCTTGTACATTATTTTCAATAGACTTTGATTAAGTGGCACTAGTTATGATTAGATTAACATATATCCATTATATAATAAAGATGTGAGCACCATTATCGAAGTTTAATTAATTAATTAATAAAATTAAATTAGAGTCAATTTCTTGAGTTCCCAAACATTACTCCACATCGTCTGTCGTGACCACAAATTTTCTTGAGCATTGAATCGTCCTCGTAGGATCACGTGCACTTGGAGCCATGCTACATTTCAAACAAATTATTTTATTTTCAATTCAGTTGGATCTTATGTATATTCCAACTTGTAATTATATCATGTGTTGCATTGGGTGGAAGATTGTTCAATTACACGGGAATTTGCTTTTTGCTGTAATTAATATTAATATGAGAAAAATAAATATTTATTCTTTTTTAATTGCAATTAATTATACAATACACACTATCCTAATTAATCATATTCACCTAAACTGCTGTTGCACATCTAATATCAATAATGTTAATTAAGAGGTTAACAATAATGTTTAAAAAAAATACGTTTCTACTTTGATAGTTCATATTTGATTTTTATTAATAATATTTTAAAAATAAAAATTTTATCATAAGAAGTTAATGTTAAAAAAATGTTATCAGATAAAAATTTAATCCTAAATGTAAGGTGGTGGGGATGGACTTGCATCAATATTGTTGGTGGGTTTTAATTTAGTTTAATCATAGCATTATAATTTTAGTGATTATATATATATATATATATATATATATATATACTGCATCATCATTTTGCTTTTTATGATATGACTGCCTCTTGTTTTTTTGTGGGTGGGGCACACATATATCTCATGAAAACAATGTGAGGAGTATGAGATTACAGTGGACGAACTAGATATATTCTTACCCTATAGAAAAAGAAAAAGTTCCTTTCTTGATGTAATAAATACGTGCTAAATTCAAATTTTAACGACCAAAAAGTGTGTAATTGAAGATTTAGTTTTTTTTCTTCAATATTATTAATTGAGTTCAATCAAATATTTCACCACACACTATGTTTTATAATTAAAAATATACTAAATATCATGCCACTTATTATAAAATATTGTGGTAATTGAATTTCTATTTTGAGTTGATAACATCATAAAATAATTGATATACCGAAACAGATGGAAAATGGAATTTGTTATACATATTTCAATTGGGAGTCAATAAAGCACATAAATAAATTAAATGCTTATAAAAGGTAAAATAGAGTGACGGTCTTGTTACGAATTGGGTCGCTGGCCCATAAAATGGGATTCCAAAATGAAGTTGAGGGGGAATCTTGATAACATGTATATTTAAGACAAATCATATACAGCCAATTATGAATCCTGTCCACTGCACATTCCAATAAAGAATCCCAAGATGGGATAATAAATAAAGAAGGCAAGTAACATTATAAATAAATCCAATACGTTTGAGGTTAGAGAATATGGTAATCACATTAATCAATGGATAATGTAATGTCATTATGCAAAGAGGTAGAGATTTATTATTTTTTGGAATGCTTATGGCCTTAGTTTATGGTAGAGATTTATTAATTTACATGGAGAAAAAACTTTCATTTCATTTCGCTCTTCACAAAAATCACTATGAGAATAAAACTGAGGACGTTTTAGGGAAAACTACAAAACAAACTTTTTAAGAAGAGACATTCTCAAAATACTCTTCAAAACAATCCCAAAGATAGGCTAATTTAGCCACAAAGAGATGAGCCAAAGTAAGTTAACCTATATCAATAAGCTAACGATCCATCATAAGAAAAAACTTACCCATACTTGATTTTAGTTTTGGTTAAAGTTATCAATTCAATTTTTTTTTTATTCCTCATTTGATGCAAAAAAATAAATAAAAAATAAAGAAAAATAAATAAAGTACAAGATAAATAGGTATCTATCGTAGCTGTCTATTCTGTTTGACCTAAATTAGATGCAGCTATATTCTTTTTTAATTTCAAATTAGATTTCAGTTATTTATGCAATAATTCAAATAAAAAGTGTAATATGTTACTACTCTCATAAACTTCTCCATGAGATTACAAGTGATTATCTTCCTATCGACCCACTTGTGTGCCTATACTTTTAAAGTCTCATAGTAAATGTTTTGATAATTGGCAATGAAAAAGAATTTAGGATAAACTATAATAAGGAGCCTTAAAATTGACAAGTCATATCTTTATAATTTACAACACCTTATCTTTTTAGTTTAAATTTATTTAAATTATGATTCGATTCATAAATTTTTATTTTATTTATAATTTACGTACTCTATACATAACTAAATTAATTTTTTATATTTTTAAATTATAATATATTTTTTAAGAAAGTAGGTGACAGATAGAAATGGCAAAAAAAAAAATTACAAACTAGTGGACCTCTTTTTTTTTTTTTTTGGTTAAATGATTTATGTCGAATTTGGATGGATAAAATGATTTGAAATTAAATTTGGATTGGGTTAGGTTCGAATTTAGAGTTGGAAACTCATCCAAACTCAATCCAATTATATATAATATATTTTTTAATTTTAATTAATAATATATGATATGATTTACTTTGTTATATGGTATGTGTGTGTGTGTATATATATCATATAGCTTGAGTTTAACTAAAAAATCCAGTGGAGTCAAAAAGAAAAATGAATTTTATGAACTAACTTCAAATATTGAATAAGTTCAAGTTTTGTGATTTAAAAGTGAGTCAGGTTCCAACTTTACAAAATTTACCATGAACTTAACTCGTCACCATACGTAATGGAAATGAGAATAGGTTCATGGAAGTCCAAGTGTTAGTAAGTGGTGGACAACATTCAATAAATGAACATGACAGTTTATGTTTATGGATAAACATTTAAACAATATATATCTTGTTATTCTCAATTGTGAGTTTGTTTATCCGAAATCAATAATAAGCAAACAATTTCGTAGGTTTACTTAATGGTCATATTGGTATTAGAAAAATTTAAATATCAGAAGAGAGGAATAATGAATTGTGGTAATTTAACATTTTATAGAAGGCAGATGATTATTTATGTAATTGATATGAGTTTTTGGTGAATAGAAATTGCACTAATTGGCAGCAGTTATGATGTGAACCTGAACACCAAAGAAGATATTGCCCAAAAAAATGACATTCCTGCGAGAATGTCCGCAGGATACATAGGGGAGGAGAGTCCTTAGGGAATCTTTCCTCACCCACAACTCTTTTCCTCTCAAGATTAGTTTGGAGAGTCCTTTTAGGACTTAAAGATGTGGCTAATATGAGGGTAAGTGTTAGAGGAAACTGGAGAAGAAGTCTAATGGAAGGGGGTTGCGTAGGCAAGCCAAACCAAGAGGAAGAGTCCTACTTGCATGACAGAAGTATATTTTGAGTGAGAAACTTATTTCCCTTATTTTTCATATGTTTTTTTTGTTTTCTTTATTTTGTTTCAATGTAATTATTCAAGTAGAGTTCGACAAGAAGAATGCAGGAAGAGAACAACCTCTCCAAGATAAGGATCACATGGTGAGATTTAGCTAAGGCTTCCTAGTCGATTTCTACTTCAAGCATTTATCTCAAATCCAGAAGTTTTCAATTATCCTCAACACAACTTCTTCAAGAAATTAATTAATTAATTAAAGAATAAATCAAGAAAATAAAGAACATTTAAGCTCGAAAAGGACTGTAAGTTCGACCAAAAAAGGAGAAGAACTATCCTAGTTTATTTTGTGTTCTTTTAATTATTATTTTATACCATTTGCATCACATTTAATTTAAAAAATTTATTAGAACTTTAGAGTTTGATTTTTTTTAGAATAAATTCGGTGCAAATCTATATAAAGGCTACACCCTTAGGTTGTAATTATCCTTCAATTTAGATTAATAAAATTTTAGATTATTTTTCCTTTTAGTTTATGCTAATTGTGAGAGAGTGTTCAAACAAGTGAGATTGCTTTGGTCGTCTTGTTGAGCAAAGTAATTGAACTGACTAATCGGGTAAGTTGTGACGTCTTTTATATTCCTATTTATTTTTCTAGTTACCTTGGTTTGAATTCACAAGTTGAGTGTGGGTTGTGATATCCCAAATACTTAATGGTAGGAGGGAGCCAGATAATAGAAACACACACAAATACTAATAACTAAATTAACATTAAAGCAAAAGAATAAAAATCCCTTACATAAAATCATTGTTCACATTACATTTAAGGCCAATGGTTGGTTATCAAAATATGAATATACAAAATAGACTCATTTGAAATTTTTACAAAGAGTCATCAGAATGCAAGTTTTGCAAAGTTCTCATTTTTATCCTAAGGATATGAGAAAGAATCCAGACAATCTTCAAGGGACAACACATTGAGCGTGTCATTACTTTCATCATCTGGGGAGGCACGGGTTTGGGGTGAATTCTATGCAAACTTAGTAAGAAAGACAATATTCGAACTACGTAACTAAAGTTTAAAAAATAACTAATTTTTGAGGAAAAACATGAGCCTTTCAATAAAGTTGACTTACCTCGTAAGCTTTCCGGATGAGTATGATTTAGGTACTTAAAAAAAATCGTCTTTAAGCTTGAAAGAAACAGGTGACCAAGACATCATAACAAAGACAAAAATTATATGGAGCATTTTATGAACAGAGAAACTACAACATCTACTTAAACCAAGATAATAAAAATATCATCATTTCTTGACCACAACCACAACTATATCTTAATAAGTCTTTTATTGACTTTCACGCGAAGTCGTTCTGATACATATCTACTGAGGACATAGGGATTCCCAACTACCACTGTGAATGACCCAAATAATTTATTATTCCACACTGGGGCTAGTTTATTTCCCATTTTGGGACAGTTTCAAAACTTTTTGAGGTCAGTTTCATAACTTTATGAGGTTAGTTCTATAATTTTCTGAGGTATAATCTATGATCATGGTCGTTCTTTGCCACTCTAGTCCTACATATCATTTTGTGAGTCCACTCTCTTTAAAGGGAAACGTCGATCATTTATAGGAAGTGGTTCACCAATATTTATTTAGAGGAAGAAGAAATAAAAACCCCTCAAAGATAACAGCCTAATGGATTTTCATTCTTTTCTCTTTTACTTTATGTTCCCTTTTATAACAATCATATTTCAAACTCATTGCACATTCATAGTTATTTCACATTTGGAGTCCAGTGGGATTCATCAACATTCTCAGCCAAATGCTCGTTATTTTTGGATTTGACCATCGAGGTATTCCTTGAAATCGGAGTTTCTACCTCAAGCATATCAACAAGTCACCAAACAAGCATACATCAAGATAAATCATAAAATAAGTAAGGAGTCATTTTCAACAATTTTAATTTACTCTAAAAGTACTTAGAAACATAAGTAAAAATACTAAGAATTCCTTACCGAAATTGAGTTGATCTATCCTTTTAGAAGCGAAGAAAAACATCTAGAAATTCCTTTAACAAGCTGGCAAGTCTCTTACTATTCTCCTCTTTTCTCTCTATAAAATCCCCTCTCTTTCTCTCTCAAGTTTTAGTGAAGTTTGAAGAAAATGAAAATGGTGAAGAGTGGGGGAGGGAAGGGCCCTTCTAAAAAAATACAAAGGCTGGATTTATGCCGTGTGGTAGCAATCTGAGTGGCCAAGAGGAGGCATGGTTGTGGGCCTCACGCAGCGTGGTTGTTCGACATGACTGATAATCACATTGGTTGGCAGCAAGTTTGCTATTAGCGACTGTACAGTGCACCAAATGGGTGTGCATGGTCTATGCACAGGCATCTTGCCGCACGTAAATGCCAATGTTGCGCACTATGCGTACGTACTGCACACACTGTTGTGCATAGTGCACTGCACGCGAGCTATGGTCCTGCGGATGCGGGCTGTAAGAATTTTTCCTGCCTCCTGTCTCGCAAAATTGTTCGAATCTTCTTAAAATTCTTACTTTTAAAAATTTAAATCCTTGGGAAAACATGGAAAAAATGAAACAAAATCATTAACGAATCTCGACATATCGAAAAATTTAAGTACTAATGGATTTCAATTCACAAAATTTTGTTATCTCATTATATCACAAAAGTCTAGGGTGTTACATGGGTTAAGTAGAGGGAATTTATTTAGGAATTTAAGATTTCAAGTATACTGATGTTATATGCAAGGATTTTTATCACAATAATGGTTATGAGTTCCACATTATTTGCTATTAAGGCTTAGGCTACCAGTAAATCTACTATCTTTAATTTTGTGCCTTGCATATTTGTTTTGCATAATTAGCACTTCAATCAAATTTCCTGAGTGTTGATCTATCTATGCTTGCAACACCACTTGAATTCATCAAGTTGTTCATCCAAGTGGTTATTTTTTTATCTAGTTAGTCAAACATAAAAGAAGAAAAGAATAAAAAAATCGATTGCACATCATAAAGCAATTCGGTCATTGTGATGTTTGCATTCAAATTGAAATCGACATCAAACAAAAACAAGTGTGATTCTTCCTTCAAATTCTCTAAAGCAAACGACATATTACCTCACCCATAAAAAAGACACGTGGAGACAATTGCTTTATTTCAACTTTCAGCATTGAATCATTAATTTTGCATAAGCATCTACTGTAACAACTTGACTTCTCTGATGAGAATAGACACTATCTCATGTGTAGGAACCACTAATATGCAGCAATATAATGGAGCATTATATTACACACATGATGAGGGAGGATATGGGAAGGATCGTTTTGACTCCCGAAACTTTAACCCAATTGCATGCAATATCAAAACTCAATCGACTAATTAAACCACTCCCTCTAATTGAATCTGCAATCCCTAAAGGGAATGCAAAAGCAAAAACTAGAGAAACAAAAATGAGAAAAAAAAAAGATGCCACGGACTTACCTGACAAGTTGAGCCTAACTCCTTAGTTCAATCAAGATTTCAGAAAGCTCACTTAGTTTCGAAGAACTTGAAGAAAAAAAAGTTGAAACTAAGCTAATTTAGATAAAAAGCACAAAATTTAATTTTTATTAATTCTCAAGGTACAGTTACAATGCTTGAGCTAAGGCCTTTATATAGGCTCTTAATTCTATTTCTAGTTGGAATAGAATTTAGGATTCTAATCCAAACTTTAGGATTTATTCTAACTAGAAATTAAATACTTAAATAATAAAATAATTAATTCTGTAACACCCCGCCCATTATTTAATTAAGCTAATTTAGAAATTAAATACTTAATTTGCATTTGAAAAACCCTAATTATTCGGGCCGTAAGGCCATACTGAACTCATTTATTTTATTAAGTGGCTTATTATCGTAATTCATAAATTATGCTGATTTTTATTTTGATTTTATTTAATTTTATTTAGTTTTAGTTAATTTTATTTTAATCTAATTATTTATTTTTAAATGAATTTCAGGAAAATAGAAAACCGGAGAAAATCCCACGGAAAAATCCTGTATCGTATGAGTCGTGCTAAGCTTGCAAAGCTAGAAAATTAGCTTTCTAAACTAATTACCCAAAAGTTTATCCGCCCAGGTCATTCTCCTTGGGGCGCTCCAATATTGTTGGTGAAAAAGAATGATGGTTCCCTCAGACTCTGCGTAGATTACTGAGAACTTAACCGAGTAACAGTTAAAAGTACCCCTTACCTCGAATCGACGACCTCTTTGATCAATTGTAAAATTGTAAGGAGCCACAATCTTCTCCAAAATTGACCTCAAGACAGGATATCACCAGTTGAGAGTCAAAGAAGAATATATCTTGAAGACTACTTTTCGGTGGATATACAGTTTTTACGAGTTTAGGGTAATGCAGTTTAGGTTAACCAATGCCCCTGCAGCCTTCAAGACCTCATGAATAAAGTCTTTCGGGATGCACTAGATCAATATGTCATCGTATTTTTTGATAACATCTTAGTGTACTCCAAGAGTCTGGAGGAACATGCAGTATACTTGTCTAAAGTGTTGGAGACCCTTTGTCGGAACTAACTGTATGCTAAACTTAGCAAATCCTC
Source organism: Carica papaya (assembly GCF_054855325.1). NCBI lineage: Eukaryota > Viridiplantae > Streptophyta > Magnoliopsida > Brassicales > Caricaceae > Carica > Carica papaya. The sequence continues at coordinate 15,895,010 of NC_142315.1, forward strand.
CTTATGATTGGATTGAGTTTCCTTCCTCGGTCATGTAATTTTAAGTGAAGGAGTTTATGTGGATCTATCAAAGGTTAAAACTGTAATCAACTAAAATCTACCCACAAATGTGGCTAAGGTACGTAGTTTTCTTAACTTGGAAGGTTACTACCGGTGATTCATCGACGAATTTTCTAAGATTACTGCTCTATTAACTTGACTCACCCGAAAGGATGTGCCATTTATCTGGAATTACGAATGTAATAAAAGATTCATGGAATTAAAGTGTCGACTTACCTCTGCTCATGTGTTGATCCTCCCTGACAATATTAGAAGATTTTAGATCTACTGCGATGCATCTCATATTGGGTTGGGGTGTGTCTTGATGTAGCATGGTAGAGTAGTCGCTTATAGGTTCTGATAGTTGAAACCTCATGAGTGAAACTACCCTACTCACGACCTTGAGTTGGTGGCCATTATCTTTGCCCTGAAGATATGACGTCATTACTTGTTCAGTCAGACTTTCAAAATTTATATTGATCACAAGAGTTTGAAGTACATCTTTTCTCAACGGGAGTTAAACATGAGGCAAAGGTGCTGGATTGATCTTTTGAAGGATTATGATTGCCAAATCATTTATCACCCCAAGAGAGGGAATGCAATCATCGATGCCCTAAGCCGAAAGGAGCCTATTGTGCTGGCTCAAACTATTGCCTCTAGTTGGAAGATGATGGACACTGTATAATTGCTCTGCCTTAGCTACTATGAAAAGGACACTTATCTAGCTCATATTCGAGCCATACTGAATCTCTTTATGAAGATCTAGGAAGAACAGGCCACGGACCCAGAACTCACCAAGAATCTAGGTAAGTTCACTTATGATGAATCACCTGATTTAAGGATATTTGATGATGGATTGTTTAGATTGCAAAACTGAATTTGGGTCCCTATTTCTGTATGAATGAATGCACTCAAAACTGTCCATGCTTTTACGTTATCCATTCATCCTGAGAGCATCAAAATGTATTGGGACTTGAAACAACAATACTGGTGGCTAAGAATGAAGAATATAGTTGACTACGTCTCACGATGCCTTACTTGTCAATGGATAAAGGCAAAACATAAGTGACTTAGTGGCTTGCTACAGGGTCTTCCAATTTTTGAATGGAAATGGGAGCATATAACTATGGACTTTGTCACTGGATTGCCCAGGACCTATTCTGGTCAAAATGCCATCTGGGTCATCGTGGATAAGCTGACCAAGATTGCCCATTTTTTGCCTGTTCGAACCACAGACTCCACCAGTAAGTTAACTCGCCTATATGTTGATGATATTGTTCGACTTCATGGAGTTCCCTCATCCATTATGTCAGACCGCGATCCCTGGCTCACTTCTCACTTTTGGGATAACTTCCAAGAAGCTCTGGGTCTGGGTTGTACTTTAGCATCGCTTATCATGCCTAGATGGATGGTCAGTCAGAACGTATGATCTAGATATTTGAAGACATGTTGCATGCTTACGTTCTCGACTTTGGTGATAACTGGTATGAGTATCTTCCTCTTTGTGAATTTTTTTATAATAACAGTTATCATTCCAGCATAGGTATAGCCCCGTGAAGCCTTGCATAGAAGGCTATGTCGTTTCCCTACTTGCTGGAGTGAAGTCGAGAACCAACACCATTTAGGACCAAACTATATTCAAGAGACCACTGAGAATTTCGCGATCATCTGCAAGAATTTGACAACTGCCCAGAGCCACCAAAAGAGCTACTCCAATAATCGTAGGTGACCCTTGGAGTTTATCGTGGGAGATCAATTTTTTCGAAAAGTCTACCCCTATAAAGGCAAGATACGGTTTGGGAATAGAGGGAAGTTGAGCCCTCGTTATGTGGGACCTTTTCTTATCATCGAGCACATTGGACCTATGGCATACTATCTCACTCTATCCTGAGAGTTCGCAGGTCTGCATGATGTCTTTTATATCTCGATGCTCAAGAGGTACCACCATGATCCTTTTCATATTATTCCTCGGGATGAGGTACAGGTACAAGCTGATATGACTTATGAGGAGGTTCCTGTGGAGATTCTTGGGTGGACCGATAAGGTCTTGCATAACAAGACGATTTCCATGGTGAAGGTATGATGGTAGCATCATACCCTAGAAGAAGCGGCGTGGGAGTTTGAGGACGAAATGAGAAAAAAGTATCCGGACTTATTCGAGACAAATTTGGAGACCAAATATTTTTAAGGTGGGGGATGTAACGCCCCGCCTATCACTGTGCTAAAATGATTCGGGTCTTTGGCTACGTTAAACTTAATTAATTTATGCTGCTTAATATTTATCGTAATTCATAATTTTTGTTGATTTTTATTTATTTATTTATTTTACTTATTTTAATTTATTTTATTTAATTTTAAGTCTAATTCATTTAAATTAAATATGAAAATTGAGAAAAAAATCAAAGAAATTGAATCGGGAAGAAAACACCGCAGGAAAAATCCCACTGGGAGTCAGGTTGCCCGCATGGGTGCTGGGCGTTGTGCGCGCGCACATGCACGTATAGTAGCTGCGGGACGTGCGCACTGTGCGCATGTCCCATCTGTACGCGCATCACCTCGTGTGTGGACAGGCGACACACACTCTGCTTGCACCGTCTGTGTAGCAGTCCTGTGCGGATAAGCCCTATGCGCCTTAGGCTTGCGTGCAGTAGGCTTGTGCACGCGTTGCCTTGTGCACTTAGGCCTGTGCGCACAGCAGGAGGCCTGTGCGCATGGCAGGAGGCCTGTGCGCCTACAGCGTACTGGCCAGGGCATTGCAACCTCGAGCAGTGCGCCATTGCTGCCTTGGGCCCCATGCCTCTACCACTGGTGGAGGAGGCCCTCCCTCCATATTTTTCGTGCTGAGCATCTTTTTTTTCCTTTCTCTTCATTGATTTTCGCTGTTTTGTGTGAATCCGATGGTCCCAAAACTCTATAAATTGCTCTCCCATTTCCCTTCCTCTCCACACTTCCATTCTTCCATTTTTTGAAGGTATAGAGAGAGATATATAGTAGTCTAGTGAGAGAAGAAGAGAAAGAAAGGAGAACAGTGAAGGAGAAACTATCAAGGTTTTGGTAAGGAATCTACTATTTCTTTTGACGTCTTAAGGAGTATTTTTTGATAAACTAAATTAATATGATTGTTATTTTGCTTGTTTTGTATGCCTCTGTGTTCGAATAGGTCGAATTGTTCTTATTTTCAAGCATGCTATGTGAATTACAGAAAATTGATAAATTTGCATGTAATAAATATAATATTTATTCGGTAACAGTAAAAAGTATAAAAGAAAAGAAAAAGAAAAAAGTTGAATGAAGCCTGTATGGTCCGAAGTGTATCGATATTGACATGCATATTGTATCAAGTGTCTCGTTAGCCTTTTTATCTCTGAGTGGTATCTGTCCCCCTTGCCCTTCAAGGTATTTATTTTTTCCTCTCCTATCTGGTCTGGGAAGAAGTAAGAGGACCGCTCCCAGTAGATGATGACATACCCTTTGACGAGAGTGGTATTGCACTATCTGTAGGGGTCACCCGTGGTTAAGTAATGTTTTGACTGTAGATATCTGTTAGGGTAACTATGGCTGGTACGACTGTGGTCATAGATCGTACCATGGTTTGATCAACCAAAAATGGGCCTGAGTAAATTGTTGTATCTGTATCTAATCTGGTCATTCGTCTTAGGTAGTTGGAAATCTGTATATGCCCCCAAAGATGGAAGTTGTAATGAATTCGTGAAGCATGACACGAAAATATTTGTATTTCATGATTTATTTGATTTTTTCTATTATCTGGCATGATGTATGTGTAATTGTCTATATTAACGTATTGTTTTCTTAATACATAAATGGTTTTCCATAATGTGAGATAGGTAAACGAGGAAGTTAAATGGTAAGATAAAATAATTTAACTTTTGAAATGTTACGATGTTAATTTAATACTGTTTTCCTTACTGAGTATATGGAACTCACTCTTTTCATGCCCCCTCAGATTAGGAAGAAAGTGAGGAACCGTAGACTGACCTATCCTTGGAAGTTTATGAGGATCCCATGGATCCACAAGTATGAGTGTATGACTGTTCCTGCACTCTAATGTTTTGTTTTGTATTTTGCAGCAACTTCTGGTATCAGTATATGTATGTATTGGAACTCATATGTATTTGTATGGAATTTGTAATAATTTTGCTTTGCTGCATAAATTTTATCATGCACTTATTATTCTGAATCTGTATCTGACACCCATTTGCCTTAATTAGCACTTGGGATATCACACACTTCTTCAATTACAAGTTTGTTTCATCAGAGTGCGGATAAATAAAGCATTCATAATCCTCCTAAAGATCCATGAATGGATCTAAACAAGCTTTAATAGGTATCTCAGCGAGCGAATCATCACTTCCATCATCTGAGGGGAGGGGGTACAGATTAGAGTGAGTTACAAGTAACTCAGTAAGGAAAATAATATTTAAACTATACTACTAAGATTTTTAAATATTATTAAACTTTAAAATATAACATATTTACATAAAGGAATGACTTACCTATACAACTTGTTGTGGAGCGGATTCATTTAAGATATTAAGAAAACCTTTTTCTTTTACAATCCATTTTAAACATTAATATCAAAATAGAATGTAAAGACAAAGCGGAATCTAAAATAGTCAAGATACAATAAGACAGTGTAATTGAAACTAGTTGAACCAATTAATAACACGACAAAGTCATGATAAAATAGAAAAGAACATATCACACGAGACTACTAGAACATGGAATATCAAACAATGATTCTAGCCATGTTATCATATGGTTAAGTCTTATTTATGTCTTTTATAGATCTTTGTATGAAACCGTTTTAACTTATATCAACTGAGAGTAAAAGGGATCCGTAAACTACCACAGTGAATGGCAAACATATTCATTTTAATATGAGATATTTCAAATATAAACTAATGATCATGGTTGTACTTTACCACTATGGCCCCTATAGATCAGATAAGATTAATAACCACAGTCGTACTTTACCATTGTGGCCCTTACAAATCATATCGTGAATCCATTCTCGTAAGAGGGAACACCTGTAATACCCCCAAACTTTTATGATGGACTGAGATAACAAACTTTGTAATTTTTAGTCTCATTGGTCATTTGAATTATGTTAATACTACAAAATTTTTGGTATTTTGAATTTTGTTAATAATTTTATTCATTTTTTTATTCTTCAAACAAATTTTAATTTAACAACTTTTCCATAAAAAAAGGGAAAAAACGGGAAATTTAGTGTAACGGGAGGTGGGAAAAATCCCCACAGCCCATACTTGCGAGACTGCAGCCTCGCACGCAGTCAGCCCATGTGGGCGCGGACACGTGCGCATGCTACTCACTGCGTGTAACTGTGTACAGCATGGCTGCGCCTGTGCACGGCAGGATGCCTATGCGGAGGCCATGCGTGCCCATGTTGTGCGCTATGCACGTAGAGTGCACAGTGAGGTGCACACTGCGAGGCTATTGGTAATAAGCTTGCTGCCAACCGAGGTGACTAGTTGTCACGTCGGGTGACCCAGACCATGTGGGGCCTGCCATCATGCCCCCACTTGGCCTCAACGATTTTTGCCACATAACATAAATCTGGCCCTTGAATTTTCTTTAAAAGACCCCTTCTTCCCCCCTCCCTCTTCGGCATTTCCATTTCTTCAAAGTTTACTGAGATTAGAGAGAGAAAGGGAAGGAATTTTTAGAGAGACAAAGAGGGAAAAGTAAGAGATTCACAATCTTGCTTAAGGAATTTCTAAGGGCTTTTTCCTTCTCTAAGATGACTCAGTTTTGATAAGGAATTCTTGGTATTGCTACTTACATTTTTTAGTGCCATTTTTTAGTAAATTAATTTGGTGAAAATGAAGAAAATAGTTAAAATGGACTTAACACTTGCTTTGCGATTTATTTTGATTTATGCTTGTTTGGTGATTTGTTTAGATGCATGATATTTTATTTTTGATAAAATGATGAGTTGGGATATATGTGGTATTGACCCTTCATCTTGCCCTCGGTGGCGGTGAAGAGAGTTATTCTAAGGGGCACTTGGCCGAGTATGTCGATGAGCCCCATCGGGTTTTATAGATGAAACAACTTTAAACATGTGATAAATCTAAAAACAATGACAGTCATAAATGTGGTACTAAAAAATTAAAGGAAAAATAATGAAAATTTGTTTAATTTTTATCTTTGAGGGATTTTTATTTCTTCCTCTTATTAATAAATATTGGTGAACCACTCTCTGTGAATGATTGATATTTTTTTCTAATAAGAGTGGATTCAGAAAGTGATATGCAGGACCACAGTGGCGAAGAACGGCCGTGGTCCTAGACTATACCCAAGAAAGTTATGGAACTGATATCAGAAAGTTATGAAACTAACCTCATTAAGTCATGGAATTAACCTTAGAAAGTTATGAAACTGACTTGAGAAAGTTATGGGACTGACCTCTGAAAGTTATTGAACTAGCCCCAATAGGATAAAATGAAATGATTCGGTCATTCACAGTGGTAGTTGGGAATCCTCTCTACCCTCAGTAAATATATATTGAAACAGCTTCGTGTAAAGGTCCGTAAGAGACGTAATATGAACACCAGTATAGTTGAGGTTAAATGATGATGTTGTTTTTATTGAAAACCTTGGTTTAGATAACTTTTGTTAAATTTTGATTTATGATTTGCTCTATACTACCTCTGCCTTCACTATATTATTATGATCACCTGTTTTCCTAGGTAAATAACAATCTTTCCTAAGTATTTAAAATGTTCTCGTCCATGGAAGCTTATGAGGTGAGTTCATTCTATTATGAGATTTATATATTTCTTAAATGCTAATTACTTTTTAAATCTTGGTTATGTAGTTTAAATATTATTTTCCTCACTGAGTTTAAATAGAACTCATCCCCACTCTGTGCCCCTTCCAGATGATGAAAACGATGATGTACTTGATGTATTGCTCCTTAAAGCATGTTTGGATCCCTTTTTAGATCCTTAGGATAGTTACAAGTGCTTGTAACTCTTGCACTCTGATGACTCTTTTATAAACATTTAAATGACTCTATATGTATTCATATTTGGATAGCCAACCATTGGCCTTAGGTGTAAAGTAAACCTTGATATTTTGTGTTAAGGGATTCTATTTCTACTTCAATTTTAATTTAGTTTTTAGCACTCATATATGTTTATGTTATTTGACTCCCTCCTATACCATCAGGTATTTGGGATGTCACAAATGATATCAAAATATGGTTTCCAGATGAATCCCTTACACAGAGGCCTATAGTGTAGACTCAGAGAAAACCTTAGAAAATTCTTAGAATTAGAAATGACATCTTTTATCTAGTCATCATGTTTGTGATCTCCTTTTTGTAGGACTAATGACTCGAGGAAGACTATCTGTAGAGAACCCGAGGCCTATGACGCTCTAACTTGGGTTGAGTTCACCGAATTATTCTGAGCCATCCATGGTTTGACCGCTGCTATTGGTCAAAACCAGAATCAGCCACCTCCTACCAATGAATTTCGTCACGTAGAAAGAATAATTTTCCAAAATTTTTTTGAGTTTAGAAAATTAAATCCTCATTCCTTTAATGGTGGACCTGATCCCGTAGTTGTAGAAGCTTAGATTTTGCCAATCAAGAAGCTATTCTCTACGTTGGACCTAACTGAGGAACAGAAGGTCCCCTTAGTTGCTTTTATGTTTACTGGAGAAGTCAAACATTGGTGGCATTTTAAGAAAGATGTCTTGCCACCCCTACCACTCGGGATATTTTTACGGACACCTTTTTAGAGAACGTTTTCCCGGTTTATATTCAGGAAAAGAAAGAAGAGGAATTTTAGGACCTATGCCAAGGAGATATGATGGTTAGCCAATATAGTACTAGGTTTATTTAGCTATCTCTATTCATTCTCTTAAAGATTGATACTGAGAACTAAAAAGCTTGAAAATTCTTGAAAGGTCTTAAAATGGACATTGTTGACCATATTGCCTTGATGAAGCCCAGCACCTATGCCGAAGCCCTTGGGCAAGCTCTTTTAGCTAAAGGCCTCATCTCAGCCCGCATCAATGCATCACCCACATTAGCGCTCGGTAATAACCTAAGAGTAGGATAACCGACCTTGACCCTAATCGTACTGATAAGAAACCATGTATAACACCAAATCCTACCTTGCCCCCACCTCCTCAAAGCTTTTTCAATTTGGCCAACCCTATCGACATTGTGGAGGACATCATGGTGACTAACCCTGCCATTGCTTAAACAACTCCTGCATTTCTGTGGGAGCATATAACATTTCATAAAGGATTATCCCCAGAGATCCTAAGACGTCATGAAGCCAGTCATGCAAGGGAGAGTTTTCCATCTTGATGAGCTCAACACCATCACTACACCAGCCATCATTTAGGCGACGGTTTCTATTTACAACTCTATCGCATGTGCCTTGATTGATACTGGTGCTACTCATTCATTTATATCTTACAACTTTGCTAGGAACTTAGTAACAAGACTAGAACCATTAGGACAAGTCTTAGTAATAGAAACACATTCTAGAGGACTTTTGGAAGCATGCTTTATTTATAAAAATTATAGGGTAAACACCTCGGGTAAAGAGCTAACCGTAGACGTAATACTTTTGGAGTTTTTCGTATTTGACATCATTTTAGAAATGGATTGGTTGGAAAATTATCGAGCCATTATTGACTGTGGTGATAAAATTATAACCCTGCATTCGCCGAAAAGAAAACCATCCTAAGGCTCTAATGAAAAAAATCCTTGTTCTAAATTCATAATTCTTTGATATGTAAAATATGACTGTGTATAAATAAGACTATTTCGAATTCTACCTATTTTTCTCTAATCCATATGATGCATAAGTGAATGGATTCTGAGCCATTAGTAGGTATATGTTGAAATAGTTTTGCATGAAGGTTAGTAAGAGACATAATATAAACACCAGTATAGTTGAGGTTAAATGATGATGTTTTTTTATTGAAAACCTTAGTTTGGATAACTCCTATTAAATTTCAGTTTATGATTTGTTCTATGCTATCTCTACCATCACTATATTATTATGATCACTTGTTTTCCTAAGTCGAATAAGGATCTTTCCAAAGTATTTAAAATGTTCTTGTCTGTGGAAGCTTCCTAAGTATTTAAAATGTTTTTGTCCGTGGAAGCCTATGAGGTGAGTTAATTTTATTATGAGATTTATGTGTTTCTTAAATACTAATTACTTTTTAAATCTTAGTGACGTAGTTTAAATACTATTTTTCTTATTGAATTTACATAGAACTCATCCCCAATACAGCACCCCTTCAAATGATGAAAATGATGACGTGCTTGATATATTGCCCCTTCAAGCTTGTCTGGATCTCTTTTTGGATCCTTAGGATAGTTATGAGTGCTTATAACTCTTGTGCACTAGTAACTCTTTTGTAAACATTTAGATGACTCTATTTGTATATTCACATTTTGATGGCCAACCATTGGCCTCATGTGTAAAGTGAATCTTGATTTTTTGTTTTAAAGGATTCTATTTTAAGCTTCAATGTTAACTCAGTTTTAGCACTTGTATATGTTTTTGTTATTTGGCTCCCTCCTACCATCATGTATATGGGATGTCACAACGTCAGTCTCATTCATAAGGAGTGGTTCAGCAACATATTCAAATATTGATTCAGACACAGAAATAAAAACCCTTCAAAGATAACGGTCAAATGGATTTTTCATTCTTTCCTCTTTCTTTACTGATTTCCATTCATAATAATCACAAATTTAGGATATGGCGGGGGTCTAATAATATATTCTGACACTAAGATCTATTTTACCCAGACTTGGTCATTGCGTCATCTTATCAAGCCAAGGCCCAATAGAATGACCCTCACCACCAGTACCAAAGGCAAGGTAAAGAGCCAAACCCGCACATACTTCAAATCATCATGCATTGACTCAATTATGCATTTATTTCACATGTTGATATTCATATCAGATAACAAAAAAATCACATTTCAAATTCATGCATCAAGATAATTCAAAGTCTCAAATTAATTATCTATAAAATCCACTTAGAAATGTATGAGAAAATACTCAAGAAATCCCTTACCAAAACCTTGAAACTTTTCGAGATCGGTTTTCTTTTTGGGAGGAGAAAGGGAATAATCCTTGCCTCTAGAAATCATTGAGTGAACTTTGAAGTTCTTTGGGGTCTCTTCCTCCTTTTCTTTTTTTTTCTTTCTTTCTCTTTCATTCTCTCTCTAACTATCTTTCTCTCTCTAAACTCTCCTCTCTCTAAATTTTTTCGGTTAAGTGAAAGAGGGGAGAAGGGAATGGGAATGAGGAAGAAAAGTGAAATGGGAATGGGAAAGAATGCAACACCCCGCCCCTCACTGTGCTTAAATGATTTAGAAAATCATATTTATTCAAGCATTTGGCAATATTAAAATTAATTAATTTACTCTACTTAATATTTATAGTGATTCGTAAATCTGATTAATTTTTAATTATTATTTTTTATTTAAATTTATTTAATTTTGAATTTTATTATTTAATTTTGTGTTTAAATTATTTAAATTAATTACAGAAAATTAAAAAAAAATCGAAAAAAAGGGCAAAACAGGGAAAAATCTCGTGGGTAAAGGAGTCCCATTTCCCTCATTTTTTGTGCCGAGCATCTTTTTTTGTCTCTCTTCACTGGATTTTGCCACTTGGCACGAATATGACGGTTCTAAATTTCTATAAATTGCCCTTTCCCTTTCATTTATCCCTATATTTCTAATTTTCCAATTTTCAAGATTTAGAGAGAGAGAGATAGAGTCTAGTGAGAGAAGAAGAGAAAGAAAGGAGAACGGTGAAGGAGAAAACATCAAGATTTCGATAAGAAATCTAATATTTCTTTCAACATCTTAAGGAGTATTTTTTTTAGATAAACTAATTTAATATGATTGTGATTCTGCTTGTTTTGTATGCCTCTGTGTTCAGATGAGTCGAATTGTTCTTGTTTTCAAGCATGCTATGTGAATTGAAAACACTTGATGAATTGCATGTAATAAACCAGTATAATTGCTTGGTAAAAAAAATAAAAAGTAAAAAGAAAAGAAAAAGAGAAAACTGGAATGAAGCCTGTATGGTCTGAAGTGTATTTGTATTGACATTCATATTGCATCAAGTGTCTCGTTAGGCTTTTTATCTCTGAGGGGTATCTATTCCCCTTGCCCTTCGAAGTATCTGTTTTCTCCTCCCATATCTGGTCTGGAAAGACGAAAAAGGACCACTCACAGTGGATGAAAGTGTACCCTTTAAAGATAGTGGTATCGCACTATCTGTAGGGTTCACCCATGGCTAAGTAATGTCGTGACTATAGATATCTGTTAGGGACACTACGGCTGGTACGATTGTGGTCGTAAATCGTACTATGGTTTGGCCAGCCGGAAATGGGCCTGAGAAAATTTCTCTATCTATATCTAATTTGGTCATTCCACTTGAATAGTTAAAAATCTGTATCTGCTCTCAGAGATAAAAGTTGTAACGACTTCGCGAAGCATGAGACAAAAATCTGAGCATTTCATAATTTATTTGATTTTCTATATTATCTGGTATATGTATGTTTAGTTGTATGTATTAACGTACTGTTTTCTTAATAAATAAATTATTTTCATAATATGAGATAGGTAATCGAGGAGGTTAAATGGTAAGCTATTAAGTCAAAATAATTAACTTTTGAAACCTTACAATGTTAATTTAATACTGTTTTACTTACTGAGCATATAGAACTCACTCTTTTCATGCCCCCTAGATAAGGAAGAAAGTGAGGAACCGCGGGTTAACCTATCCTTAGAAGTCTATGAGGATCTCGTGGATTCACAAGTTTGAGTGCATGATTGTTCCTACAGTTTGATGAGTCCAATAGCATAGTGAAAGAAGTGGCCTTTATATTTTGATTTGTATTTTGCAGTCACTTATGGCCTCAGTATATGTATCTATTGGAACTTATATGTATTTGTAGGAAATTTGTAATAATTTTGTTTCGCTGCATAAATTTTATCATGCACTCGTTACTTTGTATTTGTATCTGACACCCATTTGTCTTAAATAGCACTTGGGATGTCACAGAAGGGTTTTAAATAGCCATGGAAAGAACATACATGCTTGCCACATGGCGGTATGCATGGTTGACACGTGACAGCTAGTGGAGAGTTGCAGCTGGCAATGGCGACTAATGGAACAGCTGTAAGGGACACGATGTGCAGCTATAGGCGATATGACGATTGACTGCTCAGGCAGCCGATGGGCCGTGTGCAGGCGTGCATATGATCAAGCATGCGATGTGACGCATTGCTACGTGATGTGATGTGCACACAGACATGCGCAATAAGACATCAAGTGTTGCGTGCAACATGGTGTGCGCTCCCAGATACGTGGGCACATGGGACGTGGGATTTTTCCCTCTCATTTTCCATTTTTCTGATTTTATTTCATTTTTTAAAGATTTATATAATTTTTTACAAAAACCAATAACAAATAAAATAATTTCCATAAATAAATAAATAAAACAAAATATTAATAAAAATACGCAAATGAAAAATAATTTTAAATTTTCTATAGATATTCAAATTAATTGTTAAAGGCCGTAACGCCTAAAAAACATAGAGTTTAAAAACACCACATTTGAATACATAGGTTTAGGGGTATTACAAATCAACTTTTTGAAGAGAATTAGGAATAAATGGATAGGAAAAAAGAAAATAAAATTACTAGATTATGATGAAAATTAAATTAAGTAAAATGATGTTTATTAATCTTGGTAAAACAATTGGTAACAAAAAACTAAATTAAATTAAATCTAATCTAAACAATTCTCACAAATAAATATTAAATTAACATGGACAGCTTAAAAGAAATAACTAAGAAACTTAACACATAACAAATAAATTAATTAAATTAACTCAACTCACATTATGTATTAAAGCGTAAATATTGAAAATTTCAACAAAGGAAAATAAGTAGAAAAGAAATGTCATGATGAGAAAGGACATAAGCACTTAAATAAGACAAATGAGTCAAATAAAAATCTAAGCATAGAATTTAGGATACAAATACAATAATAATATCAAGTACTCATCAAATAAAAGTTCAAATGCGTCAGAATGGTATGGTTGAAATTCAACGGTGGGTTAACCCTGCTAATGGGTGCATTAAAGCCTTTCTTGACGTGGTTAGGATGTATGTTTTTTTTAGGTCACCTGGCTGAGTACTACTATGACTAGTCCGTGCATGATCGTATTATCTCTGCCCATGTGGTATTGTAGATCCAGATCTCTAAATGATACTTATTCTATTAGACGTTGTGCATGCGATTAAGATTGTCAATTGAAATTAGAAAGAATAGTAGAAAACCTGAATTTACATTAAACATCAAATAAAACTCTAGAAGTACTCAAACTCTAGGTTTATAGTTTAGGATTTTAAACATTATTGTTTTAAACTCATTATTTTCTTGGAAGATAAAACTAGTTTAACATAATTGTGTTATTGCTTGCTGTGTGCATACTTAAGGCATTACTACTATGTATACTTAGTGAGCGCATTTAAATTTGTTCATTCCATTCATATTATCATCTTTTTTAGACCAGAGAGTATAGATTGTGGTGACTAAATTAGGATTTCGTTATGCTTTTCTTTAGGTAACTTTATTTTAATTTTTGATTATGCAAGTTTTAGTATTTCATGAGGTATAAATTATTATTACACTATACAAGGGATTAATAGGTTATGATTATGAGTTAATTTATGTGTTGCAATCGACTAATTTTGATGTTTGACAACTATGGCTCTCCAATGGAACTTCAGGCTATCACAAGTGGTATCAGAGCAACACGACCCTTGGACCATCCCTTATACATGAGGCATCAAAGTGTTGTAGAGTCTTACGATTAGAATTCTAAAGAAATTTCCCAAGATGGGGGAGGAAATTCTTAGTTAGAGAAATTCTCCCATGCTTGCCGGAAACCCCTCATGTTGAGAAAAATTCCCCAAGCAAGGGAAATATCCCCCAAGCAAGAGAAAATCCCTCCATTAGAAGTTGTGATCCCTCGAGTGGGAAAATTTCCAATAGGGAGAAATTCCCAGTATGAGAGAAAATTCGTAGAGTAAAAACACTTTAGGAAACCAATAACAATCCCCATTCTTCCTAAGAACTCTCTTTGTATCATTATAAGAAAACCCAATTGCTTAGGTGTTCCAAGTTCTTGTCTCTCTTTCAAGACCAGTTTCAACTTAAGAAAATCAAATGACACCTAATTAAAATCCTTCGTCTTTAAGCCCTAGTACCCTAGGTGAAATTCCGTGAGGGGTATATCCTTAGGAGTCATTTCTTGCATCCAACCATCAATAAACCTCTAATGGGTTTCTCATGAGAGTAGCACAGTAGAAGTGTGTTGGACCCTAACTATTACACCAGTACAAATTCTCTCCAAATAAAAATGGAGGTCGATGGAGTAATAAACCAATAACTGTCTCTTAAAAATAATTATAAAGAAAACTTGTGATTTGTAAACTAAATTAAATTAATAATATTTAGAAAAATTTAAAATTAATAAATTAATAAAATTAGATTAGGAAGCAAAATTGGAAACCAAATTTTTTAAATTTAATTAAGAAATATTAAATTAAAAAATTTAAATTTGCCAATTAAATATTTACTTAGATCTTAGGAAAATTTAAAATATGAAATCCCATTTTTAAATGTGAAATTTAATTAGTTAGGACTTAAAAATATAAGAAATTAGAGTTTTAGGGCTATTTTTAATTTAAAAACAAAAACATGGACAAAAATGAAAGAAGAATCTTGATTCGGGGGTCAAACTGCAGTTAAAGAAGCCAAAACATGCCATTTTGATGTGTCCGTGCTAGCGAACCACCGTGTGCCACGCAGAGGCCACGCGAGTAGGGAGCAGAGAAGTGGGAGCAATGGAATAGTTGAAAGCTTGTCGCATCAGCATGAGGGATCGATCGTGCAGTCCGGATCGATCCACACGCATGTGAGAGGTGCACCTTCAACGACATTGATCTCCTGTGTCAGCAATCCAACGGCCCAGAATCACCTAGTAGGTTTGTGAGATACACGTTCAATAGTCCAGATCGCCTGTCTCAGTGATCGGATGACTGAGAGGCACGGAGGCAAAAAACTGAGGGAGAGGGACTGAATGGCCATGATCTCTCGTACTTTTGATCCAATAGCCAAATTTCAAGCATCATAAAAAATTCCCAATTCTCATCTTGCCCCTCTCACTTAAACAAATTGTGCAGCCTTGATCTACTGCATGAAAATGAATGATCAGATGTATTTTCAAAACCCCTGCCCTTAAAAAAATCAAGCTTTCTTCTTTTTCTTTGACCGAGGAAGGAAAATTTATAGAAGCAAGGGAGAGAGCCATCAAGGAGAGAGAAAGAGAGGAAAGAGAGAGAAAAATGCCTAACCACCAAGGGTGATCGAGCAAATCGTGGCCCCTAGTGGTTGACTAACATAGCAAAACTAGAAACAACTTGATTTCTGTTGGTTTCTGACTGGGTCGCACATGAATCAACTTTGAAATCAGGTGAGAGTCTTCACTTGAAAACTAAAATTTATCCCTCATTTTAATTTCTCTAACTATCTAAGACCTCTAGGCATGTCCAAGTTTTGAAAATCATCAACGAACAAGCCAAAATTTCAAGCAACCCATTAACCCGGTTCTGCTGGTATCATGACCAGACTCCCTAATTCCCTTTCAGTTTTCTTTCAATTTCCTTTTGATTTTAAGCTAAAATATGAACTAGAATGTAGTCTAAATATCATAAAACACGATAGTTTTCAACTGAAGATTCACCGAAAATCAACCAATTTAATTTGTTAAAAACCCCCAAAAGTCTTGGGGTTGTCACTAACCAAGAGACTTTGATAAATCTGACAGGTTCTAAAGCATTTTTGGAGGCAAGTTTGAAGCCCAAAATCGATCTTTCTTGCATAGGAGTTTGTATGTATATGTAATAGTAATATTTAAGTCCCATTTATATGTTTTAAAATAAAAAAATTGACGTCGTTTGAATCGTCTTTAAACTGGTTAAACATGTTTAAAAATGGAATTTTAAACCTCTTCAGGTGGGTAAAACCACAGGGAAAGTTTTGTAAACCATCACGACAACATTTTTTTGATTTTCATTCATTTGCATGTTGCTTGATTTAAGTTCATGCGTGTGTATTTCCTATTTTATGCAATATGCGATAATTTATGATGAGTGGATGTGGATTGAGTAGATTTGATTAAGTTTACATGTTCGATTGCTTTAGAATTTAAAAAGTAATTTTATGAATGTTTGATTTTTGAACTTAAAATGATTTCTGAACAAGAAGTAAATTTTCTTTAAAAATGACCTAGAATAATTGAAGAAATCAAATGAATTAATTGAATGTTGACTTAAAAATGTTAAACAAAAATTCAAAAAAATACAAATTAGCATAAAATGATAAATTAACAAAATCAACATAAATAAATAAAAAAATAATATTAAAAATAATACCACTCAACTTATAATCTAAATACAAATTAAAAATTTTACCTAGGAAATACTAATAAAATTCAGTAATAAATTTAAGCTTATATGTAAATCAACTTTTGAATATATATAAATCAACTTTTTGAAGAGAATTAAGAATAAATGGATAGGAATAAAGGAAATAAAATTACTAGATTATGATGGAAAATTGGATTTAGTAAAATTACGTTTAGTAATCTTGGTAAAAAAAAATTGGGAAAAAGAACTAGATTAAATAAAATCTAATCTAAAAAATTCTCAAAACAAATATTAAATTAACAAAGTCAACTTATAAGAAATAACTAATAAACTAAACACATAACAAATAAATTAATTAAATTAGCTCAACTCACATTATGTATTAAATCCTAAATATTGAAAATTTCAACGAAGGAAAATAAGTAGAAAAGAAATTTTATGATGAGAAAGGATATAAGCACTTGAATAAGTCAAATGAGTCAAATAAAAATCTAAACGTAGAATTTAGGATAGAAATACAATAATAATATCAAGTACTCATCAAATAAAAGTTCAAATGCGTCAGAACGGTATGGCTGAAATTCAGTAATTTGTAAACCCTGCCAATGGGTAGATGAAAGCCCTTCTGTGATATTTTAAGTACTAATTAAGGCAAATAAGTGTCAGATACAGACTTAAAATAACGAGTGCATGATAAAATTTATGCAACGGAATAAAATCATTATAAATTCCTTGCAAATATATATGAGTTCCAATACGTATATATATTAAGGCCAGAAGTGGTTGCAAAATATAAAATAAAACATAAGGGCCACTTCTTTCACTATGCTATTGGACTCAACAGAGTGCGTGAATAGTCATGCACTCAAACTTGTGGATCCGCGGGATCCTCATAGACTTCCAAGGATGGGTCAGCCTGCGGTTCCTCACTTTCTTCCTCATCTAGGGGAGGGAGAGAGCATGGAAAGAGTGTATTCTATATGCTCAATAAGAAAAATAGTATTAAATTAACATTGTAAGATTTTAAAAGTTATTTATTTTATCCTACCATTTAGTTTCCTCGTTTACCTATCTCACATTATGAAAAATTACTTATTTGTTAAGAATATAATACGTTAATACAGAAAATAAAATAAATCATGAAATGCTCAGATTTTCGTGTCATGCTTCGCGAAGTCATTACAACTTCCATCTCTGATGGCAGATACAGATTTTTAACTACCCAAGTGGAATGACCAGATCATATACAAATACGACAATCTGCTCAGTCCCATTTTCAGTTGGCCAAACTATGGTAGGATCTATGATCACGGTTGTTCCAGCCACAGTGGCTTTAACAGATATCTACAGTCACGACATTACTTAGCCAAGGGTGACCTCTACAGATAATGTGACACCACTCTCGTCAAGGGTACGTCGTCATCTAGTAGGAGCAGTCCTCTCACGTCTTTCCAGACCAGATAGGAGAAGGAGAAACAGATACCTCGAAGGGTAAAGGGAGCAAATACCCTTTAGAGATAAAAAGCCTAACGAGACACTTGATACAATATGCATATCAATACAAATACACTTCAGACCAAACAGACTTCATTCCACTTTTATGGTTTTTTTTGTACTCTTTACTTTTACCAATTACATATTATATTTATTATATGCGATTTCATTAAGTGTCTGCAATTCATATAGCATGCTTGAAAACAAGAACAATTCGACTCATCTGAACAGAAAGACATAGAAAACAGGTAAAATAATAATCATATTAAATTAGTTTATCTAAAAATACTCCTTAAGACGTTGAAAGAAATACTAGATTCCTTACTGAAACCCTAATGTTTTCTCCTTCACCGTTTTCTTTTCTTTCTTTTCTTCTTTCACTAGACCACTATCTCTCTCTCTCTCTCATTTTAAACCTTTAAAAAATGAAAGAGTGAAAGTGTGGAGAGCAAGGGAAGGGGGAGGAGAATTTAAAGAATTTTAGAATCGTCAAATTTGCACCAAGTAGCAAAATCTACTATAGAGAGAGGAGAAAAAAATGCTCGACACGAAAAACAAGAGAGGAGGGCCTCCTCCACCAACGGTGTGGCACTGCCTGAGGTGGCAAGGCACCAACCAACACGCTGCAGGGTAGCCTAAAGGCGCACAGGCCTCCTACCATGCGCGCAGGGCCTGGATACGCGGAGCGTCGTCCGTGCAGGCCTGATCTTTTTAAGAAGATTTTGGAAGGTTAATCCACCGACCCTGAGATAACCAAAAATATGAGTCAGTTTACTTATGATGAATTTCCTAATTTTAAGCTCACAGATGATGGATTGTGCAGATTTCAAGATCGTATTTAGGTCCCCACTGTTGTTAGGATGAATGAAGCACTGGGACCTGAGGCATCAATATTGGTGGCCCAAAATGAAGAAAGACATTGTCGACTATATCTCCTGATGTCTTGCTTGCCAACGAGTTATGGTTGAACACAAGAGACCCGACGATTTATTGTAAAGCCTCCCTATTTCGAAATGGAAGTGGGAGTATGTGACCATGAACTTTGTTACCAGTTTGCCCAGAACCTACTCCAGTCGTAATGCAATATGGGTCATCACTGACAGATTGACCAAGACCATCTATTTTCTACAAATTAAAACCACAAATTCCACCAACAGATTAGCCCGATTGTACGTCGAGGAGATTATTCAACTCCATGGCGTTCCCTCATCTATTTTATCAGACAAAGATCCTTAGTTCACCTCCCATTTTTAGGACAACTTTCAAAAAGCACTTGGTTCAGGATTGTACTTCTACACTACTTATCATCCCCAGACCGATGGCATCGGCATGGCTCCATATGAAGCCCTATATGATAGGCCCTACCGTTCTCCCACTTGTTGGAACGAATTCAGGAACCAGCTTCGCTTAGGACCTAATTACATCCAAGAGACTATCAAGAAAGTCGCTATCATTTGAAGGAACTTAGCCACCACCTAGAGTCACTATAAAAGCTAAGATGACAGTCGTAGAAGACCCTTAGAATTTGTTATTGGCAATCAAGTCTTCATTTAAGATCTTGAACAAGGTTTTTCAACATGCCCCAGATCAATACGTCATTTTATTCATTTATGAAATCCTAATGCATTCTAAGAGTCATGAAGAACACGCAGCTCACTTGTCTCAGATATTGGAAACCCTCCACTGGAACCATCTGTATACTAAGTTCAGCAAATGCTCTTTTTAGTTGGATCAAGTCTCCTTCCTTGGCCATGTAATTTCTAGCAAAGGAGTTTTTGCGGATCCATCCAAAGTTAAAACAAGGATAAACTGGAACCCACCAATAAATCTCGCTGAGGTACAAGTTTCCTTAGTTTAGCAAGTTATTACTGGAGATTCATCATTGGGTTTTCCAATATTGCAACTCTGTTGACCCGTCTAACCAGAAAGGGTGTATCATATATTTGGGATTATAAATGTAATAAAACTTTTGCTGAGTTAAAGTATCATGTAACACCCTGTAACACCCTGCTTTGTCCCTAGAGTTTACATGTAACACCCTGCTCATCGCTATACTTAATTAATTTGGAAAACCCTATTTATTCGGGCCCTTAGGCCGCGTTGAACTCATTTAGTTTACCCGTAAATTATTATCATAATTCGTAAATTATGCCGATTTTTATTTATTTTGATTTTATTTTAATTGATTCTATTTAATTTTATTTTAGTTGAATTTGATTTATTTTATTTTATTTCAATCTAAGTAAATAAAATTTAAAAAAAGAAATAGGAGAAATCCCATGGAGTCAACCCTACGCGTGCCTGTCGTGCGCAAGCAGGGCGTCAGCGCAGATAGGTGCCGCACACTGTGCGTGCGCTGTGCACACAGCAGACCTCTGCAGATAGGCCCTTATGAACATCAGGCCTGCAGGCAATAGGCTTGCACATGTGGCAGGGAGGAACGTGCTCCTGCATTTTAGCCTGCAGCCCGCCGGATAGGCCATTGCCACCTCAGGCAGTGTGTCGCTGCCCACCTCAGGTGGCATGCCGTCGCTATCAGTGGAGGAGATTTTTTTCCTCTGTTTTGTATGTCGAGCATCTTTTCTCTCTCTTCACCAGATTTTTTCACTTGGCGCAAATCTAACAGCTCCTAATTTCTATAAATAGGGGCCCTTCCTTCCTATTTTCTCCACACTTCATTCTTCCACCTTTCAAGAATTAAAGAAGAGAGAGTGATCTAGAGAGAGAAGGAAAGGAAGAAAAGTTGAATGGTGTAGAAGAAATTATCAAAGTTTTGGTAAGGAATCTAGTATTTCTTTAAACATCTTAAGGGGTATTTTTAAATAAAAAATGGGATTAAATTGATAATTTGCATGCTTTTGTGTTTATAGTTTTAATAAGTTGAATTGTTCTTGATTTAAAGCATGCTATGTGATTTATAGACACTTGATAATTTGTATATAATTAAAATAATATAAAACTGATAAGGTTATCCGAAAGATAAAAGAAATGAAAGAAAAAGAGAGAGAAATGTTGAATGAAGCATGAATGATCCGACTATGTATCTGTATTGACATGCATAATGTATTAAATATCTCGTTAGGCTTTTTATCTCTGAAGAGTATCTGTTCCCCTAACCCCATTCAGGGTATCTGTTTCTCCTTTCCCCATCTGGTTTAGAAAGATGTAAGAAGACCACTCCCTGTGAATGACGATGTACCCTCTAACGAGAGTAGTGACATGAATATCTGTTAAGGGTCACCCCTGTCTAAGTACTATCGTGACTATAGAATATCTGATAGGACCACTATGGTTGCTACGGTCGTGGTCATAGATCATACCATAGTTTGACAAACTGAAAATGTGCCTGAGCAAATTGCTATTATCTGTATCTGATCTGGTCATTCCACATGGGTAGTTGGAAATCTGTATCTACCTTCAGAGATGGAAGTTGTAACAACTTTGCGAAGCATGATACGAAAATTTGAGCATTTTATGATTTATTTAATTTTCTCTATTATCTGGTCATTCCATATGGGTAGTTGGAAATCTGTATCTACCTTCAGAGATGGAAGTTGTAACAACTTTGCGAAGTAGGATATGAAAATCTGAGCATTTCATGATTTATTTGATTTTCTCTATTATCTGGTATGATGTGTGTTTGTTTTATTTATATTAACATGACGTTTTTCTCTAATAAATAAATTATTTTCATAATGTAAGATAAGTATATTAAGTAGTCAAATGGTAAGTATTTATGTTAGAATAATTTACTTTTAAAACCTTACGATGTTATTTAAATATTGTTTTCCTTAATGAGCATATGGAACTCACTTTTTCCATGCCCCCAGATGAGGAAGAAAGTGATGAATCGCTAGTTGACCTACCTATTAAAGTTTACAAAGATCCCATGGATAAACAAAACTTGAGTGCATGATCTTTCCCACACTCTGATGAGTCCAATAGCATGGTGAAAGGAGTGGCCCTCTTTGGTATTTTGTAGCCACTTCTTGCCTCAGTTATATGTATGTAATTAGAACTCATATATATATATAAGGGATTTGTACTAATTTGTTCTACTGCATATAAATTTTATCATGCACTCATTATTCTATTTCTGTATCTGACACCCACCTGCCTTAATTAGCATTTGGGATGTCACAGATGGTATCAGAGTAGAATAATGCAGAACAAATTCCTTACACTAAGGCGTTAGATAGAAAGACCCTTAGAGTACCTAGGAAGAATAAGTCATTTTTTCAAAAATTAGACCACCAACTTGTGTCTTCCTTTCTTTTGTAGGAATGACGTGAGGAAGACCATCTGAAGAGCATATCGACCAAAGTTGAATTTGTCAAACTCTTTCAAGCCATCCAAGGATTGACTGCAGCCATAAGACAAAATCATGTTAACCGTTGTCCACCTCCTGCCCCAGAATATTGAATGATCGAAAGGTCTATTTCCCACAATATAACGAAGTTTAGGAAGCTTAACTTGCCACATTTCGAAGGTGGTTATGACACCTTAGTAGCCAAAGCTTGGATCCTATAGATAGAGAAGCTTTTCTCTGTTTTAGACCTGACTAAGGAACAGAAGGTTCCCCTAGCAGCCTTTATGCTAAATGGTGAAGTCGAACACTGGTAGCGACTTAAAAAGAAAGTCCTACCTACCCCTACCACCTGGGATATTTTCATGGATGCTTTTTATGATAACTTTTTCCCTACCTATGTTTGAGAAAAGGAGGAAATATTTTAGGATTTCTGCCAAGGAAACATAACAGTTGCTCAGTATGTAGCCTGTTTTTTCCAACTATCTAGATTTGCCCCTCTAATGGTCACCCTCGAAAATCAAAAAGTTAAGAAGTTTCTAAAGGGCCTTCGTGTTGACATCTATTACCAGGTTACGATGTTGAGACCTAGCTCGTATACAGAGGTGCTAAAACATCCCAGTTGATCGAATACCTTATCTCGGCCAAACACCAATGCATTGCTCGAGTGTATAGCCAACAGCAACAACCCCAACAACTTAGAAGGAGATTGCCTGACCTAGTAAGTAGTTACCCCGATAAACAAACCAAAGTTTCCCTTCTCCTTACTTTACCTCCACCTATGGGTCAGCCTGCCCGACCTACCCAACCCTGTTAGCATTGTGGTCACTCACATGGTGACCTATCTTGTCGGCGTATCAATCATGCTTGCTATCAATGCGAAAGAACCCAACATCTAATAAAAGACTGCCCCTAGCGACCAAAGGACGTGGCCAGACCTGTAGCACAAGGTCATGTGTACCAACTAGATGAACCTAGTGCTCTCCCCCCTCCTATTCTGATCCAGAGTATGTTTTCTATTCATGATACTTCTGCCAAGGCTTTGATCAGGATAAGTGCTACTCATTCTTTTATTTTTTGTGCATTTGCTTGTAAGCTTGACATTAGGCCAAAATCTTTAGAGGACATTTAACGGTAGAAGCTCCCTCTAGGGGATTATTAAAAGCTCATTGTGTATATAAAGATTGTAAGATAAAGGTTTCAGGGATAGAAGTATACGTGAATCTAATATCGTTAGATTTTTCAGGATTTGATGTGATATTAGGAATGGACTGGCTAGAAAAGTATAGAGCGATAATCGATTATGAAAGTAAAATTACAACTTTGCAATCCTTGAAAAATGAATAAAATCTATTGTTATTGTTTTTCCTAACAATTGAATAAATAGGAATATGGGTGTTGATCCTGCTGTGGGTTCCATACAGATTGTTTGTAACTTTTCAGATGTCTTTTCCATCGAAATTCCTAGTTTTCTTCCCCCACAAAAAGTAGAGTTCCTAATTGAATTGTTGCCCGGAACCTAACCAATCTCAAAGCCCGCTTATTATATGAGTTGTGTTAAGCTTGCAGAACTAGAAAATTAGCTTTATGAACTAATTACTCAAAAGTTTATCTGCCCTAGTCATTCTTCTTTGGGTGCTCCTGCATTATTCGTGAAAAAGAAGGATGGTTCCCTTAGACTCTATATGGATTTCTGAGAACTTAACTGAGTAACATTTAAAAGCAAGTACCTTTTACCTATAATCGACGACCTCTTTGATCAACTAAAAGGAACCACGACTTTCTTTAACATTGACCTCAGGACGGGATACCACCAACTAAGAGTCAAAGAAAAAGATATTCTGAAGATTACTTTCTAGTGTAGGTACAGTTTGTAAAAGTTCAGGGTAGTGCCATTCGGGTTAACCAATGCCCTGCAACCTTCATGCACCTCATGAATAGAGTTTTTCAGCACGCACTAGATCAATACGTCATCATATTTATTGATAACATCTTAGTGTACTCCAAGAGCCTAGAGGAACATGCAATACACTTGACTGAAGTTTTGGAGACCCTTCGCCAGAACCAAATATATGATAAACTTAGAAAATGCTCCTTCTGGTTGGATCGAGTTTTCTTCCTCGATCACATAATTTTGAGTGAAGGAGTTTCTGTGGATCTGTCCAAGGTTGAAACAGTAGTCAATTATAATCTGCCCACCAATGTGGTCGAGGTACATAGTTTCCTTGGTTTGGTAGGTTACTACCGACGATTCATCAACGAATTTGCTAACATTGCTGCTCCATTAACCTGACTCACCTGAAAGGGTGTACCATTTATCTGGAAATGTGAATGCAATGAAAGCTTCATGGAATTGAAGCGTTGTCTTACCTCTGCTCCTGTGTTGATCCTCCCTAACACTATTGGAAGATTTTAGGTCTACTGCGATGCATCTCATATTAGTTTGGAGTATGTCTTGATGCAGCATGGTAGAGTGGTCACTTATGGGTCCAGATAATTAAAACTTCATGAGCAAAACTACCCTACCCATGACATGGAGTTGGTAGTCATTATCCTTGCCCTGAAGATATGGCGTCATTACTTGTTTGGTTAGACTTTTGAGATTTACACTGATAACAAGAGTTTGAAATACATCTTCTCATAGAGGGAGCTAAATATGAGACAGAGACGCTAGATGGATCTCCTAAAGGACTGTGACTACAAGATCATCTATCACCTCAGTAGAGAAAATATAGTTGTCGATACACTAAGCCAAAAGGAGTTCGTTGTGTTGGCCCAAACCATGGCCTCCAGTTGGAAATTAATGGATACTATACAGTCTCTCTACCTCAGCTGCTATGACAAAGGCACCTATTCTGCTCAAATCTGAGCCCTACTGCATCTCTTCATGAAAATCTGGGAAGCTCAGTCTACGAACCCAGAACTCACCAAGAATCTAGGTAAGTTCTTTTCTGACGAATCTCCAGATTTCAGGATTTCAGATGATGGATTGTTTCGATTTCAGAATTGAATTTGAGTCCCCGTTACTGTAAGGGCAGATATTCTAAAGACCACCCATGCTTCCAAGCTATCCATCCATCCTAGGAGTACCAAAATGTACCGAGACTTCAAGCGTCAATACTGCTGGCCAAGAATGAAGAAGGACATACTCAACTATGTCTCCCGATGCCTCACTTGCCAGAGAAATAAGGTAGAACATCAGAGACCCAGCAGTTTGTTACAAGGCCTCCTGATTCCAGAATGAAAGTGGGAGCATGTAACTATGGATTTTATGACAAGATTGCCCAGGACTTGTTCTGGTCATAACGTTATTTAGGTCATCGTTGACAAACTAACCAAGACCGCCCATTTTCTGCCCATCAGAATCACTGGCTCCACCAGTAAATTAGCCCGCCTATATATTGATGAGATTATTCAACTTCATGGTGTTCCCTCATCCATTGTATTTAATCGAGATCCTTGATTTACGTCCCACTTTTTGGACAACTTTCAGGAAGCTATGGGGTCTGAATTATATTTCAGCACCGCTTATCATCCCCAAATGGATGGTTAGTTGGAATGTACAATTCACACGTTGGAAGACATGTTGCGTGTTTGCATCCTTAACTTTGGCGATAACTTGTATGAGTATCTTTACCTTTGTGAATTTTCTTATAATAATAGTTATCATTCCAGCATCGATATGTCTCCGTATGAAGCATTGTACGATAGGCCTTGCCATTCTTCCACTTGTTGGAGTGAAGTCAGGAACCAGCACCCTTTAGGACCAAATTTCATCCAAGAGACTATTGAGAAGGTCTTAATTATCCACAAGAATTGGGCTACTACCCAGAGTTGTCAGACGAGTTATACCGATAATCATTGGCGACCCCTGGAATTTGCCGTTGGAGATCAGTTTTTCCTCAAGGTTTTCCCCTACAAAGGAAATATGCAGTTCAAAAAAAGAAAGAAGTTAAGCCCTCGTTATGTGGGACTTTTTTAGATCATTGAGCGCATTAAACCCATGGCGTACTACCTTATTCTACCCTGCGAGTTTACGGGTTTACATGATATTTTGTACGTCTCAATGCTCAAAAGGTACTACCCTGACCCTTCTCATATCATTTCTCATAATGAAGCGCAGATTAAAGCTGACATGATGTATGAGGAAATCCTTGTTGAGATCCTTGGGTGGACCGACTAGGTCTTGCACAACAAGACAATTCCCATGGTGAAGGTACTGTGACAACATCATAGTCCAAAAAAAGCAACATGGGAGTTGGAAAGAGAGATGAGGGAGAAGTATCCTGATATGTTTGAGACAAATTTAGGTACCAAATGTTTCTTAGGTGGGTGGCATGTAACACCCTGCCCATCGTTGTGCTTAATTAATTTGGAAAACCTTATTTATTCAGGCTCTTAGGCAACGTTGAACTCATTTAATTTATCCTCAAATTATTATCGTAATTTGTGAATTATATCGAATTTTATTTATTTTGATTTTATTTTAATTGATTTTATTTAATTTTATTTTAGTTGAATTTAGTTTATTTTATTTTATTTCAGTCTAATTAAAAATGAATTTTGAAAAAATAGAAAAACGGGAGAAATCCCATTAGAAAATTCCGCGGGAAAGGAGAGCTACCCGCTTGGGTGCCTACGCACTTTGCGTGTGCACACACACACAGCGGGCACAGGACGTGCACACAGAGCACACATCCGTTTCGCGTGCGTGGCACGGGGTCAACCCTACGAGCGACTGTAGCCCACAAGTGGGCCGTCCGCATGTCATACCACACGCAAGTGGGCCGTTCGCGTGTCATGTCTCGCGCGAACAAATGTCGCACACTGTACATGCGTCGTCCGAACTGCAAGCCTGCACAGATAAGCCCCTGTGCACCTAGCACCTGCGTGTAGCAGGCCCATGCGAACATGCCCCAATCTACCTAGCACCTGTGCGCAGGCTAGCCCTTGTGCACGCGGCAGGGAGGACTGTGCGCCTGCATGCCCCCCCGATGCACTGCATGCTAGCCTGCAGTGCATGGGGGGGCCATTGTCGCCTCGAGCAGTGCGTCACTGCCCACCTTGGGTACGCCACCGCCGTTAGTGGAGGAGATTTTTTTTGCTCTATTTTTTGTGTCGAGCATCTTTTCTCTCTCTTCACTAGATTTTTCCACTTGGTGCAAATCCAAAAGCTCCCAATTTCTATAAATAAGTGCCCTTCCTTCCCATTTTCCCCACACTTCCATTCTTCCACCTTTAAAGAATTTGAGGGAAAGAGAGAGTGATCTAGAGAGAGAAGGAAAGGAAGAAAAATATAACGGTGTAGAAAAAATTATCAAGGTTTCGATAAGAAATCTAGTATTTCTTTAAACATCTTAAAGGGTATGTTTAGATAAAACAAGAGATTAAATGGATAACTTGTGATTTTTGCCTATTTTGCATGCTTTTGTGTTTATAAGTTTAATAAGTTGAACTATTCTTGATTTCAAGCATGATATGTGATTTATAAACACTTGATAATTTGCATGTAATTAAAATAATATGAAACCGTTAAGGTTATCCGCCAGATAAAAAAAACAAAAAAAGATCGAGAAATATGGAATAAAGCATGAATGGTCCGAGAATGTATATGTATTGACATGCATAATGCATCAAGTATCTAATTAGACTTTTTATCTCTAAGGGATATCTGTTCGCCTAACCACATTCAGGTTATCTACTTCTCCCTCCCCCATATGGTCTAGAAAGACGTAAGAGGATCACTCCCTGTAGATGATGGCGTACCCTCTGACGAGAGCGGTGATGAGAATATCTATTAGGGATCACCCTTGACTAAGTATTGTCATGACTATAAAATATCTAATAGGACCACTATGGTTGGTATGGCCGTGGTCATAGATCGTACCATAATTTGGCAAGCCGAAAATGTGCCTGAGCAAATTACTGTTATCTGTATCTGATCTAGTCATCTCACGTGGGTAGTTAAAAATCTGTATCTGCCTTCATAGATGGAAGTTATAACGACTTCGCAAAGCATGACACGAAAATATGAGTATTTCATGATTTATTTTATTTTCTCTATTATCTGGTATGATGTTTTTTTATTTTAATTATATTAACGTGTGGCTTTCTCTAATAAATAAATTATTTTCATAATATAAGATAGATCTACAAAGTAGCCAAATGATAAGTATTTATGTTAGAATAATTCACCTTTGAAACGTTACGATATTATTTAAATATTATTTTTCTTACTGAGCATATGAAACTCACTCTTTCCATGACCCCCCCCCCCTCCCTAGATGAGGAAGAAAGTAAGGAACAGCCAACTGACCTACCTATTGAAGTTTACAAGGATCCTGTGGATCTATAAAACTTGAGTGCATGATCATTCCCGTACTCTGATAAATCCAATAGTACAGTGAAAGAAGTAGCCCTCCTTTTTATATTTTGATTTATATTTTGTAGCCACTTGTGAGCCTAAGCTATATTAATGTAATTAGAACTCATACAGATATATAAGGGATTTGTATTAATTTGTTCTACTGCATATAAATTTTATCATACACTCGTTATCTGTTTCTGTATCTGACACCCACATGCCTTAGTTAGCATTTGAGATGTCACATTGCGGGTCTGCATGATGTTTTCCATGCCTTCATGCTCAAAAGGTACTACCTTGACTCTTCTCACATCATTCCTCATCAAGAAATACAAGTTCAAGTTGATATGACATATGAGGAGCTCCCCACAGAAATCCTTGATTAGACTGACAAAGTTTTGCGCAACAAGAGGACTCTAATGGTGCAGGTGGAGTGGTAACACTATACTTTGGATGAGGCGACATGGGAGTTGGAGAGCTAATGCGAGAGAAGTTTCTTGACCTATTCATGACAAATTTGGGGGACCAAAGTTTCTAAGGTTGGTGGAATATAACACCCTAAAAACCTTCATGCTTAATTTGTGATGTGAACCCCTATTTATTTGGGCCTTAAAGACGTTTAAACTCTTTGATATTTTATATTTTGAATTTTTGAATGAATTTTATATTTTAATTACGTATTATTTAGTTAAATAATTATTAAAATTATTTTATTTTATTTTTTGTAGATAATTTATATTTAAATTAATTAACAAGATTTCAGGGGAAAAATAGAGGGAAAAAATGATGAAAAATCCAACGCAAATGCTTACGAGAAGGATCCTCGCACATGTAGCCAGCACAGAACATGCACTTGTGCGTACGTCCCATCCGCGCTTGGCATAGGGCGCAGTTTGCGCGCATGTCCCCGCGCAGATGGCCGCATACTGTCCACGCGATATGCCTACGAATAGTAGGCCTGCACATGGTAGGCCTGCCGAGCCGCCCCTTTGAGTGCCATGCGCCCCCTTCAGGTAGCGCACGCTACCAGTTGGGTGACCAACCACCGCTGACTTGGGCGGGGTGCCCTTATCGTTTGGATGACATTTCCCCCGTTTTTGCATTACTATAACATCGCGTCGTCCATTTGTTTGTCACATCCGTTGGTCGTCACATCTCATCATTTCACCTTGACTTTCTCTCTCTTCACCAAATTTTGCAACTTGACGCAAATCTTACGGTCCCCATTTTTTATAAATAGGGACCCCCACTTTACCATTTTCTCATCACTTCCACTTCATTCTTCTATCCACCAAATAATTTTAGAGAGATAAGGAGTGATCTAGAGAGGGAAGAAGAGGAAAAAAAAGAAGAAAAGACATTAGGAAACACCAAAGTTTGGGTAAAAAATTTAGTATTTAATTTTAAACATCTTAAGGAGTATTTCTAGATTAAAATTAACGAAGTTAAAATTAAATAGTTGCATTATCTAGTTTGTATGCTTAAATGAAATAATTTACGTTGTTAATTGCATGTCCAATTTGAATGATTAATTGTTTGGGATAAATGTTGATACATGAGACATTGTACCATGGTAAAGAAATAAAAGTGATATTCAAGCATGAGAAATACGTATTGATATCAGCATGCATGATTCATAAATTATTTCGTTAGGATTTTTAGCTCTGAGGGATTTCTGTTTCTCCTTCCATCTGGTCTGAAAAGACGTGAGAGGATCACTCCCTATGGATGACAGCATACCCTTTGACAAGAGTGGTGACGCGATATGATTATAGGGGTCACCTTTGGCAAAGTACGATTGTGCCCAGAGTTAACATGTAGGACCACTGTGATTGGCACGACCGTGGTCATAGATCGTGTCATGGTTTGGCAAGCCACAAATTACTGATATAATATGAAATGAATTGGTCATCCCACATGGGTAGTCAGAAATCCATATTGCCTTTAGTAGATGGAAGTCGGAACGACTTCGCGCGAAGAGAAAAATAGAATAAAGTTCATATCATGATTTGTTTGATTTTCTCTATTTTCGACATGATTGATTCGATTGATATGATATGACTTTGACTTGAAATAAATCATTTTCATAATTAATAAAGAACCCTGACTCTCGATGGTGAGCAACGAGGTTACTTTTTTTATTTATTTACTTTTAAAATCTTATGATGTTATTTAAATATTGTTTTCCTCACTGAGTATATAGAACTCTCCTTTTCCATGCGCTCTCCAAATGAAGAAGACAGTGAAGAACCGATCACTGACCTACCCCTTGAAGCCTTTGAGGATCCTGTGGATCCATGAATTTTTATGAATGCATAATTGTCTCGCACTCTAATGAGTCCATCTTTTGTAGAAGTTTGTAATTAATTATGTTTCTACCTCAGTATTGTATTGAACTCTATCATTATTTTTTAAGGACTTATAATTATTTATTCCACTGCATACACTTATCTATTATGCACTTGTAATCTGTTTTTATATCTAACACCCTTATGCTTTAATTTGCATTTGGCATGTCATAAGACACTCAGGCTATGTATTAACTATCAATAGCTTAATCAAGTTACCATCAAGAATAAGTACCCTTTGCCTCACATTGATGACCTCATTGATCAATTGCATAGAGCATCAATTTACTCTAAGATTAATCTCAGGTTAGGTTACCACCAGTTGAGGGTTAAGATCGAGGATATTCCTAAATGGGATTCCATTGTAGATATGGCCAATTTGAATTCAAGGTCATGTCCTTCAAGTTGACCAATGCCCACACTATCTTCATGGAGCTTTGAACAGAGTTTTCAAGCTTGCACTAAATTAGTACATCATCAATTTCTTTAATGACATTCTAGTGTATTCTAAAAGCCTTCATGAACATGCAGTTCCTCTCACTCAAATGTTAGAGACTCTCTTTCAACACTGACTCTATGCCAAGTTAAGTAAATGCTCCTTTTGGTTGAACTGGATTTCTGTCCTTGGTCATATGATTTCTGGAGAGAGAGTTTATGTTAACCCTTCCAAGGTCAAGGTTGTCATTAATTGGAGTCAACTATCTAATGTCACAGAAGTTCACAGCTTTCCAAGACTAGCAAGATATTATCGATGTTTCAACAAGGATTTTTCCCGCACTATTGCTCCCTTAACTCGCCTAACCAAACAGGGTGTCATGTTCAATTAGGATGAAAGACGTGAAGATAGTATATGATTTCTGGAGAGAGAATTTATGTTGACCATTCCAAGGTTGAGGTTGTCATTAATTGGAGTCAACTGTCTAATGTCATAGAAATTTACAGCTTTCCAGGACTAGCAAGATATTATCGATGTTTTATCAAGGATTTTTCCTGCACTATTGCTCTGTTAACTCACATAACCAGACAAGGTGCCATGTTCAATTGGGATGAAAGACGTGAAAATAGTTTTGTCAAACTCAAGCGTCAACTCACTACTGGCCCACTATTGATCCTCTCTAATAATACCAAATGATTTCAAGTCTATTGTGATGTGTTTCATGTTGGTATGAGATGTGTACTCATGTAGCATGGTTAGGTAGTGACATATGGCTCTAGACAACAATAGTCACATAAGCATAACTACCTCACACACAACCTTGAGCTTGCCGCCATTATCTTTACCTTAAAGATATGGTGCCACTATCTGTATGGTCAGATTTTTAAAATATATACTGATCAGAAAAGTATAAAGTATATATTTTCTCAAAAGGAGTTGAACATTAGACAGAGACATTGGATAGACCTTTTGAAGGATTATGACTATAAGATCCTGTACCACCTAGATAAGGGTAATGTAGTCACAGATGCCTTTAGTCAAAAGGACTCTACCATGATAGCAAAATTAATGGCTTCTAGATGGAGGATGCTTGAGACGATTCAAGGTCTTCATTTGAACCATTACGGCGATGACACATACCTTGCCTAGATTTAGATCCAGCCCACTCTTTTCAAGAGAATTTGGGAAGTCCAAGCTACAGATCCTAAAAATTTAAAGCATATAGATAAGTTTTCCTTTGAGGAAGTCTGCAACTTCAAAATAATCAATGATGAATTGTACCAATTTCGAGATCGAGTATGGATACCTAGCGACCCCAAGCTCAGATTGGATGTTCTGAGGGAGGCCCATGCATCCAAATTATTTATCCACCCTGGAAGTACCAAGATGTACAGTTATTTAAGGCACCATTTTTGGTGGCCTGGTATGAAGAAAGAGATTGTTGAGTTTGTCCCTCGATATCTCACTTGCCAAATAATCAAGGCAGAGTATTAGAGATCTAGTGGTGTTTTACAAGATCTACCCATCCCCGAATGGAAATGGGAGCATGTGACCATGGACTTCATCACTGGTTTTCCAAAGACGAGTTCACAATGCGATGCTATATGATTCATTGTGGACAGATTAACCAAGTCTACCCATTTCTTTGCAATCAATACTACAAATTCAATTAGTAACTTAGCCCGATTGTATGTTGAGGAGATTATCTGACTCTATGGTTTTCCTGCTTCTGTGGTTTCAGACAAGGATCTTCGTTTCACCTCTCATCTTTGGAGTAGTTTATAAGAAGCTCATGGCTCCAACTTGTACTTTAGTACTACTTATCATCCTTAAACTGATGGATAGTATGAATGAACTATTCAGACGTTGGAGGATATGTTGTGTGCCTGTGTACTGGAGTTTGGTGGCATTTGGGATCAACATCTCATCCTTACCAAGTTTGCTTAGAACAACAACTATCACTAGAATGGATTATGTCTAGGAAACTATTGACAAGGTTGCCATCATTCGAAAGAACCTCATAACTACCTAGAGTCATCATAAGGGCTATGCTTACAACTGCATGAGAGCTTTGGAATTTGCTGTTGGTGACCATGTCTTCCTAAAGATCTTTCCATACAAGGGAAAGATGCAGTTTAGAAAAAAAAGGGAAGTTGAGTCCCGCTTTGTTGGACCTTTTAAGATCTTAGAACATATAGGTCTTATGTTGTACCATCTTATATTGGCCCTAGAATTTCCTGGCCTGTATGATATTTTTCATGTCTCCATTCTCGAAAAGTATCACTTTGATCCTTCTCACATTATCCCGCATCAATTGGTTAATGTCAATTCATGCATGGCTTATGCGGAGTACCCTACCAAGATTGTCAATTGGACTAAGAAGGCTCCACGCAACAGGAGGATTACTATGGTTAAGGTGCTATGGCAACATCACACTCCAGATGAAGCCATGTGGGAAGTAAAAGAAAAAATGTGGGAAAAATTTCTCTAGTTATTTTGAAAAAAAAATTTAATTTAGAGGACCAAATTTTTGCAAGTTGGGGAGAATGTAGCACTCCAAAACCTTTGTGCTTAAATGTGGTGTTTAAAAAAGGAAGAGTCCATGATTTCTAGGCATCACAACCTTTAACCATTTAATTTCCTAGTGGTATTTTTAAATGTGGTTGCATGTTTTTCAGAATGAGATGTTTGTTTTAATTACTTTTAAATTTCTTTTCAAAATTATTAATTTAATTTAATTTAATTTAATTTATTTTTTTATTATTTTATAATTATTTTAGAAAGAAAGAAAAAAACGAAAAAAAAAAAGGGCAGAAAAACCCACGAACGCGTGGGGCGCCCGTGCATCCGTGCACTTGCGCACTCGCACTCATGGGGGACTCTGTGCGTATGCCCACGCACATGTTGTGTTTGCCTTGCACGCCGACATCACCTTGCAAGTGACTACGCGTAGTCGCATCAGTCATTCGCGTGTGGTAGTGTGCCTACACACAGAGCGCAGCTATACGCACTTGTGCCTACACGGGCACGCCAGCTGCAGCCTGCGCATTGGCAGCTTGCAATTTCATCACCTCGGCTACCGCATCCAGTCTTTGTCTCCTTAGCTGCTGCGTGTAGCCTTGTCGCCTCGGCCACCATGCTACTTGTCTCGTTAGCCATCCCATCGCCAACCATCTCTCTCTCTCTCTCTCTCCATCACATGTCCTCACAGATGGTGCCATGTGGCGAGCATCCAAGACCCCTCCCATAATTATTTAAAGGGGCCTTTCTCCTTATTTTCTCCATTTTCCATTTCCCTCTTCTAATATCCACTTTCTAAAAAAAATTAGAGAGAGAAGGAAAGTTTAGAGAGAGAAAAAAAACAAAAAAGAAAGAAAAAGTAGGAGTTCCCAATTTTGTTCAAGGATCTTTAAGAGCCATTTTATTCTCCTCCCAATAGACAAATCAAGTTAAGGTGTAGGTAAGGGATCTTTTGGTATTTTCTCTTATATTCCTAAGTAAGTTTTCTAGATAAGTTACATTGAAGATTAAATAATTTTAATACATGAACTTTTATTTTTGTTGATTTTTAATTTGTTTCAGCATGAAAACATGGGATAATATGCATGATTGGTACAAAACATGATGATTCAAGGGATGTCTGGGTTTGGCACTTTGCCTTGCCTTTGGTAAGGGTAAAGAGAATCATTCTTTGGGGCCATGGCTTAAGAGGATGACTCGATGGTCAAGTCTGGGTAAAATAGACCATGGGTTGGATATATTATTAGATTCTCCACTAATTTCTAAGTATGTGACCATTATGAATAAGAACACAATCAAAAAGAGAAAAGAATGAAAAATCTATTTTCTTATTATCTTTGAGGGAGTTTTGTCTCTTTCTACTCTATATCTGAAAATATTGGTGAAACACTCTCTGTGAATGAGATGAGAATTCCCTCTAACAAGAGTGGATTCGCGATGTGATATGTAGGACCACAGTGACAAGTATGGTCATGGTCAATACATTATACCCAATATGGAAATGGAAATAAAACCAACTAATTGAAACATGACTAGGATAGTTATTGATACTTTAAAGTAATTTTGTATGACTGTTCTTTTATTATTTCATGATCTACTTATGCTCTTAGTTGGTTCAACTAGTTTTTTATTTTAATGCATGGCTATGATTTGATTATCTTTCCTCTATGCCTTTCTATTCAATATGATAACAATGTTCACATGGTTTTTTTAAGAAAGATAAAAGGTTTTTGTTGAATATTTAAAAATAAATTCATCTTGTGACGAACTACTGAGCTAAGTTATTTATTTGAATATGGAAATTTTTATTTAAAAATTATCACTTTTGTAAACCTTAATAGTGTAGTTTAAATACTATTTCCCTTATTGAGTTATACGGAACTCACTCCAATCCATGCCCCCCTCAGATGATAGAAGTGATGGTTCACTCACTAAGTTATCCCTTGAAGCTTGTTTGAATCCCTTCATTGATCCTTAAGATGATTATGAGTGATATGTTTTGTCCGCAGTCTGATGGAACCAGTTGTAATGATAGAAGTGGTTCTTATAACCTTTGTGTATTTAAATTTTAGTAGCCAATTTTTTGGCCTCAGTTGTAAACATTAAACCTTTGTTTGTTGTAAGGGATTCTATTTTTTTTCTACTGCATATATTTTATTTCTTGTATTGTATATGTTTCTATTGGAGGGTATGTTGTTGGCTGCTTTAACCCCACTTCTACTCAACATTGATCCTCCCCCCTATTTGAATAAGGCCAAAAAGAATGCCTGCCAAGTTTAGATAAGGGATGCTTCCCCTAACCATTAATATCATACTCCTTTTTACCCCACCAGGTATCTAGGATGTCGTAGCACTCGTACATATAGCGACCATGTTTCACACATGTGAAGGCCCACACAGGTATAGGCCACCAGTATCCATACCCACACCACATTTTGGGCTTCTTCTTGGACTAGGACTCGTGGGTCGAGTCTTTCTTTGACTGTGAGGCCTAATAACTTCCTAGTTTCTTGTCTTTTCTAATTTTGTCTCTCTTTAGACCAAGATTCAGATGTAATAAACTCATATTTGCTTTCTTGGGCTTGTACCTGGTGGATTCAGTTTGGTCACTGTCTGTCTAGGAACACTTATGAATATATGCAGGAAGCTAATTATCGTTTAACATTTTCTGTCCTTCAGTGGTCACAGCAACCTTCTGTTTATCACTAGTCTTTTCTTCAGTTATTATCGCATCATATATGGCATGCCAAAACAAGAAATAGAAATGTAAAAAGAGAAGGAAAGACACCACGACTTACCCGATAAGTCAATCCTAACTCCTCGACTCAATAAAATATCAGGTGGCTCCCTACCTTTAAAGAACTTGATGAACACTCAAAGAAATTAACCTTAACTAATTTTGAAGAAAGCAAAAGCTTAAAAATTTATTAATCTAAAAGTTGTGATTACATCTTAGAGACTTAAGCCTTTATATAGGTTTTTATTTACTAGTTCTAATTAGGATAGGATTTAAAACTCCTATCCAAACTCTTGAACAAAATTTAATTAGAAAACAATTATAAAAAAAATCAAAATAATTAAGTCTTATCCTAAACTTAATTAAAATAATCAAAATAATAAAATAATATTTTTTCCTTATCTAACTCTTCAAGTATCTTGATCTTCCTTGGACTTCAAATTTGAGTAGAAATGCTCCAATTTTGCCATTTATATCACACAGATAATTGTTGAATTTTTAGAAACCTTGTGGGACTTAGAAAAGGGAGAAAAAGAGTCCAAAAGGGACTTAAAGATGGCTTGACACATGGGAAGTAGGGCACACATGGGTCGCATATATGGGCCGCGTGATCGCACGGGCAGGTTGTGCAACCTCACAGGTCTCCTTTGCGCGAACGCTAGAGCTGGACGTGCACCTGGCTTACAGTGTACATGCTCATGGCACGCACATGCGACAAGCTATCTATGTGTATGCTCGTGCGTGTTGTGGCATACAGAGCTGGCTGTTCGCACACACATGGATGCTCTGTATGCGGGTGGGCTATCGCATGCTTAAATAAGCATTGCAGGGCGTGTGAGTGCTACTACATGCACAACCTACGTGCTTGGCCATCCGAGTGAAGGGGAAAATAGTCGTATCCAATGGGTATCCACACTCAAATCACTTATTAGGCTTCCTTTTAGTCTAGGATTCGTGGGGCGAATCTTTCTTGGCCGTGAGATTCAATAATTTTCTCGTTTCTTGTCTTTTTTTTATTTTGAATCCTTTTAGGCAAAGGTTCAGATTTCTTTAATCTTAATTCACTACCTTGGCCTTGTACCTGGGTGGATTCAACTTGAGCACTTTCTGTTCGAGAACACTTTCAAATATATCCATAAAGCTCATTGTTGTTTAACCTTTTCTACCCTTCGTTGGTCACATGAACCTCCTGTTTATCTCTAGGAATTTTCTCAATTATTATCACATAATCCCCTTTTTCTTTGAGAGGATTCGTCCTCGAATCTGTACTTTTTAAAACTTTCTCATCCAAGGACAAAGAGGTTAAGGAAAACACCAAGTAATCTATAAATTAACTAGGAACATCTGTTTGCTACTAGACGAGGAAATAATTCCTGGTCCCTATGGGGACATTATTTCCCTCTGCTTGCCGTCCTATGAACTCATCATAGGACTCCATAATTTTGAGCTGGTCTTCATATGCTTCCCTCCATCCTAAGGGAGTCAAGACATGGGTGAGACCCCCTATTTGTATGGAATAATGACTTTTCCACCAAGATGTCTAACATCTCTGTCGTACTGCCATGATTGTCTTAACAACAAGTGTGATATCCTAGGTGCCAATTAAGGCAAATGGGTGTCAAATACAGATTCAGAATAATGAGTACATGATAATATTTATGCAGCAGAATCAAACCTTAATAAATCCCTTATAAATATATATATATTGTTTTAAATACATGCATCACTGAGGCCAAAATAAGGCTATAAAATACAATACATAAGGGCCACTTCTTTCGCCATGCTATTGGAATTCATTAGAGTGCGGGAACAGTCAAGCACTCAGACTTGCAGATCCACGAGATCTTTATAGACTTTTAAGGGTAGGTTTGCCTGCAGTTGCTCGTTTTCTTCCTCATCTGGAGGGGATAGAAAAAGTGAGTTCCATATGCTCAGTAAGAAAAATAATATTAAATTAACATCGTAAGAGTTCAAAAGTTTAGTTTTTCATCTCACCATTTAGATTCCTTGTTTACCTAACTCATAATTAAAAAGAAATCATTTATTTAAATATCAAAATAATACATTAGCACAGAAAATCAAATATACATATATCATGTCAAATAATAGAGAAAATCAAATAACCCATGAAATGCACAGATTTTTTATGTCATGTTTCGCGAAGTCGTTATAAACTTCCATCTCTGAGGGCAGATACAGATTTTCAATTGCTCAAGTGGAATGACCAGATCGGATACAGATATAGTAATTTGCTCAGGCCCACTTCCGGCTAGCCAAACCATGATACAATCTATAACCACGGTTGTACCAACCATAGTGGTCCTAACAGATATCTATAGTCACTATATTATTTAGCTGCGACTGACCCCTACAGATAGTGCGATACCACTTTCGTTAGAGGGCATGCTGTAATCCACTATGAGCGGTCCTCTTACGTCTTTCTAGACCAGATAAGGGAGGAAAAAATAGATACCCCGAAGGAGATAAAAAGCCTAATGAGACATTTGATGCAATATGCATATCAATACAGATACACTTTGAATCATACAGGATTCACTTCACCATTCTCTTTTTTTTTTCTTTTTAATTTTACTATTATGTACTACATATTACATATATTACATCCAAATTCATCAAGTGTTAGTAATTCACATAGCAGGCTTTAAAATCAGAACAATTTGTCTCACTTGAGCACAGAGGCATGAAAAACAGACAAAATAACAATCATATTAAATTACTTATCTAACAATACTCCTTAAGACGTAGAAAATGAAACTAGATTTCTTACCGAAACCTTAATGTTTCCTTCTTCACCGTTTTCCCTTTCTTTCTCTTTTCTCTCACTAAGTTACTATTTCTCTTTCTCTCACTCTAAACCATTGGAAAATGGAAGAAATGAAAGTGTGGAAAGGAAGGGAAATGGAACAGAAATTGATAGAATTTCAGAACCAATAGATTTGCGCCAAGTGAAAAAATTCAATGAAGAGAGGAGAAAAGATTTTTGGCACAAAAAATAAGGGAGAAAAATTTCCTCCACCGGCAGTGGCAGCGGTGGTGCACTACTTGAGGTGGCAATGCTTGGCCAGTGCATTATAGGCTAGCCTGCAGGCACACAGTCCTACTGCCGCGTGCGTGCAAGACCTAAGTGTATTGGGCACCATGCACGTAGGCCTTAAGTGTATAGGGCCTGTCTGCGTAGGCCTACTGTACGAACATCACACGCACAGTGCGCGACATTAGTCCGTGCGCGAAATGACGGGCGAACGGCTCGCCAGTGTGCGACAAGACACGCGCGCAGGTCTTAACCCCGTGCCGTGCGCACAGAGGGGACATGCGCACTGTGCGCACACCCCGCGGCTAATGTGAGCGCATGCATGTGCACACAGTGCCTAGCACTCGCATGGGCAAACTATTTTCTCCCAGGATTTTTTCCGCGAGTAAATTTTCTCCCGTTTCACCATTTTTCGATTGTTTTTTAAATTTTTTCTTTGAAGTAAAATAGAATAAAATAAAATATTTTAAAATAAAATCAAGTAAAATAAATAAAAATAAAAATAGATCAAAATCACGAATCTCGAAAAATATTAAACAACATAAACTAATTTAAGTTTAAGGTGGCCAAAGGCCCTAATAATAGAGTTTTCCGATCATTTTAGCACAGTGATAGGTGGGGTGTTACATCCCTCCCACCTAAACAAATTTGATTCCCAAATTCGTCTCGAATAAGTCGAGATATTTTTTCCTTATTTCATCCTCCAACTCCGATGTCGCTTCTTCTAGGGCGTGATGCTGCCAACGTACCTTTACCATGGGAATCATCTTATTACGTAAGACCTTATCAGTCCACCCGAGAATTTACACAGGAACCTCCTCATAGGTCATATTGGCCTGTACCTGTAACTCATCATGAGGAATAACATGAGAAGGATTAAGGTTGTACCTCTTAAGCATCGAAACATGAAAGACATCATGTAAACTCGCGAACTCCCGTGACAGAGTTAGGTGGTAAGCCACGGGTCCAATGCGCTCGATGATCAGAAAAGGTCCCACATAACGAGGGCTCAACTTCCCTCTCTTTCAAAATCGCATCTTGCCTTTGTAGAGGTAGACTTTAAGGAAAACTTAATGTCCCACAGCAAACTCCAAGGGTCACCTATGATTATCAGCGTAACTCTTTTGGCGACTTTAGGAAATTTTCATATTCTTACGGATGATTGCGACCTTCTCTATGGTCTCATGAATGAAGTCTGGTCCTAAGTGATGCTCATTCCCGACTTCACTCCAGTAAGTGGAGGAACGACAAGACCTTCCATACAAAGCTTTATACAGGGCCATATTGATGCTGGAATGGTAACTGTTATTATAAGTGAATTCACAAACAGGAAGATACTTACATTAGTTATCACTAAAGTCGAGAACGTAAGCACGCAACATGTCCTTCAATGTCTGAATCGTATGCTCAGACTAACCATCTGTCTGGGAATGATAAATGGCGCCAAAGTACAACCCGGACCCCAAGGCTTCTTGGAAGCTGTCCTAAAAGTGGGAGGTGAACCAGGGGTCATGGTCGGATGCAATGGATGAGGGAACTCCATGAAGTCAAACAATCTCATCCACATATAGGTGGGCTAGCTTACTAGTAGAATATGTGGTTTGAATATGCAGGAAATGGGCAATTTTGGTCAGCCTATCTACAATGACCCAAATGGCATTTCGACCAGAACAGGTCCTGGGTAAACCAATGATAAAATTCATAGTCACATACTCCTATTTCCATTCGGGAATCGAAAGACCCTGTAGCAAGACACTGGATCTCTGATGTTCTGCCTTTATCTGTTGACAAGTAAGGCATCGAGAGACGTAGTCAACAATATACTTCTTCATTCTTATCCACCAATATTGTCATTTTAAGTCCCGGTACATCTTCGTACTTCTAGGATGAATGGACAACTTAGAAGCATGGGCGATCTTAAGTACATTTGTGCGTAATGCATCTTGGACCCAAATTCTGTTCCAAAATCTAAACAATCCGTTTTCCAGAATCTAAACAACTTAGAAGCGTGCTCGTGTGCACAGTGCTGAGCACTCACGCAAGCAACTTAACTCCCCACAAGATTTTTTTCACAGGATTTTCTTCCCAATTTGCTGTTTTTCGATTTTTTTCTCAATTTTTATATTTTATTTAAATAAGTTAGACTTTAAATTAAATTAAATTAATTAAAATAAAATTGAATAAAAATTAAATAATTAAAAAATCAACTAAAATTATGAAATACAATAAATATTAAACATCATAAATTAATTATATTTACCGTAATAAATAGAATTTTTAAATCATTTAAGTACATTAATGGAGGGGGTGTTAGGCAGGACGTGCACATTAGTCTTAAAAGACACAACAAGGATCCCATGCGTTTATCTGCCTTTCACTTTGTCGTCTTCTCTTCATTCTTATCTGGAAGAGAGAGAGAAAAAAAGAAATGGAAAGTGGAGAGAGAGAGACAGAAAAGAAAGAGAGAAAACAGGAGAGAGAGAACGAAAACGAAGCATCCGTGCGCGGAGTGCTCTCCTGAGAATAAATCAGTTTCCTTCTCCTGGGTGATGGGGATCTGGACTTCTGGAGCTTCATTCTTCCTTCCTCTTGCTGTCCATGATCTTCTTTAGCAAAGAAACCCACCCAGAATGCGCAACAAGCTTCGAATAGAAGCTACTCCCGTTCCCATTGTCAATGCACACCTGCTGCAGGTAGGTGTTGTTCTTATGGTCTTTTCGCTATCCTTCTATTGTTTTCTTGTAATCAGAGAGTCCTTAGACACTCCCTTATGTGTTAAGATCATTATCCATTAATTTACTGCAGCTGATTCTTTCCCGAATGCTACTGAAGTCGCTGCAAACACACCCAGCTCTACAGATTCTGTCATGGCGTATTGCAGACATGTCTTGGGCGATTGGGGGCAAATGGCTCATGTGTTTGGTCCCAAATTTGGTCTCCATTGAGGTGCGAATTGTAGTACTTTCTTGAACGCTTTTAATGGATTTTCGATATGCATTTAGAAGGTAAATTTTGGTGAAAACGGTGGCAAAACATGATTTTAACGGAAAACAGAGTGTGTGTGTGTATGTGTGTGTTCGTGTGATTTTTTGTAATTAATTGGTGTTTTTATTGATTTTTTGTTGTATTTTAATGTTGGCTAATGTGTTTGGTGTTTTAGGATTAGAAATCACAAAAGAAGAAAAATGGAAGAAAATGGCATAGGATAGCAGGGGAGGCAATCTGCCTCTCTCCGCGTCGGGTCCTGGGTGTCAAAGTGTCGGGACAGCACACAGACACAGTCTGCTGAGCAAGCGGGCGCGCGCG
The DNA here is from genome assembly GCF_054855325.1 of Carica papaya. Taxonomy (NCBI): domain Eukaryota; kingdom Viridiplantae; phylum Streptophyta; class Magnoliopsida; order Brassicales; family Caricaceae; genus Carica; species Carica papaya. The sequence goes on from NC_142315.1 coordinate 15,938,161, forward strand.
GGAGACGCGTCTAGGCACCAGCATGTGCAGAGGCAAATGCCCTGGCGCGCGCATGCTCTGGTAACCTGCCTAGACGCCGAGAGGGATGCGTGGGCACGGGCCTGGAGACATGAATTCGGATTCGCAGGATTTATTCCCCGTCTAGGCACCAGCATGCGCAGAGGTTAATGGCCTTCGGGTTTTTGAGAGAAGAAAATGGAAATTTAGAAAAAGGGAAAAAAAATTAGGAAACTAACAGAAAATGAAGAAAAAGGGATTAGGAAATAATTGGAAAGAAAATAGATAGAAAATATATATGTATTAATTTATAATAATTTGGAAATAAGATTAATTAAATAGAGGAATTCGAAAAATGGAATTTGAATAAAATATCTTAGAGAAATAAAGGAAACAATTGGGTTAAATAAATGAGAATAAATTGGGTAATAAATTAATTAATTTTAGGATACTAGAATAAAAGAAATAAGTGGAAATAGAAACTAATAAATAATAAAATAGGGAAATTATAAATAATAAATTATTCTTAAATTATTCTTAATTTCTTATTTTTCAATAAGAAATTTTAAATAATTAATTTAATAAAAAATTTGGTAAATTAGCCTAAAATGTAACTTAAAAAAAGATGAAACCAATAAATTGAGAAATTATAAAAAAAAAAAAATTAAGAATAGAAATGGGACAAATAATTTAATAGAAATTAGGAAACCAAAATGGGGAATTTGGTAGCAAAATAAGAAGAAAGAAAATTATAACTAATAAATTATTGATAATTTATTAATTATAAATAATTAAATATGGAAAAGTAATTAATTAAAAGAAGATTCAGTAAAATAGCCTAAGATAGATATTCAGTAAATTAAGAATAAATTGAATTTAAATAATCTAATTTAAAATAATAGAAATTAAAAGAAAATAAGGTAACATAAAATAAAACGAATAAACTAGGAAATTAACATAATTAATATTAATATTATTACATAGAAAAATTGGAATAGAATATAAATAATTAAAAATATAATAAGATGAAAATTAACAAATAGATTAAATCACCTAGATAAAATTAGGGCTTAATTTAAAAGGGTATGCTTGTATTTAAGTTTCTTTATTTTGTTGTATATACATTGTTTCCTTATTGAATTGTAAAGGTTATTATTGCTAAAGCAATTAAAAATTAATTGTAATGGAATGCATGAACTGTAAAGGGAAAATGGTAAAGGGATTGTTAATGATACGGTAAGGTACAGGTACACTATGGTAAGAACATGAGAAGGCAAAAATGGGGGAAACAATAGAGTTAGGTTGATTAGGTCTAGGATAATTTAGGGATTATGTCTAAAAAGAAAGATGTGTCCAAGTGTATAATAAAACTTAATTCACCAAGTAGTCTTGTAAATCTGGTCCATCTGATTTCTTTGGAGGGGCATTGGTGTTGGTTTAGAGCCATTAGGCTATGGGTGCTAGTTATTAAGTTCCATATTGGAACTGTGGTTCAGTTGTCCTTAGGACTTTGAATTGATTGCTATCCATACTTTAGGGCCCATGGGCATGGATGATGGCAACGGAAGAGAAAGTGTGAATGCATGATTTTATGGGTAATATATTGTTATTATTATTGTGATTGATTGTGCACCTGTCTATAGCTAGTTGATGTCCATATTGCCCTTCTTAGAAATAGATGGTAGCGGTTGCACGTGTAGGTATGGTAATGTAAACCTAATTAAACATATAAGTGAACGTAAAAAATTTAATAAAGAAGAAGAGTCTGTGAGTCAATCTAGTATCAGAGTCAGCCATCATAGTCAATCCCAGATGTGTGTAGAGGTTTGCATGTTCTTGATTTGTATGGAATTGTATGGGGTATCGAGGTTTGGAAGATGGGAACAACTATGGTATTGAGGATTGCATGTATCGATTGTAATGTAGGGAATTACAGGGTAAGAATTGTGAGATTAGGATCGATGGATTGATTGTATGGTATCGATTGATTGACTATTTTTATTTTATTGATAAAAAAGTTTTCTAAAATAACACATTGCATTTTGTAAAAAGATTTTCACTGAAAGTATTTAAAAAGGGTTTTCAAATATTATTGATGGTCTATTAGTACTGTGTTTCTTATTAAGTTGCGTAAAACTCACCCCAATCCTCATTGTCTTTTCAGGTTAGGGAATCCTAATAGGGTTAGCAGCTAGTGAGATGTGAAGATTGTCCCCTAGCTTGAGGATGAATCTACTTGTTAAGAATTATTATAAATTAGTTTTAAATCATGTGGATCAACTGTTTCATATAGTGGTATTTATTTTTGAAATTTTAATCTAAAGGATGTTTATTTTTATGCAGTCCATTTTATTTAAATAAAATTTTATGGTTGCATGTTTTGGATCAACTGGTTGGCAACTATTCTCAGGAAGCTAGGAATGAGATATCATAGATAAAAACTTGAGCACAAAGAAACGATTCGTACTTACAGTATAAAGGATCCGATCAATCCCGATGGATATAACCAGAAGGTTTTCCTATTTATACTACCCGATGCTGGCTATGCTCTACGAATAATTAAGTTTCTCTATGCTAAATATATACAGACTCAATGGTGCAATGCTTTCAAATCAAAGCATGGAGCAATGATTTTCACGCATCTTGAAAAGACGGTTAATCTTCCTTGCTCTTGTAAATGCAAAACAAAAGCTTTCGCTTACACCTGTAAGGTGAGGTACTCTTCTTTCGACAAATTGAAAGTTTTCGTCATACAGGTAGGCAACTGTTCTTCTTTTGTTTATGATGAAATAGAATGACTCAAGTTGCCTTATGGGGTGCAACTAGTTTTCTTTGATTTTGTAATTTTTTATTTTTTTTTTGACTCAATAACACCAACAATCTATCACTTGAATAAACGAACAGGATAGAATCAAGTGGGATGAAATTTCACAAGTAAAACAAATTAGCAATGAGTTGTTTTGTTGTTAATTATGCAAAGATAATGTAAAGCAAAATAACATAGTAGGTCAAAGTAGGTGCCCAAGCTCTTATACCAAATAACGTGAGGTGGTGTGCGTTTACTCTATGAATTGAAAACACCTTGATCTTGAACGCACTATATTTAGCAAATAAAAAACTTAATTACCTATAACCCTCCCTATTAGAATCACAATCAGTGTATCAAAAGCTTATCCAAATAATTAGAAAAATAAAAAAGTAGAAAAAGACACCACATACTTACCCGATAAGTAAATATTGATTCCTTGCTCAATGAAACAATATAAAGCTCCTAACTTAAAGACACTTGAATAACTTGAAAAATTATCAAAGCTAATTTAAGCAAAAGCTTCATTATTGATATTTTGAATAATGTGTTTACAACCAGCGGACAAAGGCTTTTATATAGGCTTTTCTTAGGATAATTCTAAATGATTACAAAGACTTAGAAATTAATAAAATAATTCAAAGATAAAAGTCTATCCCAATCTAGAACTTAAAACATTAATTAAATAATCCTAAGAGATAAAATTATATTTAAATAATAATAAATTAATTAATAAAATAATGTAGATTTTACCCCATGTGATTTTGATGAATAAACACATGGAAAAAATGAAAAAAGGCTAAAACTTCATATAGGTTGTTGTAATTCAGGCCACTTAAATGGCATGTGCGGCTGGCACACCCACATGTGCGCTTGATTATATGTAGGCGTGTGCAGCCCACCCGTGAACATAGCCTACTGGCGTGTGCTGTTCATCCTCGTGCGTAGTATCCTCGCGCATGCATTGTGTGCGGGTTGCTTTCTTCATGTGTACGAAGCGAGCCAACGAGTGTTCTTTTTCTTTACTTGCGTAGGGGCCCTTCACATAGGTGTATGTTGCCTAAGTGTGTGGGCTCTTCCTGTACGTGCGCGATGGGATGTCCATGTGTGTTGGGCTCCTGCGTAGGTACCCAAATCATATGAGGGGTGGAAATTCCCCTTAGATTTGAATTCTCAGACCCAACCTCTCTTGGCCTATGAGACCCAATAACTTTCTAGTCTCGGGCACCTTCTGGTTAGTTTGTTATTATGGCTTAGCCATTGATCTTTTCCTTAGGTCAAAATCATCAGGAGTTCTCCTCACTCTCTTTCGTGATTGCTTCAGCCCCTTAGTGATATGGGGTTGTTATCTCTATTTTATCACATCATTAGAGATTTACAGGGTTTACCATAAGAGTTTTATATGGAGCCATACTAATGTTAGACTAAAAACTGTTGTTGTTAGCAAAATTAGTGGATTATGATCATCTCAATTTTCTTCTATTTCTAAAACACAATCTCAAAGCATATCCTTCAAAGTCTAGATGGTTCTTTTAGATTACCCAGCCACGTGAGGGTGCAAAGTTGTACTGAAGGATAGTGTAATGTCTAGAGCCTATTAGAGACTTGTCTAAAATCTAAAAGTAAACCAGGAATCTCTATTAGAAATCACTGATGTTGGAATATCATGGAGTCTGATTATATCCTTGATGTATAACTTGGCAAGCTTGTCTAGAGGATTTGTGGTCTTCGTAGGCAGAAAATGGGTTGATTTCATTGGCGTCCTCAATGATCCATATTACATCATATTTCAATATGGTTCTTGGTATTCCCATCACAAAGTCCATAGTGATGTGCTCCCATTTCCATTCTAGGATGGGCAAGGATTGTAGTAAACCACCAGGTTTCTGGTGCTCAACCTTTACTCTCTAACAAGTGAGACACTTACTGACGAAATCATAGATGTCCTTCTTGTTAAAGAGAGAAGAAAAATAGACAAAAATATTTTTTCTTATTTTTTCCTTATGTTAGATTAGGACTATATATAATCTTTACATGAACCTAATTTAGAAGAAACTAATCACATTAATTTAGGCAAAATACTGGAATGATTTACGACTAACTTGGTAATGAAAATATTTATGATTCCTATAATTATTTCATCAATTATTTTGTAATTCATATAATTTCTCGATCAGTAATTATTCTGGGATTCCGATAATTGCTCATCCATACTCTCCCTCAATTTTATGTGTAGATATCTTCAATGCCCAATTTGTTAAGTGAGTTGTGAAATATTTTGTTAGAGATAGCCTTTGTAAGTATATCTACTAGCTGGTCTTCTGACTTCATAAAATTGAATTACCTTGTCTTCGAGTTTCTGCTTGTTGAAATGTCAGTCCACTTCAACATGTTTAGTGCAGTCATGTTGAACTAGATTTTGTGTTATTGCTATGCCTGCCTTATTATCACAAATCAGGTTTATCGCGTCCTAAGATGAATATCCAATTTCGTGTAATAATCTTTTTAACTAAACTAGCTCTCACAATCCTTTAGCCATGGTTTTAAACTCGGCTTCTACACTGGATAAAGTAACCACCTTCTATTTTTTACTCCTTAAAGTAACCAGATTGCACCCCACAAAAGTGAGGTACCCAAATGTAGATTTTTTATTAGTAATATTACCTGCCCAATCTGCATCTGTATAACCATCAATGTGCAGATGTTGGTTTTTTTTTAACATTAGTCCTCTTCCTGGAGAAAACTTCAAGTGCTGTAAAATACACAGCACTCATATGATCTTCACTAGGACAATGCATGAATTGATTCAACAAGCTCATTGTATAAGTAATATTCAGCCATGTGTGAGATAAGTAGATTAGCATTCCCATAAGGCGTTGATACCTTTCTTTATTGGTAGGGGTCTTATTAGGAAATTCTCCCAAGCCATTGTTTTGAGCAACTAGTGTATTAGTAGGTCTACAAT